>NC_063206.1:20797175-20814675 GCF_017589495.1 Alosa alosa | reverse complement strand
GTGTGTGTGTGTGTGTGTGTGTGTGTGTGTATAGAGTATATATATATATATATATATATATATATATATATATATATATATATATATATATATATATATATATATATATATATGCCTACACTAATACGCATTCTACATTGAACTCTTCTCTTCTTCTTGTAGTTGTCCAGCACACTCGTGTGTCATGCACTTACAGACACACACACACACACACACACACACACATGTTTTACTGTCAGGTTGTAGATGTTCAATATTGTTGTGCAGGCTTAGCTACAGTACCCAGTGACTTCAGTGCCGACAGAAATAATGGACATCTCAACTGCCCAACTGTCACTGGACACAGAAGAACCTCCTCTTACGTAACCCAACAGTCCCTTCCTGGTGTTGTATAGTGAGAGGATTCCCGTCCGTCTGAGCTGTTAATATGTTAAGGTGGAGGGCTTTTACATCAGATTGCTTCTTAACAGGGCCTTTAATCATGGCAGCCTGGCGCTGTTGTGCGCGGCGGGGCCGCTTTGGCCCATTGATGTGCGCTGAATGGAGCTGCTGGAGTGGAAGAGGCCTGTTTTCTCAGCGCAAGCTCAACCCCAGGATGGGAGCCAGCACACAAACTGCTCTGACAAAACATGACAGCTGTTTGTTTGAATAGCAAGTCTCTTGCTGCTTTCTCTCTCTCTCTCTCTCTCTCGCTCTGTCTCTCTCTCACTCCCTCGTTCACTTTCTCGCATAGTTCTCTGTCCGTCTAGATCTTTCTGTTTCCCTCTCTCTCTGCTCTCTTTCTCTATGTTCCTGTCTTCTACTTTTGTCTCTCTATCTCTCTCCTGCTTGCCAGCTCTCTCTCTCTCTCTCTCTCTCTCTCTCTCTCTGTGTGTATGTGTGTGTTTACTGGGGCTTATGAGTAGCGGTGAACGCCAAAGGAAAGCCATTTGCTGCCCAATAGAAGATGAACATTGGCAGACACACATACCCACACACACACACACACTTCCTCACTGTTCATCTGGTGCGTTATTGATGTCATTCTCAGTGTGTTGTGTTTTGAACTGTAATTTTATTCTCTAACCCATCTTTCCCCTCTTATTTTCACACACCATTTTAACCCTCAATTTGGCCAGATTTAGCCAGAGCGCGTTGGATTCAGATAAAATTGCATTTTTAGAGGTTTGGATTTGTTAAAATAATTTATGTTTGTTTGGGCTCGGCGGAGGGTTGTGAAGCAGAATTATTGTTCTTGGCAGTTTGCACGTAGATGGAAAACCGACCGTCGTAACGGACTTTATTGGAGAATTAAGAGATTTTTTTATAAGAGATTTATATATATAACTTTTTTATTTACTCGTAATCCCCTGAAGTATGAAGCTGTTTGCATGGCTTTTCCCTGCATGTTTCTGAGTCTGATGAGGCTGGTGATTGTGCTAGAGTGACTCAGAATTCCTCCACTGTTTGTATTGGGACAGTCCATAAGGATCTTTGGTTGAAGACCCTGTTTGCCCAGACCCTTTTTTCGCCTCTCAATTTGTGAAAGAGACATAGAGAAAGGGAGAGTGGATGGATGGAGCGATTGATATGAGATACGGAGAGAGAGAAATTAAAGGTGACAGCGTGAGAGACAAGAGAGAGAGAGATTGAAAGACAGATTGAGAGATTGAGGAGAGGGAGAGAGGGAGAAATAGGAGAAAGTGAGAAGGGTAAAAGAAAGATTAAAAGGCAGATGGAAAGAGAGAGCGAGAGAGAGAGACCACCCAGTCCACAGCACCAAGGCCCAGAAGTCTGCTTCAGCCTTAACTCCCAGCCGTCCCATCAGCCCCCAAAGTTTCCATTCAGGAAGTCTCGTCCGCCTGCTCCTCTTCAAAGAGAGACAAAGAGAGACAGATAGAGAGAGAAAGAGACAGAGAGAAAGGGAGAGAAACTGAGGCAAGTAAAGAGACGCGCTGGTCTTGTTTAAACACATGCCACGATGGATGACCGCAGCTCTGTGCCCCCGCGTTGTGCCTGTACTGCCCGGCCACTCCGCTGTCCTCTACTCCTGTCCTTGTTAAGTAAAGGAGAGGCTGCAGGATGAGAGAGAAGGAGAGAGAGAGGGGGTGGGATGGAGGGAGGGAGGGAGGGAGAGGCAAAGAGAGAGAGAGAGTGCGAGAGGGGGAGAGCAGTGCGAGAGGCCGTTTAGCGGGGTGTTTATGTTAGCGCACACCCCCATGGGAACCCAGGGTCCTGCAGAGGAAATGGAAGCACCACGCGCTCCTTCAAAGGGACTCTGCAGAAACGTTAGGACACTAATGGAGGCACCTGAGATCACAAGAAAGCCAGGCGGTGGGGGAGAGAGATGGAAAGGGAGGGAGGGAGGGATGGAGGGATTGGAAGAGAGGATACAAAGGGGGTGACTTGCATCAGGGGCAGTCTGAGGACAAGATCTTCCTCCTCATCTGGACTACCGTTACTCTTTCACTTTTTTTTCTTTTTAAGAAAAAATCTTTTCTTCTTTTGTTATACGAGAGCTTTGTGAGTGGAAGGGATTGCACATTTTCCTAATGGTTATAGTACAGGGCCTCTGTAATCTTTGTAATCTTTGTAAGATAGCCTTTGACCCAAAGATGCCCAAAAATAAGGAACTGAGTAGGTAGGAAAGAAGCCGAGAAGCGTAATCTGTGAAAATAAAGTGTCATTTGTACCTGACCTTGTGGCAGATGGGCCGTAAGTCTGCATGGCCATTGGTGGCCACGTCCCTGAGTGCCCTGGCTGTGTACGATGAGAGAGCATGACAACGACAACAGAGACGGGCCAGAAAGGGGGGAGATGGAGATAGAAAAAAAGAAAGAAGAATGGAGGAAACAGGAGGAGGGAGGTGGGGGGACAAAACAAACTGTATACCTAGACTATAAGAGTTGAACTCTAAAAAAACAGAGAGAGAGAGGAGAGAGAGAGAGACAGAGAGAGAGAGAGAGAGAGGGAGATGCAATACACATGGTCTTGTTCTCTTTCGCCTCACCAAATGTGAGGTTTATCCAAGCGCAAAAGTAATTTCCCGGCGAGGCATCTTAAGCTCAGGGATTTAAACGGGGGTGCCGCCGCTTGTTGCTTTTTGTTGCCTTGGACCTTAATCACTCCACAGCATGCAACGAGGGCTTACTGTACAACTCACTCTTTTTTAGTCTTGTTTTGTTTGTTCGTCGTATTCCCAGAGAGCTCCCTCTCTCTCCTCTCACTTTTTTCATAGATTAACGACGACTCGCCCTTGTTTCCGCCATCCTCTCTATCCCACCCAGTCTCCCCTCGGTGGGCTGTTAGCATGGAACCGGTTCCCCTTTGAGGGTGTAATTACATCTCATTACACTGAAAGGGACCTGAGAGGCTCCAAGTCTTTGCCTGTTCCATCTGTGGTTGTGATATAAATAGACAAAGGGACAGGACTTTAGCACCGCAGTGCTATGTCGCAGTTAAGCACTCTGCGGAGCTGATGCGGTCTTCAGGATGCGTCATATCCTACAGCAAGTTGGCGTCGTGTTGCGAGGGGTCACACCTGAGTGCTTGTCCTGTGTGTGTGTGTGTGTGTGTGTGTGTGTGTGTGTGTGTGTGTGTGTTTGTGTGTTAAGTGTGCTTGTGTGCTTTGATGAGTCAGTGTTCTGTCACAGATCTTAGAGGAAGAGGTACATGTTGCTCGGGAATGGGTAATCATGTGTGTGTGTGTGTGTGTGTGTGTGTGTGTGTGTGTGTGTGTGTGTGTGTGTGTGTGTGTGTGTATGTGCATATGTGCTTGTTCTTTACTATATGTATGAGTGTGTATGTGTGGTCGCACATTTCAGCAAGCCTGCAGCATCAAGGCAGCAATCCTGCCATGGAGACGGGCACCAGCGGCCAGACACGTGACCCTTCACCCCTGAACTCTGACCCTTACCCTGTCATGTCTCCGCTCCTCCAGGCTGTGGTGATGATCTAGGATCAAGTGTCCCATACCACAGGAAAGCACAACGTCTCCCACTGGGGGGTTGTTGCAACTGTGTGTGTGTGTGTCTGTGTATGTGTGTATGTGTGTGTGCATGCATGAGTGTGTGTGTGCGTGTGCGTGCTTGTGTGCATATGTGTGTGTGTGTGTGTGTGTGTGTGTGTGTGTGTGTGTGTGTGTGTGTGTGTGTGTGTGTGTGTGTGTGTGTGTGTGTGTGTGCGTGCTTCTGTGCATGCGTGTGTGTGTGTGCGTGTGTGTGTGTACACTCCAACTGTACAGTACTTGCACAAGTGACAGAACCCTCAAAGGTTTGAAATTACCTGAAAGTACCTCTGGAAGCCAGCGTTTGCTTTCCATCCTCTATCTATCATCCCCCGCTATTATAAAAGCTGCTGCTAACAGAACTTCGTTTAGATCAGCACTTTGGAGCTGCTCTCTCCATCACCGCTGCCACGGCTACTGCTGCCCCCAGAGGCCTTCGACCAACCAGTGGAGACCCAGCGCAGGACAATTTGGCTGCGACATGATGAATACGCCGCAAGGACTCACGGTCGGCCAGGGCCTGCTTCTCCAGAGACGAGGACGACGTCACCAGGACTTGCCAACGCGGTCACAAGTGCCGTGCTCAGCATAACGCAGTGTGCTGAGTGCTCGCTTGGACAAGACAGTTGGGTTGCGGAGCGCCGCGCGCCACGCCACGCTGCATAGTTTGGGTCCGCTTGGTGTTTTTCGAGGGAGACGCCACAAGGCCGAGTGTGTGACTGTGTGGGAGAGACGTGTGACTGTGTGACAATAACTTTGTGCAGTCCGACCGCAATTTTTATTTGCTGTGTTAAGATCTCGAGGGATGGGGCGTTATTTATTTATTATTCAAGAGTGAATGTTTTCAGCATTTTCGAGCGATTGAAATGACATTTCTTGGAAAGCTGTCCTCTGCACTTAGGGTTCTTGTGCGTAAGACGTGTCTGGACTCGTTTGTGTCCATCGTTGTGTTTGATGAGTGGTCTGGTCAGATATGTGCCTGCACGTGCTGGCATGCATGTCTGGTCTGTGTGTGTGTGCATGCGTGGGTGCTTACGTACATGTAGACCTATGTGTTCCTTTAGGCCTGTGTGTGTGTGTGTGTGTGTGTGTCTGTGTGTGTGTGTGTGTGTGGTGTGTGTGTGTGTGTGTGTGTGTGTGTGTGTGTGTGTTTTTATTTGTGTGTGTGTGTGTGTGTGTGTGTGTGTGTGTGTGTGTGTGTGTGTGTGTGTGGTGTGTGTGTGTTTATTTGTGTGTGTGTGTGTGTGTGTGTGTGTGTGTGTGTGTGTGTGGGTGGTGTGTGTGTGTGTGTGTGTGTGTGTGTGTGTTTATTTGTGTGTGTGTGTGTGTGTGTGTGTGTGTGTGTGTGTGTGTGTGTGTGTGTGTTTGTGTGTGTGTTTTATTTGTGTGTGTGTGGTGTGTGTGTGTGTGTGTGTGTGTGTGTGTGTGTGTGTGTGTGTGTGTTTATTTGTGTGTGTGTGGTGTGTGTGTGTGTGTGTGTGTGTGTTTATTTGTGTGTGTGTGGTGTGTGTGTGTGTGGTGTGTGTGTGTGTGTGTGTGTGTGTGTGTGTGTGTGTGTGTGTGTGTGTGTGTTTATTTGTGTGTGTGTGTGTGTATGTGTGTGTGTGTGTGTGTGTGTACTGTTCCATCTTTCCAACACGTCTGTTTTTCCTCTCCCTGAACTACTGAGCGTCTTGCCTTAACACATTAAGCTCAGCTCACAGACAGGCATAGTGAAGAATGTAAAGGGTGTGCAAAGCAACGACAGGTCATCCTCCAATGACGAGCATATTCCATCTGATGGAACTAGGTTACGGCTCTCGTGTGTTCCATACATGTTGTGTGTCTCCAGTGGTGGTGCAGAACTCCCGCCCAAAAGAGCTCAATTTATGTGTGCATGTTTAGATTGACATCCTGAAGGGCCAATCACTGATACTGGGGTGCTTTTAACTTCTGGCTAATTATTAAACCTGCAATCGTGTTTTGAATGACATTTTTCAGACCCAATCCCTGACAACTGTGTGGCTCTTTTATCTTCTGATTAGTTAAATGTTTAATCTCAACCAATCATATACGGTGAGTGTCTCTAGCTGTCCCATGAGCCTGGTTTAGAGCAGTGGTTTTTAAACTTTTTGTCTGGCGACCTCCCTAAAAACATGGGCCAAGTCTTGCGACCCCCTTCTCTCTAACCGGCGGAATTTGATTTCGAAATGTTGCAGATGGGCATTGGAAGCAGAGGCAGAAAATGTCTTCTCTCATAGGTAGGCTATATCAACACCAAAGGCAATAAGTCAATGACAGCCTTTGACTGAAAACCTTTACAAAAATGTCTTTAATCCAGACTGCAAATCATGTCGCGACCCCCTCCAATATTTTTGGCGACCCCCAGTTTTGAGAACCACTGGCTTAGAGGAACTATGTTTTGGGGTTGCTGTGGTGCAACTGGCTACAGTGTCCGTACCATTCAGGTCCAGGTACACACAGGTACCCGGGTTCGGTTCCGACCCTGGTCATTTCTCGACCCCACCCCATCTCGCTCTCCCACTTGCTTTCTGTCTCTTCACTGTCCTATCATAATAAATCCAAAAATATACTAAAAAAAGAGAAACTCTGTGTGGATCCATGTACAGAACTTACCAGTCAAAACAACTCATGCACACAGTCAGAAAAGGTGCACACTGTGTTATGTACTGTGGCTTGTGGCTGTAACGGCATTTCATGTTATTAAAGCAGCTGGACATGGGTGGGTAAAGTGCTTACGCTCTGCGGAGGTCTCGTTCACTGACCGCTCTGCTTGCCATAATGGCTTTCCGCGCTAATTGAGCTGCTTCACCTCTTGTGAGCGTTTGGTTGGCTAAAGGTGTTTTTAGGGCTACCTTCATGGCATGGTGGGAGACAATTGATATTGTTGGCCTGCTGACTTTTTTTATGGGAGTTTAACTGACGTTGATGTCTCCCCCACTGCTAGTCAAGGGGACATTAAAGCTGAAATTACATTTGCCTCTGGTCTTTCTTTATTTATCTCTGTAGTGACAAGCAGGTTGTTCTGCCTTTCTCACCTTGCTTTCCTCCTGTATGAAGCTGTTACTGACTGATACTCAAAGCACTCACTGTGGCACTGTGTTGTGGCTGAATTGAAATGAATGTAACCTACCTGTATAAGTAAGTATAAGTATATATACTCTTTTGATCCCGTGAGGGAAATTTGGTCTCTGCATTTATCCCAATCCGTGAATTAGTGAAACACACACAGCACACAGTGTACATACAGTGAGGTGAAACACACACTAATCCCAGCGCAGTGAGCTGCCTGCATCAACAGTGGCGCTCGGGGAGCAGTGAGGGGTGAGGTGCCGTGCTCAAGGGCACTTCAGCCGTGCCTACTGGTCGGGGTTCGAACCGGCAACCCTCCGGTTACAGGTCCGAAGCGCTAACCAGTAGGCCAGGGCAAGAAGCACAGCAGAGCATTTTAGAATAAGCAAATTGGGGATTGATATTGGAAAAAAACACACTCACTCACACACACACATACACATACACATACACACACACACACACACATAGACACACACACACACCCACACACACACACACACACCCACACACACACACACACACACACATACATACACGCACATGCAAACACACAATGAATATACAGTACATATACATGCGTCTATACAAATACAAATCCACACACCCCCAGACACACATGCAAAGATACACTACACACATATAGACACAATTTATGCACAGTACATGCATATGAATTTAGATGAACACACACGCATATATGCACATACACACGCACATACACACGCACACACACACACACACACACATGCAAACACACAATGAATATACAGTACATATACATGCGTCTATACAAATACAAATCCACACACCCCCAGACACACATGCAAAGATACACTACACACATATAGACACAATTTATGCACAGTACATGCATATGAATTTAGATGAACACACACGCATCTATGCACATACACACGCACATACACACGCACACACACACACACACACACACACACACACACACACACACACACTCAAACATTGTCATATATACTTTACATAATATGGGGTAAATAATGTACCAATGAGCCTGTGATCCTGACACAGACGGATGTTTGGTTTGTCACTTCTGACTTTGTCACTTCTATCTGTTGCCACCCCCACAGTACTGAGCTCTAAGGGTTTCTGCCAAGACACAGTGATGGGCCTATGTACAGTAGCACATGACAAATCTCTCTCTCTCTCTCTCTCTCTCTCTCTCTCTCTTTCTTTTACTCTTTTTGTCTTTTCACTATACCTTCTTCACTTGCTCTCTCCCTCTCTTCTCCCTGTCTGTCTTGTTCTCATTGGTGGGCCTTTATATGCACATATGGAATGTTCTGGGTCCAACATATATCAAGTGGCAATCTGGACATGAGCTATAAGTAGGCCCGTCATGAAGAAATCTTCAAATCACAGTATAGCCAACAGTTCTCTCCTGTTGTTGTGGTCATCTCTGTCTCATCTTTCCATTCACAGCCAAACGTGTTTGGATCAACTCTGGTGACAATAGCAATGTCCTCCAAAGTCACTAATGTTGTTATTGTTATTCAATTTAGTGGTTGTATTATGTTTCTCACTTGAATCCATTTTTGAAGTCATTTTGGATTGAATATAACTAAAAATATAACCTTACAAAAATAATAATAATAATAATAATAATAATAATAATAATAATAAATAATGTAAAAATACAACTGTACTGTAGTAGCAGTAACATTTGTTTTAAAGGTGTGTATCTGTGTGGTTGCATTTTTCTGTCTGTTTTGTTGTGCAAGAGTGTTTTTGTTCTTCTGTGTTGGTGAGCAGAATGATTTCCACCCTTCTCTGCCACTTCGCGTGTTTGTGCGTGCGTGTGTGTATGTGTGTGTGTGTGTGTGTGTGTGTGTGTGTGTGTGTGTGTGTGTGTGTGTGTGCGCGCGTCCTACACATACCGTCAACGTCGGAGAAACTGAGGCGCTGTCAACACTATTCCATCTGAGACCTGTGGAGAGGAGGCGAAACAATATTGTTTATTGTTTATTGTGTGGAGCCCCGCTTATTGAAATTTCAGAATGAATATTGTGGTTTGGTCGCTTATTGTCCTCCTCATGCTGTCAGGCACATTTGTTTTTTTCCTGAAACAAGATGGAAAAACAGCAAGACTCAATATGCTTCTCCAGACGTTCCCTAACTTTTGCGCAATCCCTTTCATTTAAGAAGTTGGTTTATCATAGTGATTGGAGCAAGGAGTTATACGCCGCTTTTCAACCAATAAGGAAGGCTTTTAATTACAATTGTCTGCAAAGAAGATTAAATCATTGCTTTTTACAGCGACATGGAAAGTCATAAGAGAGTGGGTTGTGGATGAGGTTTTTCGTATATTGCAACGATTTCATTTCACAACCGTCGTGACAGTCTTTGTAATTGGGGGACATGGAATGGTTAAAGTTTATAGTCGCATTAACAAGGCGGAATGCATAGCTTGCCGTTAGCACTGCATATGATGTTATGCCATATATAATGAGCTTTTGGGCAGGCACAGCCAAGAGTTATGAGTCTTCAATGGAGACAAATATATACTCGTCAGCGTCTTGACAACGGTGTGTGTTTGTTTTGTGTGCGTGTGTGTGCGTGTGTGCGTGTGTGTGTATGTGTGTGTGTTTGTGTGTGTCTGTGTGTGTCTGTGTGTTATGTGTCTGTGTCTTGAAGTAATTGGTGCATTTGCTATGTGGCAGGCTTTAAAGCTGCAAGGCTTTAAATGCCCCCCTCCCCCCCCACATCTTTCTCTGACACATTTCTCTCTCTTTCTCTCCCTCCGCTCTTTTGTCTTTCTTTTTCTCCATCTCTCTCTCATTTGAGTCTCATGCACTCCCTCTCTTCTGTCCGCCAGCACAACTGTGTCATGTGTTGTGTTTCTGCTCGCTCCTCTTTCTTTCCCTCATAAATCACTTTTTATTTTTCAGAATTAAGAAAAGGTCCCGGGCTGATACTACAAAGTAAACAAAAGGCTGTGGAAAAAAGAAAATGAAAAAAAAATGCCACATTGCCTTAGCGCAGCTGTTTGCTAATCCACTTTCTAATTGAAATTAAATTAGAGGAACAGATCAAAACCCTCACGATTCAAAGGAGGTCTGTCTGCATTCTGTCCCCACCATTATTAGTTTTACTCTCTCTCTCTCATTCTTCCTCTCCCTCTCTCTCTCATCTCTCGCTCTCTGTGACCCAGTCAGGGTGTCAAGCTGTCTGGCCACTCTCGCTGTGGCTTTTAACACTCTCATGACGGAGCGTGTGGCTCCGCTCCGAATGGCAGGGCCACGCACGAGTCACCCAAATGGGATCAAACACATTATGGAATAAAGAGAGATTCCTCTTGGTCTCCTCCCTCCCTCTCTCTCTCTCTCTCTCTGTCTCTTTCTTCTCCCTCTACCCACCTTCCTCTGACCCTTTCCCCCTCTCTTTCTCTCTCTGCGGGCCTCTCTTAGGCCTTGTCTGTGTAGCTATTTCTCTATTGATTCTGTCTCTGTCAAACCCCATTCTTTTCTCTCCTGCTTCTCTGTCAATCCACTCCATCTCTTGTTCCTCACCAGTTGTCAGTTTCCCCACTGAAAGTCACTATTGAGAGTCTGATGGAGACAGACAGGGAGACAGTGAGAAGGGAAGAGGGACAGAGTGAGTGAGTCTGTATTTCTTTAACAATGACATGTTTTTCATTGTCTTAGAGAAAGGATCATCAGAGACAGTGATACAAAATATTTCCATTTATATATCTGGGGCAGTGTTTTACATCCCGCTTTTAATATTTAAGCTGAATCATTCACTTCATTTTAACTTCATAAACCGACTGTCAGATAGATACAAATTGAATGAGGCAGGCTCAGATTTTCTGGCCAAAAATATACTCCCTTTCACTAAACATAGCTTGAAACTAATGAGCCATGTAGACTATACAGATTATTTTAGATCCACTGACAATATGAAACTTTATATGAATTGCAACATCAGAAGAAATGACTACTAATCAAAATGTTCCTACAATCACCAATGACTGCCAACAGACACTCTTTCCTTTGAACCATGTGGGACGGCGTCCTCAGACACAGTACACTTAACTACACACTGTCCCTCTTAAGAGAGGCCCAGACAGCTGACGAGGCCTCGGCCTCTGTGTCAGATCAATGAGCTTCGACCAGCAGGAGCACAATGGACACCTGGCCCCGTCCACTTAGACAAACACGCCGACTGCCTTTGATCTGGAGCACTCGACTCCACTGTCTCACCGCACATTTCACCCCACTCCAACAACCCACACACACACACACACACGCACACACACACACACACACACACATATGGGTCGGAAGGACTGCCTAGCGTCTGGACATTCTCGGAGGATATAATAATACAGTATACTTGGTTGTTAAAGTTCAGAGAGTGCTTTGACAGCCATCGCAAGTTGTGGTCGATGAGAACTCTTCATCTTTAACACATAAAAGCACTCTTAATCTTAAGTGCTTTGCTTTTGTGGTTGCTCTTATGAGGGCAATGCCTCTTGCAGCATATCCATCAGCTACTGAGTGTCAAGTTTGCTAAATGAATTTGTGATAGAAGAGCAATGGTCTGCCCTGCTGGACATAGTACAGATTGGTTCTCAGGAGAGCAAGTGTGAAATCAGCATTCCGATGCATGTTGATCAATCAAATTTTACACCCTAATTTCTCAACATTTTTGGAATTTAATGGCTACTCTTCCTGTAAAATGCACACAAAAGCAATCGTCCCATTTAATTTTAACATCTTTAAAAAGATCTCCTTTTTCTTTAAAAAGATCTCCTTTATCTGTCACTTAAGTCTTACGAAACTGAAATTTCTCATGACTCTTTGCTTCCAGTTTTTTTTGCCTTGTTTGGCTTTTGCCTGCAACGTTTCACCTGACTGGTGAGTCACTTTGGATAAAAGCATCTGCCAAAATGTAAATGAAACTGTTCAGGGAGTGCATCGCTGTCCTTTTCCCTCTCTCTCTGAATCTTGGTGCGACCACACACCCTCCACCACCTCCACACACCCCCTGGGTCTGGAACCCTCCACAGAAGTGTGTTGTCAGCAAATTACACTGGCAGCATCATAATCAGCTCTGTCAGGCTTTCTAGAGTCCAACCAGACTCAATTATTTACCAGCACCTTAATGCAGTCTAGCGAGACGAGAGATGCAAGGTCTCCTGCCTTCTAGCTTGTCTCTGGTCAAAGTGTGAAGCATCACACATACTAACTAACATCAATTTGTTACCTTACCTTAATCCCCTTAACTATACTGCAAGCTACACTGGGCAAATGTATCTAATATAAGAGAAACTTAACAGTTTGATTTGAACTGCTTTTGGTCAGGGAAAACCAAGTGACAGTTCATGAACCAACCCTAGCCCTAATTGAACAGGTGTCAGTCACTCATCAGTCCCCATTGAGTCTAACTTTTGTAACCTGAGTCCATACAGCTTTCCTCTTCTCTCTCCATGGAGAGCTTCAGGTGAGATGTTTAGATCTTAGGTCTTAGGGCAACCCTGAGGAGAAGAAAGCTTAAACGCTCTGAAGTATTTTTAGAGGAACTCCACAGGCGCAGGAAATCAGAGGAACCTAATCATCACCGATCTTCTCAGAAGAACCTCCACCCACCCCATCCCCCAACCCTCGGCGCCTCACACGTCATCTCCTAGCGACTGATAAAAATAGAAGTTTTAATGTCTGTCTCCCTTTTAGTTTTATGCACAATCATTTTGCTTTGTAAGTGGATGGTGGATAGACCGTGGCAGGCTGCTCCCCAACTCTCGAGTCAATAAAAGCAATTAGAAATTAAATGGCCTCACTATACGCAGACGATTTCTTAACAGAGGGGGGAAAGTGCTGATGTGATCTAGGCAGAGTTATCAGCCCATGTGACTGCCAGTGTGAGGGATGTGTGGTGCTGTTGATGCCGTGATGTGTCGAGTGAGTGTCGGGGACGCTGGTCATGATGGCTTGTGGCGTCAATGACCATGACCCTACCATGCAACACCAGCAGCAGCAGCAGGAACTACCCTGAGCTGGTTCTCCTCTGAGCTCGGTCACCTCTTTTGGGCAGCTCTGCAGAACTCTTGAGGAACTGAAAAAGGGAACTTCACAATGGAAAGTGTCTGTGTGTGTGCAGAAGGCTCCTTTTTTACCATATCATGACACATGAGTGTGTAGGCTTTATGGAGGTAATTTCACAACTTAAAGCTGCAGTTGGCAAGTCTGACAGATTGAGGGGACTTAGCCAACATTTTGAATGTTTACTTTCATGCCCCTCCCCCACTACCACCGAGCAGCCTCTCATCGAGTTTGTGCGCACCAGACTGTGATTGACAATCGGATCTCACACAGCCCTGCTCTGATTGGACCAGAAGAACCGGGAGCTGTGGATTTTTGCAAAACAAATAACAGGCTCTAGGTGGAGGTAGAAGTGCGGGTTTTTTCTAAAACCGGCTGATTTATGTTGTTTTATCAGAGCATAGTGTCGGTTTCAGTGAATATGATCAAAAAAATCTTGCCAACTGCAACTTTAACCCCCAGTGTTTCATTCCCATAGTGGTTAACTGCAATCATGAGCAAAGATTCTAGAACAGAGCAAGATAGATCAGTTCTAGAATCTTTGGTCATGAGTAAGAAATTAAGTATTTGGAGCACACAGATGTTCAAAATGAGTGTTTAGTTAAAAAGTGTATTACATCTTCATCAGAGTCAGTGTCTGGACTAAACTGGACGGGACCGACTGATAAAGATGTAATACACACTTCCTAAACGTCAGTCCAACTCTTGCACCTTTTTATTGTAATTAAACAAGCGTTTTGGACATCTGTATGCTCCAGTGATTTCATTTTTGATGCATGACTAGGCCAATCCAGAGAAGCACCAGATTATACTCGGAAATGTGTGGAACTACCACTAATTTCCAATAACTGCACTCATGGGTCATTTTGTACAAAGTATCATCTACGCAAGAAAGAACCTCACGTGGTGTTTATGTAGCACGTGTGACACTGGGAATTTTGATTGACTTCCAGCTCTGTTATAAGAAAAGGATCCTTTTGAAGTGACTCTTGCCTAGAGGCTAAGCCCAGCTGTGTGCCCTCTGTTCAAAAGTTTGTTTAGCGCTTTGATTTGGAGTTTAAAGAGTTTCAGTGAACTCACGACACTCACAACGACACAATTATTTTTATCTAAACTTCAAGTTATTCTCTTTTGCAGATGCAATAGAAGCTCACACTACTTTTAATCTTGAACTCAATGTTGAAATCATGTTTGGTGTACAACTATATTATAACGTATTTTGTTCTATATTCTATGTTTTTGACACACTGTAAACATAAGCAAGTCATTCAACGGATCCCCGTAATCCTGTGCAATTCTGCACTGTTTTTTTTTTTTACCATTTTAACGGACAGTCCCCACTGCAGTGTGCCCACTCAGTTTCAGCTGGTGTGTTGAAATGACATTGGTTGAGCTATGAGTAATTATTTAGTTTTGTTTCCCTTGGAACTGTGTGTGGATGCAAATGCTATAATGGAGGGCATTAGTCATTCCATGAACAGGGCCTATGCGTTCTTGGGCAGGGCTGGTGAGCAGTCGGTGCTTATGGGAGATGGAGCTCGGGCGAAAATGACAGGGCTGTGTGATGTGTGAGTGTCCTGCCATTGTGTGTGTGTGTTTGTGTGTGTGTGTTTCTGTGTCTGTGTTTGTGCCTTGCAGCAGACGTAGATGCACTGATGTGGGAATGCATTTCGCAAACTGTGGAAATGCTTTTGAATGTAATTTCAGCAGAGGTTATATCACATAAGAGAATTCACTGTTGGCTAAATTGGTGTGTTTTTGTGCACAAGAGGCTGAATTGGTGTGATTTTTACAATGTTTTGCCTCCAATAAGGCGCAAATAAAATCTTATTTGCCAGGATCAGTGAAGTAGATTCATGTTTGTATACAGACAAACCTTCAGGGCACTAAGAAACTTTGACAAACCTGAGTTGTAAGCACATGGTATTCATTAAGAATAACATGAAATCCATATAATTAGTTTTAAAAATGAAAGGTCTGTGAAAACTTCTGTAATTGAGTAGCATTTACATCTGAAATGTTATTTTGCTCAGTGGTTCATTGAGTAGCTTTTCAAAACTCTCTTCTCTTAGCATATTCTCATCTCTCTCTCTCTCCCTCAATTCAATTCAAAAAAGCTTTATTGGCATGACCATCCACACAGAAAGTGTTGCCAAAGCATACAGTATATAAGTTTAGAAAACTTAACACACATACAAATCCATTTACGCACACACAAACATTTTAATTTGTCACAAAAACATTAACCATTGTTTGTACACAATGTTTGTACTCAAAACACATTTTCTGTACTCTCTCTTTCTCTCTCTAGATAATGTTTGAATGGAGACTAGGATATGGAATGTGTGTATGTGTGTGTGTGTGTGTGTGTGTGTGGTGTGTGTGTGTGTGTGTGTGTGGTTGTGTGTGTGTGTGTGTGTGTGTGTGTGTGTGTGTGTATGTGAAGACTCACTTTCACTGTGTGAACTTCTCACCTCTGTGATAGGTATTATCCAGAGTTCAGATGGTGTATCACTTCATTACAGTAAAGCTATGTCAGTTAAGCACTAGCACAACTTCACACAAATCACAAGTCACACAAATATCTCTAATGCGAAGCTAGATACTGAGATAACATGTGTGATGCTTCATGTTCTCATTATTGCATACTGTAGTGAAATTGCATAATCAACACTGTAGCCAATACGTCCCGTTTATTCGAAGGTCTGTTGCTGATCCATATGTTGCTTCTGGTGATTTCTTTCTGTTTGTTTACTCAGTAGAATGAAATGAATACTCGTTACAGTGCTGCGTTCAGGCTAAAATAGGCTAAGCCATGACAGGAACTATGTGTTTAGTCCCACATTGGTTGGGACATGACACCATGACTGCATCAAAAACATCTAGGAGGACTGACACTTGACCATTACTAGGCCTGACCATTTTCAACTGTCATACTGTCAACTGCTGTATATCTATTTCTCTCTCTATATATGTGTGTGTGTGTTCGCGTGCGCGTGTGTGTGTGTGTTTGTTGTTGTTGTTGATGATGGTATTGTTTTAATGCTTTTCATGTGTTTCCATTACTGACATTCTGAAAGTTATTTCAGAATGTTGTGATGCTGCCAAGCATGCCTTGACATCCCAAATACTCAGATTCCGTTTCAGCAAGTGCCACTGAATACTGTTTCTTCCTAGCAGGCTGTGAAAGTTGTGGTGCGAACATTCATTTACTGTACTCATCAATATACGTACATAGACACCAAAACACACATGAATCACATGAAACGATTCATATTTATATCACTGCTATGGAATGTCTCAGGTACAAACAGCATGTGTGTGGTGTTTATCACAATGTTTATCACATTTTCTTACTGATTTTACTGATCAGTATTAGGATGTAGGCCATTAGGGTTTGTGCTAAACTTCTCGTAGCCATGAAGGTAGTTGTTGTGATGAGAGAGGATAACGTGATCATGAACCGAGCTCATGGTGAGACCCAAACACATCTAGTCCAGACGTGGTGCTGGGGGTCATGTCATGTCAGGGGATCAGGGAGCTCTCTCTCCCCAGGTTCAGACTCAACACATCCATCTCACTCTCTGGAGCTGCCACTGCTCCTGAGCCTTAGCTCTCAATCAGTATCTCTTTCTCTCTATCTTTCTGTCTGATTCTCTCTCTCTCATTCTCTATCTCTGTATGTATGTGTGTGTGTGTGTGTGTGTGTAGCTGATGTAACATAATGTGTTTGCTGTGAGTGCTGTTTCCCCCTGCACATGCAGAATGTTTAAGTAGCTTCTGCTGCTGCATGTGCAAAAATCGAATGCAACTTTCTCCACCACAAGTGTTGCCCTCACCCACACACACACACACACACACACACACACACACACACACACACAAAAAAACACACACACAAGCACACACACACACACACACACACACACACACACACACACACACACACACACACACACACATTTTATCAATGAAAAATCAGTACCAGACACACTGAGACAAACAAATCAAATACATCAAATCATAAACCCATGCACGAAAGAACAGAGCCACAATTTCATAAGACAGCTATTTAAAATGACTCACTGGATTCCAGTATTATTTGTCATAAATGTTGAAAGAACTTGATTCACAATTTCAGTGTGCATTCAAAAAGATGTACTTGGAAGACATATTTGTTTTGTACGAATAGCGTGTTACAAGAGTGACTCAAGTCCACTCACTGAAGAGTCACATCAAGATGTGTGCTGTTGAGACGGAGGGGAGGAAATGAGTGGTGTGTGTGTGACACATTAAGATCCCCGGGATCTGATCCTCAAGAGTAAACAAGGGAGTGCAGACAGGGCTGAAGAGCTTAGCT
>NC_063206.1:20789675-20794675 GCF_017589495.1 Alosa alosa | reverse complement strand
CTATTGAATACTCTTGCCACTGTTGGTTCAAGGATCCAGTGAGTTCACCATAGCAACTAGAACCATGCCAACCTGCGGGGCACAGAATTGACTATACCGTGAATTGGTTCACTTGCTATAACAACAGATCATCATCGTAGCGTACTTTAGTTAGTCCGCAGTCAGAATCACATCTGCGGTATTTTTGTGACAAAGTTATTGCGATGCGCCCACCTAGGACCTATTGCACAAAACTAGGATAAGGGATTAAGCCGGGATATCTTGGTTATCCTGGCTCAATTTATCCGTGACCCAGTTACACAAAAGGGGGATAGGGGGCAGGAGAATATGTTATGGTATAAGTTACCATGGCGATTTATTCGGTGGAGCTAGTCTGCTCCAGACCAGGCTAAGTTCCAGGATCTATTTAATCTCATCCCTTATCCCAGTCAGCAGTCACCACAAACGGAAACCAATAGTTATTCCACTGTTCACTACACATTGTTATCACATAGTGTATACCTAGATCCACTGTCGTTATTTAAACGTTTGCGATCATTGATTAACTTTTACATACTCGCCATTCCCGACCTGTCATGCGACAATGTGACGTCACGGGAGTGCCTAACCATTTCGGGCGGGTGGTCGCGGCACTAGTTGCAATATTCTCCTAAACAGAGGTGTTGCTGTTGTGAAAAGGCTTTCGCTACCAGAGAATGTCTTCATACCATAGAAGAAGCAATGAAGCCGCTCTAGTTGCCATGGTGAATCAGTGAATCTGTGATCGGTGGCAGGGTCTGTTTGAGGGAGCCGTAAGTGCGCACTTATCCAGGATTGGTTTTACCTGGCTGGATGAATCCGTGTCTGCTCATCCTGGCTTGGTCTTTGTGCAACCAATTAAGCCTGTACGCTCTTGTTTTGGATTCATTGAGCAGGCGCTCACCTGTATGTCCTTCCACTCTTTCCCAGGACTCCTCTCCTCTTTTGCTCCCTTCATCATTCTCATCTGTCCATCTCGCTCTCCATGCTCTCCCCCCTGGCAGAAGAGGGTTTCTGAGACAACACTTATACTCTTTTGATCCCGTGAGGGAAATTTGGTCTCTGCATTTATCCCAATCCGTGAATTAGTGAAACACACTCAGCACACAGTGAAGTGAAGCACACACTAATCCCGACGCAGAGAGCACTGAGGGGTTAGGTGCCTTGCTCAAGGGCACTTCAGCCGTTCCTACTGGTCGGGGTTCGAACTGGCTCTGGTTACAAGTCCGAAGCGCTAACCAGTAGGCCACGGCTTCCCCCAAATTTGCCCCCAAAAACACAAATGAATGAGCCCCTTTAATAGACACAACATTAGACTCCTCTTCCAACTTGTTAATGTCCAGCTGGTACTCAGCTGTGTCGCGCTCCATACTGAGATTTGTTTTTATCTTTTCAAAATGCTGACAGTCTCTGACATGTTAAGTGATATTTCATGGCTTAAAGTGGGGAGCGCACAGAAAGTGGTTTCGGATGGATGGCAAAGAAATGGCACTCGTGGTAATGTTGTGTTTTTGAAACAAGGCATTAAAGCTCCACGGCTTAAGTGGCCATCCGATTACTTTCCTGATTAGTCTTCTTATCAGACTTTTTCAATACTTCCTCAGCATGAGTTAAATAAACAAAAATAACCAAGTAAACACAAATATTCTCTCTACCTCACACACACACACACACACACACACACACAATTACACACACACTCAGATATGCACAACCAATCAAGGACTATGACCTTTTATGGGAAAGTTTTATCAAATCAGCCTTGACAGAATGCACTCTAATGAACGGCATGTACTGTACACTCACAGATCTTTGCGGTGGGTGTAGAGGCAAAGTGTCATGGTAAATCATTGTAGCCAGATTAACTTTGTCTCTGCACGTATGCAGACCTGAAGTGTGGTCCTCAAAATCTTCATTTGAAAAGAGAATCAGGATACTAATGCATTACACATGCACATCTCTTACCTTTTCTCACTCCTCCCCTCTCTGTCTCTCTCTCCCTCTCTCCCTCTTTCTCTATGTCTCTCTTTCCCTCTGTCTCTCTCTCCCTCTCTCCCTCTTTCTCTCCGTCTCTCTCTCCCTCTATGTCTCTCTCCCTTTCTCTGTCTCTCGCTCTTTGTCTCTTTCCCTCCCTCTTTCTCTCCGTCTCTCTCTCCCTCTATGTCTCTCTCCCTCTTTCTCTGTCTCTCGCTCTTTGTCTCTTTCCCTCCCTCTTTCTCTCTGTCTCTCTCCCTCTTTCTTTCTCCATCTCTCCCTCTTTCTCTCCATCTCTCTCTCCCTCTTTGTCTCTCTCTCCATGCCTCTCTCTCCTGTTATCATATGGAATTGTGACTTTCCTTTTGTTCCATGTGCTTGTGTCTGTGCTTGTAACCGCTGTTAATTACATAAACATGACTCAGCACATTGGGCCAGCGTGCACTCTCTCTCGCTCTCTCTCTCCAAGGCAAGCTGTCCTACGGAATGCCTTTGAAATGTTAATACAGCATCTGTTAGTGCCTGGCGAGACATTGGTGGAAGTTGAGGCCCAAGTATAACAGTGGAGTAACCTGCCAGTGTCCCTGTACAGTGGTGGTAGTGTTGGGGGGAGTAACCTGCCAGCGTCCCTGTACAGTGGTGGTAGTGTTAGGGGGAGTAACCTGCCAGCGTCCCTGTACAGTGGTGGTAGTGTTGAGGGGGACAAGGCTGGTGAGTTAAAAAGATCACAGGTGAAGCTCCTCAAGACAAAGCCAAGCCATGGTGCTGATTAGTTTTGTAATCTGTGGAGTGTGTGTAGGGGGGGCGCGGGTGAGAGACAGAGAAAGTGAAAGGATGTGTGTGTGTGTGTGTGTGTGTGTGTGTGTGTGTGTGTGTATGAGTGTTTGTGTGTGTATCACAGCTGGAAACAGCTGATGAGACACAGCAGGGAGCGGTTCTTAATCTCGGTCTGAGGACAGACGTCTCGTGTGCTGTTGACCTCAGGACAAGTGAGAGGGGCTGAGGGAGGACAGGCCTGGATTCGGTGCTTAAAGTCAGACACTTTGCGTTCTGCATTCTACTGTATGTTCCATGTTCTGTATTCCGTGGTATGTTCTATGTTCCCTTGACATTATATTTACTCTTTCTTTGACTAATTAAAGAAACAATATCCAAGCATGTATATTTACAGTAATAAGCAGTAGATTAATCACTAATCTGTTAACTCGTTTAAAATCAAGCTGCAATTAAGCTACATATCTTTCACCAAATGACAAAAGTGACAGTCAATGTGCCTGAGCCAGAGTCCTCGCTATGGCCTTAAGTCTGGGGTCCAAAGCAGTTTAGTTCTTGCACTATTACTTACCGTGTATACTCTTATTTATGGTTCTTTATACTCTTATTTATGGTTCTTTAACTCTATTATGGTTCTCATTCTACTCTCACTCTTGTACTTGCACTTCTAATCTTAGTGTCTTAGACACCTCCGCGCCCACCCAGACAATCATTTTCAAATAAGTATAAGTATAAGTATAAGTATATATACTCTTTTGATCCCGTGAGGGAAATTTCTCGGGGAGCAGTGAGGAGTTAGGTGCCATTGTTCAAGGGCACTTCAGCCGTGCCTACTGGTCGGGGTTCGAATCCCTCCGGTTACAGGTCCGAAGTGCTAACAAATAATGATATTCACTTCAGTTAAGCCACTTAAATCGGTGCTATACTATACTATGCAATGCAATGCAATGAGTTTTCATCATATTTTCTATGTTTGGCTTTGTTGCCCATATCAGGCTCGGGCCGTGCAGCGATTGTGACACATCTGTCCATTTTAATTTAGCTATCGGAACGTCACATATTGCCAACTGTCACGTATGTCCAACCTCTTACGTGTATGTGTCACTTAATATTAATTTCTATACAAACCAAGGCGGCGGATTCCTAAAGAAACGCAAGCACCCACACCAGAAGTTTATCTAAATTAGCTATGTACCAAAAATTATATTTTACCGTGACTCAAAGAGCTGTAAACAGTGTTGAAAGGCTGCGTGTACAAATCCGCTTGGAGCTCCAGTGGAATTTTTATTTGCTGCCGACGAGAATTCTCGGGCTAACCGTTCACTGGTAACTTGCAGCTAGCTTGGCTGGCTAAGTTACGTTATGAAGTTTGGCACAATACATTCTCACACAGGATAGGGATCAATAGTACTTTCCACTATCCCAAATATTTAGTATACATTTCTACATTTATTCCGATTTTATAACGTTGACAATTACATAATCATTGAAAAAAAAAACATAGATAGTTCTAAAATGAAATAAACATTTTTCTGTCTTTTTTTAATCAACCTTCCGCGCCTCCCCTCAAATTATTTGGCGCCCCCCAGGGGAGGCGCGCCTCACAGCTTGGGAACCTCTGATCTAGTCTAGTGCAGTGCCCGTTCAAATATATTCCTGTAGCCCAATTACATGCCTGCAGAGAGGCCTGCTATAAAAATAGGATTCAATAAGCATTCAATAATGAATACAGATAATATAATAATATAATAAATGTGAAGTGAGCAGAATTTAAGCATGGCTGCATGTGACATTTTTTACAAATCAAAATGACATAATCCTAACAGCTGTTTTGAGTCAAGGCTATATGCTTAGCCTATTGAATAACTTGATGATAGAGAAATCAAACCATTTTGTGTAATGATGAATCATCATATGAAATTTGCAATGAAATTTGCAACGGCAAAGTCACTGGTGGCCTATAAGTGACATCACACTGCCACTCCTTGCTTGTTGCTGGTTATGCTTTGCATGTTGCATGTATGCTTTGCATTCTGAGACGTTCTTTAATTCGGGACGATTATCGCTTGTTTCAATTTAGGACCTTGCAGTTGGAATTGTCATTTGCTTATTCAAAGTCTAAATACAGTCCAAAGTAGCCTGGGCTATTCGAAGTGTCTGTTTATTGCACATCATTTTTTATGTAATTTTGAAGAGCCACTGCATACCTGTGTGTGTTGGCGTGTTGTTGCAAA
>NC_063206.1:20774675-20777175 GCF_017589495.1 Alosa alosa | reverse complement strand
CACACACACACACACACACCCCTCCATCAGCATGGCGCGGACAGAACCAGGGCACTCTGAATACACGTAATGGATTCTGGATTGTATATTATTTGTTCGCTAAATTGAATGAGACCTGGCGATAAGGACCTGCTGATGGAGGCTTTCTCTTTTTATCTCCCTTAGAACTTCCTCCCTCTTTCTCTCTCCCTCTCTTCTATCTCCTTCGCTCTCTCCCTCTTCTTCTTCTTCACACTATATCTCTCCGTCTCTCTCTTTGCACTCTATATTTTTCTCTCTCTCTCTCTTCCTCTCCTTCTCCTTCGCACTCTCTCTTTCTTTTTCACTCCCTCCCTCTTTCTCTCTCTCTCCCTTCTATCTCTTTCGCTCTCTCTCTCTCCTTCTCCTTCACTCTCTCTCTCTCTCTCTCTCTCTCTCTCTCTCTCTCTCTCTCTCTCTGGAGCTGTGTGTGAGCTATCTTGATAGCCCCATATTTTGTGCACTGTGTAATGGCAGAGTCGGAGGTGTTTGTGTGTTTTCTGGCAGCGTCGGGCGAAAGGGAACAGTAATGTTGAGGAGAAAAAGGGCCCATCAGGGGAAACGACTCAGATGTGCCTGTCTGAGCGCCCTGATGGATGGATGGATGAAGAGACTCTCAAGAGGAGAGAAAAAGAAGGGAGAGAGAGAGAGAGAGGAGTCTGTGTGAATTGCAATAATAAACTACATTATACTATAATTTAGCTACAGTAACGTAGCTACAATGTAAAAACCATCAGACATAGGTTGTAGAACTGGGAGAAAATTGCAAAAGCGCACAGAACCATCAGATGAGAGGAAGAGACAAATATTCCAACTAAATTCTATCTACGCACCTTAGAGCTAAGACAGGGGCACTCACACTTGACTGATCTGATTCACATTCTTATTCATGGATTCACCGGAGTCTCATCATGAGACCGTGCTCTATATACACCAGTCTTAGAGGGGGATGGAGAAGAGAGGGAGGGAGGGAAAGAATGGAATGAATAGAAACAGAGGGAGGGAAAGAGGAAAAAAGCATGATGTATCATTGCACGTCTTCATGTGTGTTGTTGATTCAGCCTGCTATTCCCTCAGAGCCAGAGGCCTGGCTAGTGTGCACGTCCACTCACAGCCACAGGGCCTCTATGTGGTCTCCCTGTCCATCCTGAGGCCCAGAGCTGCTGCAGGCTTTGGGGCCACAGAGGCCGGGTACAGTGGCTCCTCTGTGGGTCTCACAGATGGGATTAGCCGGGGTGAATAGGGCATTAGGGGGCATTACGGGCTCTCTCCGCTGCCCTTGTTCCGGAGTGGACGGTGCTCAGTGGGCTAATCCACCGCACTCCAAACTCCAGCACTGCCCGCGGCAATCACCTGTCACATACCGCTTGTGCAGTGTCTGAGGAACACTCACTCACACTCACACATATACATGTAAACACACACACACACACACACACACACACACACACACACACACACAGTCACACAAGTTTCTCTCTCACACACTTACACATATAAATACTCATCTCTCTTTGTCATACTACTCACGGAAACACAGAAAGCGTATAATACATTGTATACAAATGTGGTGATTCAGTGTTAGCCTTCTGCTTGCAGGGACGATGTTGCCTATATGGTATGGAATTCAGTGTCTAGACTCTATTAATCCCGGCCTATATTCTCATTCATAAACATCCTGTCTCACTAAAACTGGGGAAATGAAACTGTGCTCGAACTGATTTTAAAGCCTTTTTTAGGATGCGTGTGTGTGTGTGTGTGTGTGTGTGTGTGTGTGTGTGTGTGTGTGTGTGTGTGTTTGTGTTTTATTAGGTGTGTGTGTGTGTGTGTGTGTGTTTTGTGTGTTATTTGGTGTGTCTACAGTAGGAGTCTGTCGTTCTGTTTGGTTGCTAAGGATGAGTGTTTTGTGTGTGCTGTCCGAGGTGATGAGGTGAGGCCGGTGAGATTGAGTGGGCTGTGTGTAATCAGATGAGGGTGATGATACACACGCACACACACACACACACACACACACACACACACACACACACACACACACACATAAAACACACATAAAACACACACACACACACACACACACACAACACTCAGAATGATGCATGTGTGAACATCACAGACACACATGTAGACATGGAGACACACACACACACACAGAGGTTATTAGGACTTTGCAGACTTGCTTTTTACCCACAAAAGTTAATTGACTCTTGTTTTCACTCTCTGTTCCTTCATCTCTCTTCCCTCTCTCTCTCTCTCTCTCTCTCTCTCTCTCTCTCTTTCTCCCTGAGTCTCATAAAAATAGCAGCCCAGGGGTTCCCTGTGAGATTGGGGTGTGTGTGGGCAGGCTGGTGATTAATTAGCTAATTAACGCAGTGATTAATGAGTCAGCGCAGACGGGGGGGCAGGACAGGGGACAGCTGGAGACCGGGGCAGGGGAACGCCCAGATCCTCTCTCTCTCTTTCTCTCTCTCTCTCTCTCTCT
>NC_063206.1:20759675-20769675 GCF_017589495.1 Alosa alosa | reverse complement strand
CTAGTGAGTCGGCCCACTCCTGCAGATGGCGTGTGATTGGCAGTGCAGCTCCAAGGGGGGCGGTGGTACATGGATGCTTGGGTTTGGAGAGAAAAGCAGAGTGGCAGAATGGTGTTAGGCTCCAGCACAAAACTGTTGTTAAATAAGCCCTGAGTTGCTGTATTCTGCTGTATTCTGCTGTGGTGGTGCTAATCAAGATGACATCTACAGCCATGTGTGAAACAGATTCAGATTGGGAGCTGCATGTTCTTGCCTTAAGCAGACACATTTTGTTGAAAACAAAACATACAGGAAATGAGAAGTCTATGAAGAAGTATTTGGAGCTATGTGAAAGTGTTCACACACACTAACTGCACTGCACCAGAAACCACACACTCTCTTGGCACCCAGTCACACACACACTCACACCATCTGAACACCTTGTTACATGGCAATTGCTAACCAGATGTTCACCACAATGCAAAATAAGAGCACATAATTGGTCTGATTACGTCCGAGGTAGACAAACAGCTCATGTAATGAGGTGTGGATTTCACCATAACACCCATGACACCCACACACACATTTCAACCACACAGTGGTGTTTACTAAGTCTCCCTCATGTACTGCAGTGCAGCAAACTGGAACTACGGTACTGTAAGAAGTTAGCATGAAAGCGAGTTTCTCAATAAGTGAGAGTGGTTCATTTGCCATGGTTCGTTTTTATGGATAGCTCTCATCGCACGAGGCTCTTTTTTCCCCAGTAGCTTTGCTGCACTCTTTGCACTTTGCACTTTCTGTTGCACTGCGTCCTGCACACCTGCGTTTAATGCGTGCTAACCTGCGTCTGACCCTGGCTAGCCTTTGAACCGCCCCGGCTCATGTTTCCTCTGTGTGTTTTACTGGGCCTTCCACCACCCAGGTTGCCTGGTGGGACATGGGGGGGGGGGGGGAGTAGATCGGTCTGTCCTGTCGAGGGATGGAGGAGGTAAGGGGGCCACGGTGGCCGTTGTAGCCCAGCCAGGAGAGGCGAGATTGGGGGAGAAGGCGTGGAGGAGGGTCCCCTGGGGCTCCATTGTTGGATGGAAGTGCTCGGGCAGGGGAATGCGTTCCAGATGCAGGAAGCTCTTTTAAAGGGGGGTCGTGTGGAGCACGGCCGGTGGGACAGGAAACGGGCAGGTAGAGGGGGTTCAGAGGAAAAAGGTCAGATTGTCACCTATCCGGCGCCCGTCACTCATAAACCACACATGCACCCAGGGTCAGCCACAGGTGAGACAGCAGAAGCTCGGACAGAAGGAAGGGACAGAGAGAGACGGCATCTTCAATAGCAGACTTGTGTGTAGTAGAGTGACGTCATCAGGACTGTGGACACAGAGGACAGTCACAGTAGTGGGGGGGTTATGAATGATTGTGGAAAGATATCATTTGGTGCTTCGGTGCTCTTCTGCCCCGCGTAGGCGTGATCCTTCCCGCGTTTCCCTCTGATGTCACTGAGCTGAAGGCCACAGCACAGCTTTCTCTGAACTCTGTGTTCCGTGGCTTCTGAGTTCTATGGATAAATTTGGGACAAATTAGCAGCTCAACAGCTCTCACTGATCAGACTTCACACACAGCCACAGCCAAATCCTGTCAGCACACACTGTGATTGTTCTTGAGACTTTCAACCACTTTAAAACACACACTTCACACCCCCTCCTCTCTCTCTCTCTATCTCTCTATCTCTCTCACAGAAACACACACACTTTCACACTTTCACACTCTCACTCTCTCTCTCTCTCTCTCTCTCTCTCTCTCTCTCTCACACACACACACACTCAGACAAACACACACACACACACACACACTCACACTCCCCCACACACACTAATTTACTCACTCACTCACACACACCATCTCATCCTTCAACACCCCCTCCTGGCTGTGTGTATCTGCCAGTGCTTTGCTCCGTGCCGCCCCGCGGGCATTATTATCCTGCTCCAACTCTGCCCCTCTCTCTCTCTCTCTCTCTCTCTCTCTCTCTCTCTCTCTCTCTCTCTCTCTCTCTCCTCCCTGGCCTGGGGGAGATATATACTGCAGGCAGAATCTGCTGATGGACCAATTAGCCCACGGCCCTGATCTGTGGGAACCGGCGGCCCGGCGAGCGCCGTTTAGATGAATCAGTTCATTCAGTGAGACAATGCAGAGAGAGACAGAGAGAGAGAGGCTTAACAAACCTTTATGAAAACAATTTCAGGTGTTTAAATGCTACAAAATGAAAACATTGACAAGTGTTACAAATAAAACCATACACAGAGCTCACTGAGCAGAGAGAGAGAGAGAAAGAGAGAGAGAGAGAGAGAGAGAGAGAGAGAGATGAGGGAATAATAAAGAGAGAGATGGGTGCCATATTGGATGTGAAGGAGTTTGAGAGAGACAGAAGGCAGGTGCGGAGAGAGAAAAGCGCGTTTGTGATCGTGAGAAAGAGAGAAAGCCTAAAGAATGCGTGCTGATGAATGGTGATGTAGTGTGAAGCTCTTGAGATGATGATAATGCACTCGTATAAAAGTGTCTGTGAGATCTTGGCATTAGAGCTATTGCTGCAGCTCTCAGCTGAGTCAACAACTGATGGAGCCGCTAATGCCAGTGTCTTATCTAATCACTGGGACCGGTGCTATGAGCATACTTATGCACACATACACACACACACACACACACACACACACACACACATATACACACACACACACATACACACACGTTCGAACACAGGCAGGCACACACAGCCATGTGCACAAACATACAATATGCACATGCACACACGCATACACAGTAATACCAGTGGCCTATCACCTATCACTGTCAACAGGACTATTATCAATTACATGAATACAAATACTCACAGACAAACATGCAAACACTCACACACAGTAAAGTGCCATCAATACCCATGACATATCAAACCAATGTCAACAGGGCCATTCTTTCCTGGCACTGCCCTTCTCAGCGGCAGCATAGGAAGATGTCTGAGTTCATTATGCCCCCCTGTTAGCATGGCACACTCTGCTCCGCCATTGTTAGCTCTGCCATTGTGTCGCGTTGTGGGCACGGGCTGTTTGGGTCCTCGATGGCCCTAATGCATTAGCATTGTCTGTGTGTGTGTGTGTGTGTGTGTGTGTGTGTGTGTGTGTGTGTGTGTGTGTGTGTGTGTGTGTGTGTGTGTGTGTGTGCCTTTATCTGAATGGGCTGGTCTGTTTGAATACCAGCCCTGAAGGGCATTGTCCTCGTCTCGGATGGCTTTGATGGCCAGCGTTTAGTGCTGCATGGGGTCTGTGATGAATGGGGATGTAGAGGCAGCTTGGCACGGCAGCACTGGAGGTGGATACAGCAGAAACAGACAAAGACAGTGACAAAACACATCAATCACAGATCAGTCATAGTACAATCACAACTCATTGCTGTGCTTTAAGGTAGGCATTTTCCCTTGGTGGAATTAGCCACACAGACACACACACAGACACACACACACACACACACACACACACACACACACACACACACACACACACACACACACATTCCCACACACACACATTTCCGTGTGCTGTTGTCCCAGGGCATTGCTCAGAGCATCTCAGGCCTAATGTGAGGTGGTGGAGGAGTCCCTCTACCCTGTTCGCTGTGTTCGCCGTGTTCGGCGACGCTGTCCCCCAGGTTCTTGGCTGTCGGTGCGGGGAGGTTGTCAGCTGTCCCGTCACGATGATGGAGACAAGTGTGTGTCTGTGTGTGTGAGTGTGTGTGTGTGTGTGCGCTGCCCCCTCAGGGTCTGTCAGGAACCGAACCAGCCCACGGCAACTCTTTATCGGCCCACCTGAGGAACCTCTCTCTTCTGAAACTCCCTCTCTCTCCTCCTCCCTCTCTATCTCTCTATCCCTCTCTCTCACTCTCTCACTCTATCTCTCACTCTATCTCTTCCCCCTCTCTCTCGCTCTCTCTCTGTCTCTCTCTATATATATATATATATATATATATATATATATATATCTCACTCTCTCCTCCTCCCTCTCTATCCCTCTCTCCTCTCTCTCACTCTATTTCTCTCACTCCATCTTTCCCCCCCTCTCTCTCGCTCTCTCGCTCTTTCTCTTTCTCACTCTCTCTCCTCCTCCCTGTATCAATTCAATTCAATTCAAATATGCTTTATTGGCACGACAAATCATATGATGCATTGCCAAAGCGTTCACAGGAATAGTGATAATTACAAAAAAAGTAAACAAACAAACATATACAAACATTAGTGTGTGTGTGTGTGTGTGTGTGTGTGTGTGTGTGTGTGTGTGTGTGTGTGTGTGTGTGTGGCGTTGCTCAGTGGTCACTCCTCCTTTTTCTGTCACAGTTGTGTATGTATTGTGCAGCTAGTATTGCACAATCTTCCTCTTCTCCTAATAAATATCTAATTTTCTTGTGATCTTCGATCTCAAAGAATTTTGGATATATAGATTGGAATTTTGGATAGAAGTTGGAGCGTATTTATTTGTAGTTAGGGCAGCTAGTGAGGAAGTGTAGTTCTGACTCAATTTCTTTTTTGTCACAGTTCACACAAAGTCTGTTTTCTTTAGGCAACCAGGTTTGCCTCCGTCTGCCTGTTTCTATTGCCAGACTGTGGTTGCTAAGCCTGTATCTAGACATTGTTTTTTCTGGGTTGGTGTCTCTTACAATTGTCAAGTATTTTGCTAATTGGTATTCCCTGTTAAGAGTCAAATAACTTTGTAGTTTACTTTGTTTTTCTGTTGTGTGTATGTGAGATATTTTTCTTTCTGGGTGTTGATAATTTGTTTGGTATTTATTCTTTCAAGAGGGGTGCCAGTGTCCTGAGGCTGAATAGTGATGTTAGTTCCATTGGTTGTTTCTTGCTGGAGCCTATGGACCAACTGGATGAGGGCTCTTTTCTATGTTCTATTCTTGGCTCTTTAAGGCTTTGAAGTGATAGGATGTAGGGTCGCTTGTTTTTTTGTTGCCAGAATTTGATGGCTCTCTTTTCATTTTTTAGAAGGAGGGGAACTGGCCGAGTTCTGCCCTGCATGCATTAGTTGGTGTTTGTTTCTGCATTTTTAGAATGTTATATTAGCATATCGTTTTGTAAATAAACATTTAACATTTAAATGATGTAAGAAATAAATGTTAATTAGTGCCAAAAATATATTTAGTTAACTATTAACATATATTAATACAATATTAGTTAATATATTTGTTAAAACATTAACATACAGATTTTATGCAAACAACTAATATTTAATTAATGATGAAAAAACTTGTTTAAAAAAAAAAAACTTGTGCCAAATAGATATTTTAGTAACAATTAACAAATATTAACAAAGGGTTAGGTAATTACTAGTTTGCTATTTGTTATGGCACCTTATTATGGAGTGTTACAGAGTTTTCTGTTCTTTTAAGGTATGCAGTAACTTGGCTGTGGTCTGATAGAGGTATTAGTGGCTTGACTGTGAATGCTCTAAAAGTGTCTAAGTCTGTTATCATGTAGTCAACTGTTGAGCAACCAAGGGGTGAACTGTAGGTGTATCTTCCCAGAGAGTCCCCTCTCACCCTACCATTGACAAGATACAGGCCCAGGCTTTGGCAGAGCTCTAAAAGTAGTTTCCCATTTTTGTTTATTTGTGTGTCAGAGCTGTTCCGTGGGAAGTTAACAACATTTTGTGGGAAGCTCTGCCCAAATATATATGTGTTGCTATGATCTGCTGTATAGTCAGGAAGGGATCCTGTCCTTGCATTCAGATCTCCACAGATCAATACACTTCCCTGGGCCTGGAAGTGGTTGATTTGGTGGTTCATGATGTCAAATATCTCTTCGTTGTAGTAGGGAGATTCAGAGGGTGGTATATACACAGCACAAACAAATATATCTTTGGTTGTTTGGGTGAGTTGTTTGTTGATTTTAAACCAAACGTGTAAGTCCTCTTTTTTTATTAGTGAGATGTATTTATCTATTTCTAATTTATGCCATATCACCATGCCCCCTGAATCTCTCCCTCGTGTTATTCCTTTATTTTTTCTAGAGGAGATCGCTATTTCTCGATATCCTATAGGACAGAGGGTGACCTCATTATTCCTGCGCCATGTTTCTTGTAAAATTATAATGTCCATGTTTGAAATGCTTTTCTGAAATTCCACAGTGTTAGTTTTGCAACCAAAAGTGGATGATTGAATGCCTTGAACATTCCAGAGGGTAATTGTTAAAGATTTCTATCTATCTCTCTCCCTCTCTCTCTCATACTCTCTCTCTCTCTCCCTCTCTCTTGATCTCTCTCTCTCTCACTCTATATCTCCCCCCTCTGTCTGCCATACCTGTCTGTTAACCCTCTGATTTCACCTCTTTTTTCCTGGTCAGCTGATGTTTGCATGTCATCCTCCCATTCTCTCTTTTCTCAAGCATACTCTCTTCTTCTCCTCTGCTTCATCTCTCTCTCTCTTTTTTCTCTGTCTCTCTCTGTCTCTGTCTGTCTTCTTTTTCCTGACACTTCCTGGTGACAGCTCGGAGCCTGTAAAGGCTCAGTGATTTATCTCGCATTGATCAGGGCGACTAAGAGAGACTAAGAGAGAGAGAGAGAGCTTAGAGCGCTTCATTGCTCCTTTGTAATAAACTCCAATGACATGTTGGAGTGTAGTCTTGACAGAAAGCATTTCAGTAGACTAAACGGACGGGCCGATATAGCACAGCCACACTCGCAATCCGTCTTTGGAGTCCTTCACAGCCCGACTGTGTGTGTGTGTGTGTGTGTGTGTGTGTGTGTGTGTGTGTGTGTGTGTGTGTGTGTGTGTGTGTGCGTGTGTGTTTGTGTGTGTGTGTGTGTGTGTGTGTGTGTTTGTTAGTTATTCCTTAAACCGTATGCACATGTCATGAGTTTGTCTGTTGGAGTTTCTGTGTGTGTGTGTCTATTGGAGGTTGTGTGTGTGTGTGTGTTATGTTTGAAAGCTTGATGTAGTGGCAGGGGTGCCACTGGGGAGGGGGGGGGGGGGGGGGGGGTTAGGGCGATTCTAAGGGCCCAGCACTGACAGGGGTCCCCCAGAGAGCCCCCCCAGATAATACTATATATTCATAGTCAGGGGGCCCAGAATTATTGTCTGTCATAAGGCCCACATTTTCTAGCAGCGTCGCTGTGTAGAGGGCACAGCATGACTCCAGCTGTGTGTTATGAGAGAAAGTGTGTGTGTGTGTGTGTGTGTGTGTGTGTGTGTGTGTGTGTGTGTGTGTGTGTGTGTGTGTGTGTGTGTGTGTGTGTGAAGTAAGTAAGTAAGTGAGTGCTGCCTCCTGTTTAAGAGCAGAGTGATTGTGTACAGAGGTCCAGAGCCAGGTTAGAGGATGGATGAGTTAAGGCCACTGGGAGCCAGGCAAGAGACTTTAGAGATTCCATTACGTAGCAACAGCCACAATAATACCCATTGCACACACACACCCGCCCTCTGCTAATACAATCCATGCACACACATTGCACATTATACACACAGACATTCACATTTAAACATAGCCTATACATATACACACGTAATATAAATGCATAAAATATATATCCTTGTGTCTAGCTATGCACACACACACACACACACACAAACACTCCGTCACCCTTGCCTGTGCAGCACTGTTTACTGAAGATCAGGCCTAGTGCACTTCATATATCAGACTGACATTTTATTTACAATGCCTTTGTTGTCTCAAGCACTGTTCATTGTGACATTATTGCATCTGGCGCTGTGAATGAACTTTTCAGTGATCAGACACACACTAATATACAACACACACACACAGAGTTACACACACACACACACACACACACACACACACACACACACACACACACACAGTATTGATCCTACAGTAAATCCTGACTTTATGAATTGTCCTTTCTCCTTTTTTCCCGGTGTGGATCCACTTCTCTCCTGTAATCCTGGATGTTCCCTGCAGGTAAGTACTGACATTTTCTTTTTTATTGTAATGTTGCCACAGTGACACAGGACTTAAGGTGGGCTTCTTTTCAGGATATCTAGAGTGACAAGCCGAAAACAGGCAATGATACAAACACATCCAACTTCTCATTCCCACATGGGACTTTCCCTTTCTTTTCCTTTTATTTTTCTTTATGTTTTTTCTCTTCTCTTCTTTCTTCTCTTCTATCAATCTCTTCTCTTCTCTTCTCTTCTCTTCTCTTCTTTCTTTTTTTCTTCTCATCTCTGCTCTTCTCTTCTCTTTATCTTCTTTCTCTGCTCTTCTGTCTTCTCTTTTCTTGTCTTCTCTCTTCTTTTCTCTTCTCTTCTCTTCTCTTCTCTTCTCTACTCTTCTGTCTTCTCTTTTCTTGTCTTCTCTCTTCTTTTCTCTTCTCTTCTCTTCTCTTCTCTTCTCTTCTCTTTTCTGTCTTCTCTTTTCTTGTCTTCTCTCTTCTCTTCTCTTCTTTTCTCTGCTCTTCTCTTCTCATCTCTTCCCTTCTCTCCTCCCCTCTCTTTCCTCCTCTCCTCTGCTGTGGTCTCTCTGGTTTTGCTCTCCACCGTGAGGTTGTGTGTGTCAGCAGGGACTCCGCCGGGGCTCTCTGTGCCAGAGATGCAGGGGGACGGCTGGCTGGCTGGCTGGCTGGCTGGCTGGCTGCGGCTCTGATTATGATGTGATTAGCTCGACTAAGTGAAAATGTGGAAAGTGAATTATGCGTGTCTCTCTGGGACACGCCGGACCCTAATGGACGGAAAAAATATCGGCGCCCGCCCGCCACCGTGCACCCGGCCGGGAGTCTCCAGAAAGGCCACTTTGAACTCCCAACGATGTCGAGCTGTTTTCTTCTCTTCGCTCTCTCTTTCCATTGACTTGCTTTCTTTGGCCATTGTCCTTCACTCCGAAGACAGTGTCTCTCTGAGTCTTCGTTTCACGTGGAGTGAGTTATTTTAGGGAAAGGGGATCTACTTCATCACTTATTATTTTTCTTTCGGAGTAGGCTGAAAGTACAGATGTGCAAATTATCCCTTTCAAACGTATTTTCCCTCCAGGCAGAGGTCAAATTAATGTAACCCCTGGACATATTTCTTCTGATAGGGTTTGGGAACGATATCCCACAATGCAACTGGCTTTGGCTTGGACGTGGTCAACTTCTGGCCCACCTCTGGGCCGGATGTACTGTGTCCTTGCCAGAACAGGACCCGACCTGATCCATGGCCCACTGCAGTTTGCCAAAACAGTTCATCATCCTCTTCTTCCCACAGTGGTTAATGCTTTATGTGCAAATTGATTGCAGATTCACTTAAGGTTGCTTTCCAATTTTTTATGAGCAGGGAATAATGAAAGCCTGGAGAAAAGATTCAGGATAAATGGGAGAGGGGGGGAGAGCACAGTTACATGAGGTGAAGCAGGAAAAAGTGTGTGTCTGTGTGTGTGTGTGTGTGTGTGTGTGTGTGTGTGTGTGTGTGTGTGTGTGTGTGTGTGTGTGTGTGCAATAAAGCAGCACAAGATGACATAGATAGATACATAGATAGATAGGTAGATAGAGAGAGAGAGAGAGAGAGAGAGAGAGGAAGAGGAAGAGAGAGATGGCAAGTCATTACATTAGATAAGATAGTAAAAGGTGTGTTTTCAGCAGTTTTACCCCCCAACACCCCTCATCCACCTCACCCCACCCCAGCCCCCTCCTCTCCCTGACCAGACTCATCTCCAGGAGGAGGACCCGGCCATAGCGCTGTGGCAGTGGCTATTTATAGAAGGCGATGGCCATGAATTAAAGATCACAGGGTGAGAGAGGTGCTCGCTGCTCTGAGGCCCAGCCTGAATGATGCAGGAGGCCCAGACTCAACCCCAGCTGCGTCACGCCAGTTGCCATGTTCAAGTATGTTCGAGCAGACAGTTCCTCGGACCGCCAACAACCGCCAAGCCATAATTCATTATTCCAGCCATAGGGAATGCTCGACTGGACGTTAATGGCTTATGAAGATGCGACGTGTAGTGCGGAGTTTGGTGGAGCCGGCACCTTTCGGGCACTTCAAATGAAGCCCAAAC
>NC_063206.1:20742175-20757175 GCF_017589495.1 Alosa alosa | reverse complement strand
TTGTAGACTCTAGCTCTGTCCACTCTAGCACTGTCCACTCTAATGCTGTCCACACTAGCACTGTCCAGTCTAGCTCTGTCCACTCTAGTGCTGCTAGCACTGTCCACTCTAGCACTGTCCACTCTAGTGCTGCTAGCACTGTCCACTCTAGCACTGTCCACTCTAATGCTGCTAGCACTGTACACTCTAGCACTGTCCACTCTAATGCTGTCTACTCTAGCACTGTCCATTCTAGTGCTCTGTGTGTTGAAAGCAGTGGTCAGCTGTGTAGTAGCCAGTGAGTTATAAAAGTCCTGTTTTCAGTTCTCTGCAGCTGTACTCCCCTCCCACAATCACACACACACACACACACACACACACAGACACACACACACACACACACACACACACACACACACACACATGTAGCAAACAAACAAACATGTAGCAAAAACACATGCACTCACAAGGATACATAGAGAGAAATATATTTCCCCACACACACATGTGAGTTATGTACTCAGAGATTCACACTTATAGCCCCAGTCCCTCCCACACACACACACACACACACACACACACACACACACACACACACACACACACACACACCCCATCCCCGAGGCCACAGCCATATTTAGCTGCAGCAAATGAGGCATTAAAAGCACCTGTCGCTATGCAGACGTGAGGCGAGGGAGCGGAGTGTGACCTGCTAATGTTTATTTGCTTGGCTAATAGCTGCGCACGCGGATGGGAGCAAAGGAAAGTGTTATTTCAGTGACTCGCTAAGTGTAGGCTTTTATGCGAAGCACTTTTTTCTACTCTTCTTTTCCCATCCACTCCTCTCCTCTCCTCTACTCTCACTTCTCTTTATCTTTCCTCTTTTCTCTATCCCCTTCTTTTTGTCCCGCTGTGTTTGGTGGCTAAGTTTCAAGATGTCATCCTCTCTCTCTCTCTCTCTCTCTCTCTCTCTCTTAAATCATCTTTAATTTAAAAACTCACAAAACAGTCATCCAGAAGTATTTAATAACCAGACTGTATTATAGCCTTCATTTCAGTGTTTCTTTTCTTTTTTTTAAGCAAATTAATCCCCCCCCCCTTCCCTCTTGGTCGTGTGTTTTTACATGTCAGCGAAAAACGGCCTGAAATGTGAACCTGATTGTTTTTGCGTCGTGATTCCTGCGGCATATTGTCGGAAGTATGAGAATGTGAGTTGGCTGGCAGGTAAACAGATTAAAGCTTGCGAGCTTTATTACAGGAAGCAGTGAGATGAGATTAGACTGGTATCAGATGAAAGCGGGAGACAGAGCTGAACAACAGCACCACGTAGACTTGGCTGGCCAGCAGTGCACAGACGCCAGAGAGAACAGGGGGCAGAGAGAGAGAGAGAGAGAGAGACAGAGAGAAGGAGAGAGACAGAGAGAGAGAGGGGGGGTGAGTGAGAGAGAGACAGGAAGAAAGAGGGAGAGTCTGAGTTAGAGAAAGAAAGAAAGAAAGACTGCTATACTCCCTCTACCTAAATCACAGGCTTCAGGCAATCTTTCTTCCCTTAACTGTCTTTCTCTCCCTCTCTCTTTCTCTGTCTCTGGTTCACTTCTTCTTCTTTCTTTTCCATCTCAGTGGTTTGTCTTTCCCTTGTTTTCTGCCTTTCTTGTTCTCTTTTCTCCATTCTCTATCTCTGTTCCTTTCATTCTCCCTCTTTTTCGCTCCCTCGCTTTCCTTCTGTTCTTTCTCTCCCTGTAATGCAATCTGTCCTCTTTTTTGACCCTTCTGCAGGTTATTGCAGTGCTACCTGTCTACAGCGCTATGACTAGTTTAACGGCTCTCTGCCCGCAGGGGGTTCTAAAAACGGCCTTCCCCTGCGCCCTCGTTGATGCGCACACCTCCTGTTCCGCCAGCTACCGGGGCCACTTACCTCCAAGTTGGACTCAAGCAAGCACCGGTCAATCAGGTGTACCCCCAGCCCCAGCCTCCTCAGAAAGCCCCCCCCCCCCCCCCCCTCCCTCTTCCTCTCTCCACACACTTCCCCAAGGCCCCAGCCAGTGATGATCTTGCTGCCCACTTTACGGGTTGGTGCCCCGCTGTGCCCAGCGGCTCCAAACACGTTGGGGCGCATTAGTGTTAGCAGTGGGTTTTGGCCGGCCGTTTGGTGGGCCCAGGGGGGAGCAGATATCACGGTCGGCGGGTGAAACCAAGCGTGTGCCAGTAGACGGGTTAGGAGGCTGGTAGCATATGGTAGCAGCAGTGGCATTAAGCTACAAGGCTGGATGGAAGGAGAACTACAGTTTACATGTTCTTAGGTTGAGGAATGAAAGACAGGAAAAAAGAAAGAAAGAAAGATAGGAAGGAAAAAATAAAGAATGACAGTAAGACATAGAACAGATCATAAAGCAAATTGAACATTTCGTTGTTCTCAACAATGACAAAATGAACTGAACTGAACTGAAAGAAAGGAAAAAGATGAGGACAAAAGAAAGCACAAAAAATGCATGCTGACTTCTTGATCACTATTCCCCATACCAACTGTATGCACAGTGCCTGCAATTGCTCACAAAAACACATTGCTAGTAGTGTGCTTGTCTCTGAGTACATGATTTGGTATGTGTACTTTCTAGTGTAGTCATGGAGAGAGAGAGTACTATGCCTCCATACGCGCACACACACACACACACACACACGAGTGTGTGTTTTGTGCATTGCATGTGTGCGTGCGTGTGTGTGATCGATGACGAACGCACAATGCATCGCCTCTCCCCCGGGTGACATCAGCGGCGTGTGAGAGCGTCAGCGCGGGGCCAGCGTCGGCATGACTCATCCTGCTTTGGGGCCCGTAAATCAGAGCTTATTGCCGCGGTGATAATTGCTCGGCGAGAGCCTTGGCGGCAGAGTCTAGGCGTGGAGCCTCTACCTGTGGCCTTCTTCCACATCCATCAGTCTCGAAGTCACCCCGCCCCAACGCCCATCTCTGAAGAGAGAAGGGGAGGAAGCGGAGGTGACCCACAGACATGGGAATGTGTTTGGTGTGGAACAGATAGAAAGGACAAAGAACTTTGGTTAGAGTTTTTTTTTCTTTTGGATTGGTCATAGGATGACCACACAGTCTGTTTGTCTGTCTGTCTTGTGTTTAAATCTTCTTTACTGCATCTCTGGATGTAATAGTATCCCTGAATGTATTCTCTGTTTCCCAACCATTAATCTATCTGTCTATCCATCTATCCATCCATCCTTTCAACCATCTGTCAATCAATCAATCCCTCTCTGTATATGTTTGTCTGTGTGTGTGTGTGTGTGTGTGTGTGTGTGTGTGTGTGTGTGTGTGTGTGTGTGTGTGAATGTGTGTGTGTGTGTGTGTTTGTGTGTGTGTGTGTGTGTGTGTGTGTGTGTGTGTGTGTGTGTGTGTGTGTATGTGTGTGTGTTTTCACCCATTTACCTAACTGACATACAAGTTGTCTAACAATGCCTCATGTCAAATTGATGGTAAGCAGCAGTGATGCTATGCCTAAGCTAAAGTTTTCACTACCACACGCCCGTGACGACAGACTCCACCCCACACCACCTGCCTACACTTCTTGTGTCATGGAAAAAGTCCCACAATCCCCAGTCTCAACGCCTGCTAAGTCTCTCAGACAGCCAGAGGAGTGCTGGGCTGTGCCCTTACGTACCCTTACCCTCACCTGGCATTGACCCATGCAGTGAAACACTGAGCAGGCATTCTCTCTCTCTCTCTCTCTCTCTCTCTGGCGATGCTCGTGTAAACACTGTGAGCAGGCAGCGTGGCAGCCAGTCCCCTGTGGGCCCCTAATTGCCACAACATGACTAATATTGATCTAAATCAGGGGCTTAATCAGCTAGAATAATGTTTTCCCTCCGATAAGGCCCGCGTGTGTTTAATCGAGTGTCCGGCTTCAAAGGAGAGTCTCTCGAGCGAAAAAATGTGTTTGATCAAGGCTCGAAACATCCGCTGCGCCCAGCAAACACACACACACCATTCCCCAGCCCTCCCCTGCACACACACGCACACACACACACCTTCCTAAATGTGTTTTAGGCCCAGCTTCCACATCTCCCTCATACACACACCACATACACACACCACATACACACACCACACATACACACTCTCACATACACAGAGGCAAACACATGCACTCTCACATACACAGAATCTCCCCTCCCGGCCAATCACATCCAGCCCTTATTGAAATTCATGGAGCAAGGGCAGCCAACTCTTTTCATCTGTGTTTATTTTTCACCGACAATCACTTGACAGAGCATTGAACCAGGGCTGTGTACAGTAGATGTGTGTGTGTGTGATTGCATGTGCATCATTGTTGCAGATGGCATTCCTGGAAAGAGCATAGAGCAAGCCACGGATGTGTGTGTGTGTGTGTGTGTGTGTGTGTGTGTGTGTGTGTGTGTGTGTGTGTGTGTGTGTGTGTGTGTGTGTGTGTGTGTGTGAGTGGGGTGTATATGTGTTTATGATTGCACGTGCATCATTGTTACAGATGGCATTCCTGGAAAGAGCATAGAGCAAGCCACGGATGTGTATGTGTGTGTGTGTGTGTGTGTGTGTGTGTGTGTGTGTGTGTGTGTGTGTGTGTGTCTGTGTGTGTGTGTGTGTGTTTACATTTCTCCAAGAGTATTGTGTCTTTTGATTTTTTAACTGGCATGGCAACGAGCTGTCATCCCTCCCTCTCTCTTGTTTTTTTTCCTCCTCCCCACTTTGATTGGACCGTTCGAGGCATTTTGATTAGCCCCTGGATTCCTCGCATTCCTGGCCCCTTCTCTGATTGGTTGCCATGTCTTCTGTGCATAGTTGGCTCCACTCCCTCCCCAGAATGCCTCAGTAGAAGTGAGTGAACTCCATGAGTGACACAAACGCTCATATATTTAGACTCCCTTCCAAATCTTCCTACAGAAGTGGTCCATTCAACACCAAGTGTGAGCATGGGTGTATGTCACTGTGTACTGTGACACTATGTACTGGCCTGCGTGTCTCCCTCTCTCTGCTAGCACACCTTTTTGATAGATAGATAGATATACTTTATTGATCCCCAAGGGGAAATTCACATGCACTTACAGCAGAATAAGTAATACCTGTATAAGTATATAAATATAAAAAAAACACTGAACAATAAAAACAGTAGAAGATTAAAAAAATACCAAAATACTAAAATATTAAATATACTTAATGTGATCAACATGTTTTTTTTTTTATAAGAAAAGACTTGCAATTTTACACTTAGTCACAGTATACATTGAACATAAAAAAAACGCAAACTAGAGTGCAACTCTCAATATACAGCTCATTTACATTTATTAATTTATCAGATGCTTCTATCCTAAGCGTCTTACAGTACATATGTCAATTGTCCTTGAAGCAACTTGGGGTTAAGTGCCTTGCTCAAGTGCACAACGATGGAAGCCGGGAATTGAACCCATAGCTTTTCAGGCTACTGCATGCTAGCCCAGCTCCCTAAACACTACCACTAGGCCTACCCATCAGAGAAAAGAAAACAATGTCAGTACTCAGTATAAAACATTCTCCAAAAAAGAAAAGGAAAAACATCATTGCATAGTAGTAGTAGTAGTAGACTGATGAGAGCTATTTTTTTGTTTGTTTGGATATTCTGATGAATCCACATGATGAAACATCTGTAATGAGTTCCGGTAGGCGTGTAAGAGAAGAGGAGACCCCACAGCAGGTCTGGTGTTTTAGGACCAGTGTAGATCGGGAAGAATTAGGTAAACGGTACCTGCAAAGTAAACTATAACAATATATTACATTTAACTGAAAGCCATACACCCCATACAACAGTCTGAAGCAGCCATTTCAGCCCTTTCTGTAAAATGGAGTATCTCTGAAGTGCTGAGAAGGCATTGCTGAAGATGTGTGTCATGATAAAAGACATCTCGTAGTGGAGGTTTCACCCGCTTGTCTGACTGAGGAGATGTGTACTGTACGCATCATGTTGGATTATTATGGACATTGTGAAAACTCCTGCAGGGCCGTGTTTGTGTGTAGTGTTGTTGCGCGTTGTTAGATCTCTGTGTCAGGTGTTTCATAACCAGGAGGCTGTGTCTTAGTTCTGTCCAGTCAGCACGTATAGACACACGCACACACACACACACACACACACACACACACACACACACACACACACACACACACACACACACACACCAATCAGCATGTTCCACCTGTCAAGTGTTGGTTTTGTTCCCCTACGTCGCAGAACAAGCTCCTGAGAAATCAACCATGTCTTGTGATTTTGTCCTATGCAATCTGTCCTCAGTCAGTCAGTCTGTCAGTGGCATTATATAAGCATTACAGGTTTAGGTAACGCACACACACACAGACAAACGCAGGAAAACATACACACACACACACACACACACACACACACACACACACACACACACACACACACACTCACAACCACACACATGATTGTTTTCAATAGCATAGAACAGCACAGAAACCCTGCACCCTACACATTAGAGATGAGATGACGTCCAAGCCACAGCAGAAACATAAGTCAAGGAGAATATCAAACAAAAGAGATAATATTTTATTCATGTCAATGACTGCATTTACTCAAATTGATTAATTATTATTTCTCTTTCTCATTGTGTGCCAGATGCTTTTTCAAAGAAAATATTCTCCACTGTGAAGAATTTTGAACAGATTGTAAAGCATGGCCTTCAAAGCTCTCATACTGAGACAGAGCATTAATTTGCACACACACACACACACACACACACACACACACACACACACACACACACACACACACACACACACACACTTATTGTACCATGCAGCCATGCAGCTGTAGGCTGCAGAAATCCAGTTTGAGTGACAGTGTATCTGTCACAGTTTACAAGAAGGATACGCGCAGTTCACCTTCAAACAGACCCAGGGAAGATGGACACACATGTACAGTACACTTGCTGTGTAGTTCCTTTAGTGACTGATTTCCTCAATGTCTCTCTCTCTCTCTCTCTCTCTCTCTCTCAATCTCTCCTACTCTCTCTCTCTCTCACAATCTCTCCTACTCTCTCTCTCTCTCACAATCTCTCCTACTCTCTCTCTCTCTCACACTCTCTCTCTCTCTACCCCTTTATCTTTCTGTCTCTTTCCAGATCTCTCCTCCTCCCCTGCGCCCCCCATTTTCCATATTTAGTCCCTAATGGGCTGAGTGATTGAGATGGATCCCCTCTCCCTGGGCCTGATTAATGGCTGCTGTGCTATTTGGGGAAGCGTAGGGCTGGGGAACCCTGTGTGGGACTCAAATAAAAGCAAATAAAGGATCCACTCAGCACTCCAGTGGCACGCTGCTTTACGGCACGGCCAATAAACCTTGCAGAATTATAGATCGCTATCATCCCCAAACCTCTCCTCCACTCCTCTCTTTTCCTTTTCTCTTCCTCTCCTCCTGTCTCCCTCTCCTCTCCTCCTCTCCTCCCCATCTCTTGTTCCATCCGTCTCTGAAATGTGCACACAGTATGTAAAAGGAGGAGAGAAGAGATGCTGAATTGCATCAGCATCCCACCACACGGGATCCCATTCTGCTTTCCATAATGACTCACTCACTCACTCACTCACTCACTCTCTCTCTCTCTCTCTCTCTCTCTCTCTCTCTCTCTCTCTCTCTCTCTCTCTCTCTCTCTCTCTCTGTCTCTCTCTCTCTCTCTCTCTCTCTCTCTCTCTCTCTCTCTCTCTCTCTCTCTCTTACAGCACACACACACACACACACACACATGCACACCCAGACAAACATACACACACACACACGCACACACACACCCACACACACACAGTGTCTTTTCCTGTCTTTGTCTCTCTTCTCCCCTCTCCATAGCTCTTTATCGGTCTCTCTTTTTTTCTCTCTCTCTTTCTTCTTGTTCCTTTCATCTTTGCCGTCTCTCTCTCGTGTCCATGAATCTCTTTATCTCTTTATCTCTTGGTGCTTCCTCACTGCTCTATCTGTCTTTATCACAGAAACAGTAAAGCCCTGAAAAAGAACACTGGCTGCCTCTCTTCCATCCGTCCAGCAGAAATGTACGAAAGGCCCTTGTTAATGACCCTAGATCTCACGTGTTCTCTCCGTCTCCTCAGAAAGTGGCTATTTGTTTTCATGTTCCTCCTCTATCCTAATCTTTGAGTTGCAACAATGAATCTGCATCTGAATCTGAAGAGCTCCTGTAATATTGACTGTGTACTCCTTGATCAGTGGCACTGTGCTACACCGAGAGACTCAGCATCAGAACACCGTGAGCTGCCTCCCCCTCCCTGTTTTTTGGGAGATGGGCGGAGCTCGTATGGTGTTGTTCTGGTTCATCTCGCGGGGACTCTGCTGTTGTGTTGTGTTGTGTTGTATTGTTTTGTTTTGTTTTGCGTTGTATTCAGGTCTGTGCTCTGATAGTGCCTGTGAGAGTTCTGTGTTCATTAAGTGTGTTTGGTTAGTAATAACCACGCCACTGCCTGGGTCCATGCTAATCACTGGGGGCTGTGCATTGCTAATTCGGGACTGAACGGAGCATTTGATTTATGTTTATATGTGTGTGTGTGTGTGTGTGTGTGTGTGTGTGTGTGTGTGTCTGTGTCTGTGCCTGTGTGTGTGTGTGTGTGTGTGTGTGTGTGCATGTGTGTGTGTGTGCATGTGTGTGTGTGTGTGTGTGTTATTTATGAATTTGTGTTTTCATAACTGTGGGTGCCTGAATCGTGCCTGTATGTGTGTGTAATCATGTTTGGGTTAGGAGGTGTTTTTCTTGAATGGTTTATGAGCCCCTGTGCTTGTCTGTATCTGTTTGAGGGATACAGCTTGCTTTCATTTGAATGAGAGGAATATCTTCAGGGGTGAAAGCATGTGTTTCGGTTGCAACTACATCAAAAAAGCTCTGTCCACCCTTTGATATCCCCTCTCCCATCCGGCAAACTTGAATACCTCAACCTCTCTGCCCTGCCATCCATTCAGCTGCCTTGCGGTCAGTCTCCTTCTCTCTCCCATCTATCCTTTCACTGGGGATTCCATATCTCTCCTTACATGATTCTGCCACCACAGGGAGCTTTCTCTCCCTCCTCTGTGTTCACTTCCTCCCTTTCTCTCCCTCCTTTCTTCACTTCCTCTTTCTTTCTCTCCCTCCTCTGTACACTCAACTCAAAGCATCACTTGCTTTGCTCCTCAGTGTTATAGCAAGCCTACATTTCGGAATGTGAGGAACCCAGCCATGGCCTCATTGTTGTGTGTGGAGCAATAGAGGATTAGTGTGTGTGTGTGTGTGTGTGTGTGTGTGTGTGTGTCTGGCCTCATAATGAGGGTATATAACACGGTGAAGTGAACCATCTAGACTAGATATTGTAAAGAGAGGCTTAACAGAGGCCAGAGATTCACAGACAAGGTGCAGAATGACTGAATGACAGAGGGGACTAGGTGGTGTGTTTGTGTGTGTGTGTGCGTGTGCGTGCGTGTGCGCTAAGCGTGCGTGTGTGTGTGTGAGTATGCTAATGCTAGTATGCTGTTTGGATTTGCGCTAATGAGGTATGGTCTTTAGAGAGGGACAGAGACAGCTAGAGCCATGTCAAGGGACCTGACTGACGGTGGAACCCTTTGTTTGTCTGTGTGTGTTTGTGAGACAGAGAGAGAGTGAGAGTGTAAAGGCAGAGAGATGGAGGGACATAGTAGATCGAGAGAGAGAGAGCAAGTGATGGAGAGAGAGAGAGATGCAGAGAGATGGAGAGAGAGAATGATATAGAGAACCTAGAGGGAGAGAGGGAGCTGAGCAGAGCTGTGTATTGATCGGGCGGTGCTCGGTGGCTGTAGTAAACAGAGGTGATGGATGTGGCGTTGGGAAGGTGTGGCGTGCTCCGGGTGGCTCCCGCGCCGCTGTGTCCGGTCACCACGGTAATGAGAGCGGACAGCAGAGTGCCCGAGTCGCAGCAAGATCAATGCCTCCCCTCTGCACATGAAATGACAGGAATCAATCCATGTCAAAGTGATACGATTGTAGGTGTGTGTGTGTGTGTGTGTGTGTGTGTGTGTGTGTGTGTGTTTGTGTGTGTGTGTGTATGTGTGTGTGTGTGTGTGTGTGTGTGTGTGTGTGTGTGTGTGTGTGTGTGTGTGTGTGTGTGTGTGTGTGTGTGTGTGTGCATCCACGTGTGTATGTCTGTGTGTATGTGTGTGAGTGCCAGTACATCACACATAAAGTTGCAACAAAGTTTGTAATATTTCATCGCTCTGTGATGTGGTCTTCGTTGCTGGAGTGCGGTGTACCTCCCCCCACCTCCTCATTGCTGCCATGTCGGCCCACTGGCTTGTCCCTGGCTGCCTTCATTTGGATTGTGTCCCTTCCAGTCCCCAATACCCAGAGATCCCAAGGGTCTCTTTGTTGGTGCTGTATGCCACATTAGCTTGTTTTTGAACACTGTGGCTATTGTAATAAGTCCCAGGTAAGGCCTTTGAGACATTGTTAGTTTGCCAGTCTAGGGGTGAGACACTTAACAAAAGGGTGGAGATTGCGAGAACCTCCAAAAAGGTAGACGAATGAAAGTGTTTATTTACAAAAAAGTGAATATATAATAAGAATGAAGAGAAGAGAATATATCAAGTCAGAAATCAAAGGTACAGTCAAAACAAAAGAAACATAGGAAAGCCATCATTTGAAAACAAGGCCTAATGAGGAGGCCTTGCGTCAAGGCCATGCCAGCCTCTCAGTCTGGTTGGTGGAAGTGGCATCTGTGCCTTTAGTTTAATTGAAGATGATTCGCCCGGCGAGTAGCTCCAAAATAAATTTCAGTCAAAGTGTAGCCTCTCACTCTGTCTGTGACGGCAGGGGCATAGCACAAGATCCTACACCCTATGCATATATATATATATATATATATATATATATATATATATATATATATATATATATATATATATATATATATATATATACTCTTTTAATCCTGTGAGGGAAATTTGGTCTCTGCATTTACCCAATCCGTGAATTAGTGAAACACACACAGTGAGGTGAAGCACACACTAATCTGGAGCAGTAAGCTGCCTGCTACAGTGGTGCTCGGGGAGCAGTGAGGGGTTAGGTGCCTTGCTCAAGGGCACTTCAGCCGTTCCTACTGGTCAGGGATCAAACCGGCAACCCTCAAGCCCGAAGCCCTAACCAGTAGGCCACGGCTGCCCAAAACTAGGCAGTCCTGATGGACCCCCCATGACCACCCCCCTCATGCATATATTCCAGAGTTCTCATGGGCCCTTCCTCCCCTCGGGGCCCGAGTAATCAGTACTGGTTTTACCCCCAGTCCGACGCCCCTGAGTAACGGAAAGTGCAGTTGGGTGGAACGTGGCAGGCTCCAGAGAAAGGGAACAGCGCCCCTTTTATGCAGAATTGTCAATTAACACAACACCACCGCCAGGACGTCCTGCAACTCAGCTCACACACACACACACACACAGAGACAGGACAAAACAGGACAGAGCAGCATGGCACAAACAAACACAACAGCACATAACAGTCACGGCGTGTTGGAACGCCGACAACGACCAACAAATTCTCCTCGCTTCGTCTGGCTAAGGGTGAGAGAGTATGCTGTGGCGAGTTATATGGTTGTGACTAGATGAAAATATTGTTTTTGCCCCTTTATTGTCTCCTCAGCTAATTTTTGATAATTTTGTTTTTTAGCAATTTGGACAATTAGTAATAGTAAGGAAAAAACTGTGGAATGAAACAGGTAAAGACACATTGAAGTAGAGAGTGAGGCTTAATTCATGTGTGTCACTGTGGCATATGTACCTGTGGTACACACATTGTGCCATGTCTGGGATCAGAAATAATTAGTCTCAATGGGGGACACATGGTGTCTACCCACAAGCAGTCCTTTGATCAGATTCAGCATAGCATTTAAGGCCCACTGAGGCACTGCGAGCTGCGGGTCCTGCAGAAGAAGTGGCCAAATGGCCCGGTAAGTTGCGGCACCTCGGGCCCCTAATGGCTGCTGTGCTGGAGGGGAGGACATGAGAGGTGAGCGGAGCGTCTGGCTCAAAGGATTGTGATTACCACTTGCACGGGTTACGTTGCCTGGGCAACTAAAATCTATGTTCCCTATGGAGTGCTGAGAGAGCACCTACCTGATGTATTGCGCCTTTATGCCACAAAACCAGTGCAATATCTACAACGCCAGAGGAGCGTGCGTCGTCGTCGCGTCGTCGTCCTCCGAGGGATTGTTGCCGCGGATGGTTTGTGTCTCCTCTTCTCCACTCCTCTCCTCTCCACTCCTCTCCTCCACTCCTCTCCTCCTCTCCACTCCTCCTCTCCACTCCTCTCCTCCACTCAATGCGTAAATAATAAATAGTAAAATAAAATAAGGCATGTTTTAGTAAATAAATAATAAATAATGAAAATAAAATGAAATAAACTTGGCCGTAAAATAAGTAATAAAATAAGTAATAGTAAAAATTTAGAATGTTTTAAAAAAATAAATAAATTATTAAATAATAAATAAAAATGGCATGTTTTATTAAAATAATAAATAAATAAAATAAAATTTTTTTTTAATATTAATAAAATAAAATAAATAAAATATAAATGTTTTCGTAAAAATAATAAAATAAGTAAATATTAATAAATAAATAGTAATTAAAATAAAAATATTAAATAAATAGTAAATAAAAATAGTAAATAAAATTAATTTTAAATAAATAAATAATAAATAAATAAATAATAGTAAATGTTTTTATTAAATATTAAATAATAAATAAATGCATTTTTAATGCTTGATTAAATAAAGAAATAAGTAAATAAATATGTTGTTGTAGCATAATAAATAAAATAAATATTAAATGTGTCATGATTAAAAATAAATAGTAATAAATAAAAAATCCTCTCCTCCCACTCCCTTATTCACTCCTCTTCTCCTCTCCTCCTCTCCTCTCCTCCACTCCTCTCCTCCTCTCCTGTCCTCCACTCCTCTCCACGCTTCGTCAGCGCTTTCCAGCGGATTCTGCAACTCAGTTACTATAAAGCAGGGAGATCTTTGTGTGTGTGTGTAAGTGTCTCTGCTGTCTTTGTATGTGTGTGTGTGTGTGTGTGTGTGTGTGTGTGTGTGTGTGTGTGTGTGTTGGGGTGTGTGTGTGTGTGTGTGTTGGGGGGTGTAACCAGCCAACCATCTGTTGGGTTATTAGAATGGCTTCCCCCCCCCCCCCCCATTCTCCTCTTTAATGCAGTAGTGTGTCATTACATGGCTTTTTTTTTTGTATTGTTGATGTGTGTTATTGTGTGCATTATATTGTAATATGTGTGTGTGTTCATGTATTTGTGTGCTATACTAATGCCATTATTTGTAGATCCATTTAGTGCTCCCTTGCTTAAAATCTCATCCATATGCATAATATCTCTCTGGTGTTATGAGTACTCCATGTGGTGTGGTTTGTGTGTGTGTGATGATGATATTAATGTGTGGCTGTTTGTGTTATGTGTGTGTGTGTGTGTGTGTTTGTGTGTGTGTGTGTGTGTGTGTGGCTGGGGCTATACTTGTGAATCTCTGAGTACATAACTCTGTGTGTGTGGGGAAATATATTTCTCTCTATGTATCCTTGTGAGTGCTTGTGTAATTGCTATGTTTGTGTGTCCCTCACAGTATGTGTGTGTGTGTGTGAGAGAGAGAGAGAGAGAAGAGATAATGAAATATGTCTTGATATTATTAATGATATTGTGTGTGTGTGTATTGATGTATGTAATGTGTGTGTTGTGTGTGAGAAGAGAAGAGAAGTGTAATGACAAATAATATTGTGTGAGAGAGAGAAGAGAAAGAAAGAAGAAGGGATGATATGTGTGTGTTTATTATTATTGACATTATTATTATTATTGTGTGTGTGTTATTATTGCATATTATTATTATTGCGGAAGGTGTGTATTAGCGTTAAATGCGGGTTATTATTGTATGTGCAGGTGTGTGCGTGTGTGTGTGTGTGTATGCCACAGCAGCATGGTGGTTGTCTGTGAGAACACACAGCCTTATTAGTCATGGCCTCAGTGCTCTCCTGCTGCTGTTCAGTAATCATCCTCTAACTCCCCCTCCATGATCAGTATAGACATCCCACTCAGCAGGTGGCGCTGGAGTGCCTCCATGTGCCGCGTTCCAGCCAGATCAGGGCCAAACTTGGGCCGGCGCCGCCTCTGATCCCAGTGCCCTCTGTGACAGCATCCTTTGGCCTGGCACCAAAGCCAATCAAGATCACCCCTTGTGAACCTCAATGCTCTCTCGAGTAGCTCTGCCAACACAGCACTGGCCAGTGCCCATGCAGCCCTGCTACAATGTGCCAACACAAACCTGGCACTGCGGATCATCCCGAAGCACCTCTGTCTCTTGAGCCTCTTGCCTGGACCCAGAGCTGCATCTAGTGCCTCTTCAACAAAAGATGCCAGCCGCCAGCATGACTCTAATTTTACATGGAAAGTAGTTGTTGTTGTTGTTGTTGGTGGTGTGTGTGTGTGTGTGTGTGTGTGTGTGGTATTTGTGTGTGTGAGTGTGTTAGTGTTTTTCCAAACAGCTAGTTAATAGGCTTTCATTGGGCCATACATTTATGTGAAGTGGTGCAGTGCTCTGATGTATTTAACTGTGTGCACATGCTAATTGGCCATATTCGTGCACTACAGCGGCGGCCAGAAAGCCTGCGACATATGGATTTCCCATGCCCATTAGCTGAGAACTTTCCCTCCACGGGAAACACACACAGAGACACACACATACACACATGCTTACCTGCCGCCTGCCTGCCCTTGCCTGCGCACACACACACACACACACACACACACACACACACACACACCGCAAACATACACACAATTAAGAAGGCTTGTTTCCCTAAGCAGCAACTAACTTGAGACTAACTACTTTCAACAAAATGCGGTGAGTGGGAAAACATTATGCCTTTTGCAATATGCATTAGTCTGCAGCAGCAATATATGCTTCATATTATCCCCTTGAACCATTATAACATGAGTTTAGACTGTTGAATG
>NC_063206.1:20712175-20724675 GCF_017589495.1 Alosa alosa | reverse complement strand
GTCACCCCTCGCCAGTGTGAAAACACAGCCCCAGCGGAGGCCGGATCGACGGACGGATCGAGTTTTTGGACGCTGCTGGGGAAAGCAAACACAGTGTCCTCTCTGTCCATTCCATGGGAACGGGCGCTGGCCGCGTGAGAGCCGCGGAGATTGAGGCGGAGCGTCCATGGCATTGGGCCCTGAGGCACCCGATCGTCTCCCAGTGAGCGAGGGCCACCGCAGGGAGAACTCTACTATTGGTCATGTCACTGGAACACAGAGATCTAAGTCTGTGCAAAGAAAACATATGATATTTGTTATGGCTAATTGAATAAATATCAACCTCAATTTGTTACTGAAGGAAACAATTGAATGTTCTAAAGACCCCTGCAGTGTGGGACCGAGATCTTCAGAGAGATGTTTCAGTGAGACAAAACACTGAAAATAGAATGGATTATGTGATGGGAGCACCAGTGAGAGCCTAACCAAGGGCCACTTTACACAATGCAATTATTAAGACATTTTCCCATAATCAGTTTCTTCAAGTTGGCATTACAAAACCATACAACCATTAAACCATCTTGGAGGAAATAATTTAGACTGTGAATAATAACAGCTTGCCTATTACATTGTGGTTTTCAATACAGATCCATGCTAATCTAGAGTAAAAAGTGCTGACAGAATGCATTATTACAGTTTTTTCTGAATGCTTAAACACAACCGTGATTCTTATAGCACAATTTCTAAAACTATTAATACTTATAGCAAAGCCACTCACTGAGTTCGCAAAACTAAAAGCACAAACACTGCTTTGCACTCAGTTTGCAATTTTGCAACACACACTTTGCACAACTGTAGGTACAATCCACTGCACAGCACTCTTTTTGCGGAACTGTAAACACAACTCACTGCTTTACACTTTCAAATGATCAACACACTCCTAGTAAATCTATACACATGTATGGCTATTATTTACACTATTTTGCCAACTCTCTGGCACACTTTCTCATGTAAAAACTGTTTTAGATAATTAGTTCACTTTGCAATCAGCCTAAGCACTATAAATAAGCCACAGGTAATGTACAATGGGTACAATGGAGGGAGCAGGAAGAGTGAGAAGAGTAAGAATTAGAGGAGGCTGAAGAATAGGACGTGGAGGTGAAGAAGTAGGAGGAAGAGGAGGAGGAAGAGGATGCAGAGGTGAAGAAGTGAGAGGGAGAGGATGACAAGGACAACAATGTGAAGTTAGAGGAAGAGGACAAGGAGGAGCAAGAGGAGGACAAGGAGGGGTAAGAGGAAGGGTAAGAAGAGTAAGAAATAGCCCTTTTACAGGCAAAAAAACAACAGTCTACATGTGGGGATATTAACTAGACATCATGCCAGGCCTGGATACGGCATTCCAGAATATATTTTCCCCGGTGCCTTGGACTAGAGGACATTGCATGTGATGTAGACGAAATTTTGAGAGAGACGACACGATGTAGACTGATTTTTTTTTTTCCCTCAGTGAAATTGATATTTTGTATTTTGACTTGGAAAAACCCACTTGTGTTTGTTTTGATGTGTGTAAATAAACACCAATACTTGAGTTTTGAGAACAAAAGTTTGGATCCCTGTATGTTTACAGAACTATGACAAAAGTATGACCTCAAACTGACATAGCCTACCTTGTGCACAGAGAAAGCAAAAGCCAGATGTGTTTTTTATTCATACCATCAGTGTGTATTTGCCACATTGTGTGCTTATTATTGTGATGGCTTGTGTTTTACTGTTTGATACGAAAACACCATTTTTACGAAGGTGTGAAAAGTTAAGCAAGGTGAGTTAGATTTTGCAAGAGAACTACAATTTTTTGCAAAAATAGCCATAGTTACAAAAAATGTGCTTAAGCAATCAGAAAAAACTGAAATAGTGAGGACCTTTGCAGCCTAACCGGCTTTTTCCACCATCTGTAAAAGCCATGTCATCTGCGGTGGTAATCTGAAATATTGACAGGTGATTTAATCTGGAAAAGAAAAAAGCCTGGGGTGAAGTCACCTGGGACTGATCAAACGACGGCATTACGCTTAGCGAGGCAGCAGTGGGTGATGAATTAGCTCCGCGATAATTACGTTAACTAGACAACATTAGGGATCCCCCGAAGAGAAGCATGTGGAGCGGGGGCAGAAAGTGCACACTCAAACGTTTCCGTTGACTGCGCTGTAGCTTGCATGGGGCGCCATGCCAAAGCAGATGCTTAGAGTCTACACCTGTGAGATAACTGTATGAGTATGGGAAGTGATGTTACTTTATACAGTTTCTGATATTATACAGGAACAAAGTCAATATATAATGTAGGCCTGATATGAAGGCAATCTCATAAATTTCAGATTACGAAAGAGTTTTTTTCCTTAATAAATACTTCCTAAATAGACCAATTGATCATTTACCAAAATATTCAATAGTTGACCATTAATGAATGTATTGTCACATCCACAGTGGATATTAATGGAAATTGATTACACATTGACAGTTGGGGTCTATATATAGTTTATTGTTAGTAATGGTGGTTAGTGGATTTATTCTTGAAAAAAGTTCATGACATGAATGTTCATATGGGCCATGGCGATCAAGGCACTGTTGCAGTATTGAGCTGCACACTGAGGATGTTTGATGTGGACAAATGCCAACAGGTCTTCGTTTATCACACGAGGGAACAGCTTCATTATTCTAATCAAAGCTCCCCTCTCAAAGCAGCGCCCCCAGTGAACGAGATCGATACTGAAGCCGGAACATCGCGGCCGTTTATCAATTCCATCTGCTGTTTTTAACGACCACTCTCAGAGGATGGGGCCTGGGTCTCCTTCATGTTGCTGCTGATGTGTTGCTGCTGCAGGAGTTAGGTGCCTGGGGTGGCCATATGTTTTGGTTAGGCTGTATTTTGCTTTGCCTGTCAGTCGCCTTCTGTGTTGAGCACCTCCCCCTGAGCGCTCAATGTTGAGATGTTATTGTGCTCAGTGACTGCTTTGTTCTCTATATGTTCATCTGTACTGTGGAGGAATATGGCTTTTAAAGATGTACCTAAACAACAAAACAGAATTATATTGGTTTGTTGTTTGTATATATTGTTTGTTAGTAAATTAAGTATTATTTATAAAGTAGTATCTCTTCAATAAATTGATAAATACACCCAAACTCCACATATGAAGCATGCTGTACATTTTGTACTGATGAAATTGATGTTACATTATCCATATCAATGGTGTTTGGGTTGGTCTGTAAAACTGAAAGCATTCAATTGTGGTATATGAAATGATGTCCTCTGTCTTGTATACAGTGTCTGTGTGCAGAAGACAACATCTCTGTGTAGACGTGAGTGGTTGCACATGAAATGCTTATTTGGAACCTCTCTTTGTGCAGCCATGGAAATCAAATACACATCTTGATGTACAGAAGTCAAACCCATGATGACGTGACAGTTATGGTTATGGTTATGGTTATAGATTTAGCAGACACCTTTGTCCAAAGCGAAAACAGTGATTTGTATGTGTGTGTGTGTGTGTGTGTGTGTGTGTGTGTGTGTGTGTGTGTGTGTGTGTGTGTGTGTGTGTGTCTGTGCAGGAGTATGTGATGATCGTGGTGTTCGGCCTGGAGTACATCATGCGTGTCTGGTCTGCCGGGTGTTGCTGTCGCTACAGAGGATGGCAGGGCCGACTGCGCTTTGCAAGGAAGCCATTTTGTGTCATAGGTAAGATGCCACTAAGATCACACATCTCTGCACACACATCTCTGCCTGTATTTGTAAAATGTCAAGTATGGTTATTTTGTAAATTATATGTTGAGACTTGCTTGTCTGTGTGTGTGCGTCTGTGTGTGTGTGCATGCGTGCGTGCGTGCGTGCGTGCGTGCGTGCATGCGTACGTGCCTGCGTGCGTGCCTGCCTGCGTGTACTGTATGTGTGTGTGTGTGTGTGTGTGCGCACTTGGGTGGGGGTGTGGGAGTGTTTGTGTGTTTATGTGAGCACCGTGCCCTGGGGATGTTGTCGGTGCGGAGGCCAGTCTGCTCTGTGTGGCTTTTGATGGATGCTCTTGCTTGGATGATGGTGCTGGACTAATGATGACTCTGCTAGGGCAGCACTCGATCAATGGCCAAGGGCAATATGGGTAATGACTGTGTGTCCGTGTGTGTGTGTGTGTGTGTGTGTGTGTGTGTGTGTGTGTGGACAGGACGGGGTATCCTTTGAGACAGAGGAAGAAAGATAAACAGCATGAGATATAGAGAAGACAGATAATGAGTGGATCAAGATGAGTCTTTTATCAATGTTCCCTCATTACTAGGTCAAGCAGTCCTGAGGCCTGTGTGTGTTTGTGTGTGTGTGTGTGTGTGTGTTTCTGCGTGTGTGTCTGTGTGTGTTTGAGTGTTTGCACACCCATATGTGTGTGTGTGGGGGGGGCATATGATTGTAATCCAAAGAAATGAAAGAGACTGACTGACAGTGTCGCCTCAGTCACTGGATTTTATGGGGGTTCTGTGTGCGCGGGTGTGTGTGTGTGTGTGCGAGTGCGCTATATGTGTGTGTGTTTGTGTGTGTGCTTGAGAGAAAGAGTGTGAGTGTGTCCAGAGCCACATCTATCCACTGGAATGAAAGCCCCATAATTAACCACTGCCTCTTGAAAGCTCTTCAGCTTCCTGTCTTAATTCAGTGTTTTAAGTGAAGAGAGAGAAAAAATAGCGGTGTTATCCCCCCGATGACCGAGGCCCTCATTCGTCGCCCTGCAGCCATATAAAGGGCCATTAAGAAAAGGCACCTGCTCACCAGCGACGCTAGCACTGCCACCCTAAAGACCCCTCTAAACGCGCTCCAGCAATTACCAACATCCGCACATACCTCTCCCCCTCTCCTTTCCCTCCTTTCCCTCCTCTCCTCTCCTCTCCCCCTCTCCTCTCCCTCCTCTCCTCTCCCTCCTCTCCTCTCCTCTCCTCTCCTCTCCTCTCCTCTCCCTCCTCTCCTCTCCTCTCCTCCTCTCCCCCTCTCCTTTCCCTTCTCTCCTCTCCTCTGCTCTGCTCTGTTCTCCCCTCTTCTCTTCTCTTTTCCTCTCCATTTCTCTTCTCTTGATTCTTCTCTCTTCTCCTCTTCTCTTCTCTGCTCTGCTCTCCTCTCCTCTCCTCTCTTCTCCTCTGATCTCCTCTCCCCATTCTCTCCTCCATTCTCCTCTCCTTTCCTCTTCTCTTCTCCTCTCCTCCCTTTTCTTCTCCTCTCTTCTCCTTTCCTCTCCTTTTCTTTCCTCTCCTCTCTCCTCCTCTCCTCCCTTCTCTTCTCCTCTCCTCTCTTCTCCTTTATTTTCTTCTCCTCTCCTCTCTTCTATTCCCACCCCTCACCCCTTTGCGCAAAATGTACAAAGTCGTGACCACTCATTTGACATGGGCCCTACAGGAAGTTGTGTGATTGCTTCCCCCACCCAAGTTCTCTTCCCCCCTCCCCACCTTCATACACACACACTCACACATACACACACTCACACACACACACACACACACACACACACACACACACACACACACACACACACACACACACACACACACACACACACACACACATACACACACACACACACACACACACACACACACACACACTTTCTTTTTCCGACTGTTCCTCTCACGGGGGCCAAAGTTTAAGTGCTTGCGAAAGAGCGTGTGCATTTAGCAGTTTATTTTTGGGGGTCTTTCTGCGACTCTGTTGTTTGAGGTCTCTAGCCCGCAGCTGGTCAGTGGTCAGGGTTAAAGCGGGTAGATCCGCATGAATAAAAGATGGCGGGAGAGTATGCCTGGGCTCCCTTTGAAGAAAGATGAGAGGTTTTGGTGGAAAAGGGTGCACTGATGTTGTCGACACCATCATCATGTGTGTGAGTCAGTATTAGTGCATTGTAGCATATGCTGTTGTAGAAGTTTTAGAATAGGGACTTTTCATGTCTAATGGAGTTGGAGAATTTTTCCCAAAAAGTGCACCCATATCGTTTCTAGTAGAGATCACGGAAGAAGCTTGCATGCTATGTTTGACACACACACACACATACACACAAACACACACACACACACACACACACATGCACTTTAAATTAAATTAAGTTTTGCATTCACCAACTTAATCACTTCTGCTTCTCAATTTCCGCAATTTCAGAGAGCCTTTCATTTTAAAAGTTCAAATGGTTCACTCAACTCTGTGAAGAGTGATGTTCCATGGAATACTTTAAAGGAACCTTTTTCTGAACAGTTAGTTGAATCCCTTTCTCGTGCGTTTGAGTTTTCCAAATTCCAGGAACTTTTTTTTTATGACTGTCACAGCCGTTCCAGGCTCACCACAGCTCCACTGACAAATGTTCCCAAAAAACGAGCTCTACGAAAAGAAAATTCCTCCTTTGAGTGTCACGCATGTAAACTCTGAAATAGGAAATGTGATCAGGTGTGATGTGAGAGAAACACAATATTTTGACGGTGAGGTTGCGACCATGTACCGGGGATTGAAGTGGGGACGTGACTGGATGGTTTTTACAAGTGCTCTTATATGATTTTCCAGGCCTCCTCCTGTGTAACTTGCTTGTGTGTGTGTGTGTGTGTGTGTGTGTGTGTGTGTGTGTGTGTGTGTGTGTGTGCACGTATAAGTGGCCCTGGCTTTTCGATTGCCCCATTCCACCTAGTGTTTGATCCCCTGAAGAGAGCATGTCGGGTGGGAGGGCGGGCGGGTGGGCAGGCAAGAGATCCATCAAATAATTTCTGCCATTTCTCTCACTCTCTCTCTCTCTTTCTCTCTCTCTTTCTCTCTCTCTCTCTTTCTCTTTCTCTCTCTCTTTCTCTCTCTCTCTCAATCTCTCTCCCTCCTTCTCTATCTATAAAATGCAATGAAATCAAATGATGCTTTACTGGCATGAATGAAAGTCATTGTTGCCAAAGTTACAGGTAGAACATGTCTCCCTCTCTCCCTTTCTCTCACTCTCTCATGGTTTCTCTCTCTGTTTTTTTCTCTCTCTCTCTTATACACATTCTCACACTCACACACATACACTCACTCTCACACTCACACACATACACTCACACTCACACTCACACACATACATTCACTCTCACACTCAGACTCACACTCACACTGGAGCTGTTTTCCTGAAGGCGAAACCTCAGAGGGAGTGCCAGCCCAGCGCACCACTGTTCCCTCACAGGGATCTGTTACAGGCTTTTAATCTCATTAGCCTCAGCACGGAAGCTTGTCAAACGAGACACATGAGTGACTGGCAACTGGCAGAAGGGGTTGTGTGTTGGGGGTGTCTTCCATTGAACTTTCCTCTAGTTTCCATGGTGGTTTTGGTCCAGTATGCTCAGTGTTTGTTCTTTTGTACATGTATACATCGCACCGTCTGCAGCTAGCCTAACACTCCCAGGTGCAGAGGTTTACACAAAATTCATTGCACAATTCATTCATTCATTAAAATTCATTGCACAATTGTTTTGTCAATCATCTGAATTTTTTTTAGTACTTTCCCTTTAAGATGAAGCACGAAGTAATGGATGTAATCAGATGGAGGGTAGAGGCACAGCAAGAGTCTTTCAATATTTAACCTTACTAAATGAGGTCACAAAGATGCTGATGACATGTTCTCTTACTGTGTCCACTTCTCCTGTCTCTTACAGATGTCATCGTCCTCATTGCCTCTATCGCTGTTTCAGCTGGTAGCAAAGGCAACATCTTTGCGACATCATTGCGAAGCCTCCGATTCTTGCAGATCCTGCGCATGGTGCGCATGGACCGACGGGGTGGCACCTGGAAGCTGCTGGGATCTGTAGTTTACGCACATAGCAAGGTAAGCTGGGATGTGTAGTCAAAAAACTCAAACTTAAAGGTTTACTTGCTCCAAATATTTTTCCTTCAAATTAAAAATTAAATATCGGATAATTGTAGAAAGGTGCTGCTAACCACCCAAAGGCTATTGGTTCATAACCCAGGAAGAAGACAAAAATAATACAAATGTGTTGTGCCGTTGTTTTGTCTATAAAAGTGCCTGATAAATATTAAGATAAGCATTTTATTATCAGTGCCAATAAAAGTCCATATTTAATACAGATATTAGAAGTTGTATGGGATTGTAAAGTGATCCATGTCAGAAGGCATTTATGTATTCATAGTTGTTTAGGCTGGAGGGTCTGGATTTTTGCGGATCTACTGGTGGGGACAGCTCTGGCTCGGCAGTCCAGTTTTGGTCAGCGCAGTCGGCCATCGCTGTGGCAGCGACGGAGAAATCTCTCCGCCATCAGCGGCTCCGCCTGACGCAGGGCCTTGGCGGCGGGGGCGGCCAAACCACACGTTTCCTCCGCACTTAGCAACCCGCCATTTGTCAGGGCCATTATGGGATGAAACAGCGGATTGAATCACTGTGGCCGGCAAGAAGCGTCCATCTCGCTTTCCTTTTCCTCTAGCCTAACACAGCTCTCATATTTTTTCAATTCACTTCCTTCTCCTCATTTTAAGACTTTTCCACTGGCTTGTCACTAAAAGCCTGTCTGTGGCCTAATGCAGCTTTTAACTCTGTAATTTAATAGTCAATAGTTTATCTTGTAGCATATGCGTATGAGTAAAAAAAATATTCACTTCAAGCGAGGCGAATTTGATGTGTTTGTTTAGAACATTTTTTTTCCCACTCATGCCCCTTCTGACCTTGGTAAGCGTCCAGTTGTCAGTGCCAGCACAGAGTGTGACACCAAATGCTGAGGTTCAAATTAATTCAGTTTTTTTCATTTCAATTTAATTGTACTTATGGAGCGCCAAAACATTACACATGTCTCATGGCATGGTTAGACAAACAGAGAAATGAAAAGAAAAGAAAAGAAAAAAGAAAAGAATAGAAAAGAAGGCCCTGTGTGTGTGAAAAACTCCCTAGAATTGGAGATACATATAAGAAGAAACCTCAGGCAGATCCACAACTCGAGGGCCTGACCCATCTGCCTAGGGTCAGATACAGGACAGTAAGGTCTGTATACAAGCCCTGATCAGTTCTATTAGCTGCCCAGTGCCTTCCTATTGGGTCTGAAGGACCACAGCCGGAGCTAAAACGAGATGGGTTGGCGCCGCAATGTCGTTCTGTGCATAATGAAATGACACTGATATCTGACCGCGTCTCTCCTCCACAGGAGCTGGTGACCGCCTGGTACATGGGCTTCCTGGTGCTCATCTTCTCCTCCTTCCTTGTCTATCTGGTGGAGAAGGAGTTCAACAAGCAGTTTGCCACCTATGCCGACGCACTCTGGTGGGGTACGGTAAGTTCACACGCAGCCAGCCTCCGAGCGCCGCCAATTTAGGCCGTGGAGTTTCATCACACATGGCAGGCCGCACACACTCAGGTCTGTAGCGGTTTCCCTGGACACCCATTTGGGTCTCCAAGCTAAGAGCAGTGAGCTGATATTAACGTCTCAAAAGCCAAGGTACACCCAAGGTTAGAGAAATTCCTAATACTCAGAAGTGACTGTAGGTGAATTCTGCCCTACAAAGGCAAAAGACCTTAACTCGCCAGAGTGTGAAACTGAGAAAAATTACTTTAAAGTCATATGTATGTATGATAGGTAGGACACTGAAAATTTGCCAAGTAATTGTCATAATGAATACATGTATCTACATGAAAAAATAAATCAGCTCAAACTTGACCTTTGACCCTTATTTGGAAGTTACTGTATTCTGCCTTTGCATTATCTGCAAAACGATAATGGGTCATACAAAGGCAAAATACCTTAACTTCTAATTTATTGACCATTTGGACTTTTATCACTCTATAGAAACATTTATATGATAACAATGATAGCCTTAAGATAACATTTAGTGAGTTTTGTCTAGTAAGGCTTAATATTAGGCCTCCATCAACAGAATATTACAAAATACAAAATAATGAGAAGGCTACACTGGAACATTTTAAAATTTCATCATTGTACTTAATTTAAGTAAAATAACACTTTAAAAAACAGCCACAACATGATCCAAGCCAATGCCATTGGAAACGTATGCAATTACAGGAATTTTGCTACTCATGGACACATAATAATTTACTGTCTGTGTCGTAGATGGGGTGGCGGAGGAGTCACACATTGATTGGATTTCTTTCTTGACAAATTAAAGGGACATCGACTTAAGGACATGCTGTGTAGTTTTGTTCGTATGGGAGTCAAATATTTTGCAACCAACACTGTCTAGCTTTAGCTAATAGCTTACTCATAGCGACACTTAAAATTGAATGACAACATCCGAACAACGTTGCACTTTGATAGATTTTAGGCTAGCTAGCCTGCACATAATTATATTGCGAATGGGCTTGCTGAAAACTTGTGATGGATTTAAACAATGGATTTGTCTTCTCAGTGGATGTTGTTTTCCATGGAAGGTAAGCTGCGATCTAAGTTCTATCTGCTGGGTTAGTTTGTGTGCGACATGTTCTCCTCGCCGGGGAGGGACGGGGAGGTGTATCGTGAGGCGTCCCCAACCCACTCGCTTTGTTTTCTGCCAGTGAGTGGACTTGCAGATTGGCAGGCAGCTAGCCACCCTGTATGGCACGAGAAAACGTGTAGTAGGCTACTAGTTAATAGTATCCAGGCTTTGAGACATTTATGGTGTCTTACAGTTGCCTGGCACAACATCTATCATGTAGGCTATTTGTGGATCAGGAACAGTTAACTAGCTAACTAGGCTACATCCTACAACCTCTGCAACATTTTCTTTTCACTTTATTGAAGTGTGGCTGAAGTGCTTCAATTAGGCCTACATACAATACATAGGCATAAGACACTCTGCCTTTGTTTTACCCACCACCAATGTTAATATGGTTTGCTGCTTCTGAAATTACGGTGCACTGTAACTTAATTCCAGCGTTCTATAGAGCCGCTTGAAACAAAGCTAAAGAACCACAACTGATGTTACGGGCTATGCCTTGGCTTACCCTCTGCTTTTTTGAAGTTACGGCAAAAACAGCATCTTATTTTGATAAAGAAAACAACAAAATTGACTCAAGATATTTGTCCACATGATAAAATTGATGCCCATTGTTCCAAAAATGACAAAAACTCATTTTTGATAAAATTGAAGTTACGGCCTTTTGCCTTTGCACGGCAGAATTATACATGTACAAGCACTCACAAACGACACAAAGATTTCCCTCAGCACTACTTGAGCACTCTGTATGGACACTCTTTGATTGCAATTACACAACTGCAAGACACTTTGCAATAAGGACCCCCCCACACACACACACACACACACACACACACACACACACAGACACACACTACTGTGTATTTTATTGATCCATCATTGCTATACATCCATCTGTAATCCGTGTATCCATCATACACACTCTCTGAGCTGGAAAACACCCATTTCCAGAGTCATTACCCTCTTCAGTGCAGGCCGTCATTGGGCCTTTGGATCAATAAGAGGCACGAAGCAAATCCTCATGTGATAGGCTAGTGTAGCAGTCCCTATCGGACATTGTTACCCCGATTACCACCATGTCAAGAAGACTGAGACGTTTTTCCTGAGGCTCGGACCAATTCCTTGGAGAGTCCATTCACTGGACCGACGTGTGCGGTCTACCACGGAGCATGGAAAAAAAATCAAGCCAAAAAATCCTGATAAGTCACAGGCCAAATGAATGAATCACTAGATGCAATTTTCCCCCAGCATCCAGTGAAAGTGGTGGCTGTGACGTGGATATGAGGAGAGAAAGAGAGTGAGAGAAATGGGGGAGAGGGGGAGAAGGAAAGGAGAAGAAAGAGAGAAATGACCTGAGAAAAGAACCTGCACTGGTTTAGGCAACAGAGATAGAGAGCCAAAGAGAGAGAGAGAGAGAGATTCGGACTGTAAAAATGTGAAAGGAAACAGAGTGTAGAAAGATTAAGATGTGAGAAGAAGAGAAACATAGATGTCGCACAACTGTGGCGCAACTGCCTACAGCGCCCATATAATACCACCTATGGGTCCAAGTGCCCATGGGGACCCAGGTTTGTGTCAGGCCTGGGTCATTTCCCGATCCCACTTTATCTCTCTTCCACTCACTTCCTGTCACTTCCTGCCAAAAATATACTTCAAAAAGTTGAACAGTTAAACACAGCAGCCAGCAGAGCCTAACACCTGAGTCATGTGCATCCAGCCCTGGACACCTGAGGTACACACATCCAGCCCTGAACACCTGAGATGCACACATCTGGCCCTGAACACCTGAGATGCACACATCTGGCCCTGAACACCTGAGGTACACACATCCAGCCCTGAACACCTGAGGTACACACATCCGGCCCTGGACACCTGAGGTACACACATCCAGCCCTGAACACCTGAGATGCACACATCTGGCCCTGAACACCTGAGGTACACACATCCAGCCCTGAACACCTGAGGTACACACATCCGGCCCTGGACACCTGAGATGCACACATCCGGCCCTGGACTTACACTGTGCTGTTTACTCTGGGTCTCCATCAAGCCCCTGTCTGCTACATGTCCATGAGCCTGG
>NC_063206.1:20594675-20702175 GCF_017589495.1 Alosa alosa | reverse complement strand
CTTTAACATAAAGCTGTGCAGACATTCTAAAATGATGCCAAGATTCAATGTAGGAACTGTCTAACGTCATCCATAGCACAAATTAATTACCCCACTGTTTAACCCTTCATAACACTGTTTTAGTAGTAGTAGTAGTAGTAGCAGTGATATCTGCAGTTTGGTAGGCACTGCTGAACCATACTAATGCCCACATTAGTACTTTGTTACGTTAGTGCTTCATAGAGCCCCTTACCATGCATGCTGCATGTGCTTGTGATTCAGCATGCTCCTAACATAGCCAAGAGTTATGGGCAACAGTACTTACCTTGGTTAAGACCTACTAAACCCTACTCACTTTTACCTTGACCTACAGTAGTGTCAACAGGGTCAAATGCATACTAAATGTATAAATACTAATCCACATTTTTAATTCTACATAAAAGATAGAATTTAGAAATAGATTAGAAATCTATATACAAACATGGTATATCTTAAATCAGCTGTCTGTATTTTGTCCAAAAGTCTATTGTTACTGTATGCATTGTATGCATTTAATCCTGAACCATATGCACTCATGCACATCAGCATGGACATACTGAATATATACTTCCATCTACAGGTGTACTTGTATCAACTAGCCGGAGGCTGCATCTCCCCTTCTGTGGAGCCAGCATCATAGAATGCATCAGATTTGTCTTCAGGCCTGCGCATATCGTCTTTTTTGGCCTCATAGGCTGTTGAAAAGCCATAGAGATGCTACAGAGCATTTTGCCTGCTTTGTCATTCAGTGCAAACATCTGAAACCATCACATAAGCATGTCAAACTCCGGTTTTGTCTCATGTTAAGTCAAGACAGTATGTTGGTTTGTTTGGCCAGGGTGACCATGGTGGCATTGTGTCATTGAGTTGAAATCAGTTTTACTCAGAGGTTTTGGGTTATGTTGTAAGCTTGCATGTGTTATTTGCAGACGTGTGAAGCAACTTTTGTTGCCAGTGCCTAGCTAGTTTCTTCTTCTTTCCTGTAGACAGTTTATTCTATTTTGAAAATGAGTTCACTTTAGAGACATTTGGCATTTGTGAATAGCTTGTTGATGATTGTGCACCTGTGCTATCTGGGTCAGGAGGGAAATCTCACCGTTTTGTCTTCCTTTCTCTTTTTCTCTACCTCTGCAACCCCATTCTCTCTCTTCCTCCTGTTCTCTTTCTAATGGGGTGCTGTCATCCCTCTATCCATTTCTCTCTATATCCCCCTCTTCCTTCCCCCCCCCACACCACCACCCCACCCCACTGTGGGTTCCTGCGAAGCAGTCAAAAGCTGAGCTTTAAGGAGCGCGTTCGGATGGCCAGTCCGCGTGGCCAGAGCATCAAGAGCCGTCAGACGACGGTGAACGACCGGCGCTCACCGGGCACCGACGTGGGCGTGGAGGGCACCAGCCCGGCCAAGGTGCAGAAGAGCTGGAGCTTTAATGACCGCACGCGCTTTCGGCCTTCACTCCGGCTCAAGAGCCAGTCACGCACCGTGCCTGAAGGTGAGAGAGGGTTGAGGTGTGTGTGTGTGTGTGTGTGTGTGTGTGTGTGTGTGTGTGTGTGTGTGTGTGTGTGTGTGTGTGTGTGTACATGTTGGGGAGTGTAGCCATTTGTGTGTATGGATATGTGTGTTCATTTTTGGGTAACTTGGTTTGTTTGTTTGTTCATTGGTAAATGTGCAAGAATTGAGGGTGTGTGTGTGTGTGTGTGAGCGTGTGTGCATGCATTCTGATTCTACCACACAGGGACTAACATAGTCCCAAGCCGGTCTAACATAAATAAACTTTGCTTTATGTCTCTGTTATAAGGCTTGTGATGTCAATATCCAAACAGTACACATTTATTTTTCACAGTGCTGGCAAGTCAGGCTGGGCTGTTTTTCAAAGCAAGCACAAAATCCCAAATGTGCCAAGCAGCAAGTCACCGCGGAGAATGTCACTCTCAGCCCTCTCTTGCTTCTCTCAGTGGTCTGTTTACGTCTGTGAGGCTGTTTGTTTTTGTTTGTGTTTGTTTATTGGTAGACTGAAGTGGTCACGAGGGTGTGTGTGTGTGTGTGTGTGTGTGTGTGTGTGTGTGTGTGTGTGTGTGTGTGTGTGTGTGTGTGTGTGTGTGTGTAGCCTGGCCCTGGCCCTATGGTAAACAGAGAGTAGCTGAGGGAGCATGTCTGGTCTCCAGGGTCTCACTGCCCCTTCACCCCCCCCCCCACCCCCACACACACACACACACACACACACACGCTGTTTTCTCTGCTCTCTTTAAAGTCTCCACGCTTGCTGAGCAGGGGTTCAAGTACTGAAGGGGGTGTGTATATGACCCAGAGGCACAAAATATGACCTGTAAACATTTCTCTTCCTTGCCACTTTTAGAAGCACGGAGAAGTGTGGTGCGACCATTTGTGATGACTGTTAGATATGTGGGAAACAGTCATTGTGGCAGTTTAGAGGTGCTGTGTCAGATTGACTTCAACTGTTCTTTTCCACTCCTGTAGATTGCAGTGACAATGCAGTATCAGCCTAAAGTCTCTCTCATACTGACATACTGGCTCTTCTCCAAACATGGTCTGATGAAAGTCTGAAAGTGTAGTTTTGAAGATGAAGATGATGCTGAAGATGAAAATTGAAAGTGTAGTTCTTCATTGGTGATGCTGAAGATCAAGGTGAAGATGCTGGTGTGACCTTGTCTGATCTTATGGATCCACAGCAGGGAAAGGTGTGCAGATCCCTCTCTATTCACCAGGGGTTTATAATACTGCACATTTACTTTATCTTGTCAGTATATGAAACCATGAGCTTTGTATGGTTCAGACCTAGACCCAGTAAGGTTTTTAAGGTAACCTACCTTCAGAGATTCTGGGTGATGTCACAGAGAGCGAACTCCCATAAATCCCCTCCCCAAACTAGCCTTCAATTTCCCTAAACTCCCATTCCCTCCTTTCGGTGATTGGCTGGAACAGTTTTGTTATGTTGGAGGACAGGCTTGCTTCACTTTGTTTGTTTCCAGCTGACAGAGCCAGGGCTGTGTATGAAGACCGGGTTTTTCTCATGGAACAGAGAGCCAGCGGATTATGAGTAAATATTTGCTGAATATAACAAAAAAGTGTTACAGGTTAGAAATCACTTGACGGTACCCCTTTCAGTAGTAAAGTAATTACCAGTAAGTAAAATGTCCAAACGTGACTTGTGACACTGATTTACTGATTCATCTCCTGGTTTAAAAGGATGAGCAGTAATAGTCAGGGCGTGAGGACCTGGCAGGTAGAGACTATCGATTAAGTGGCACACAAGACAAGAACTACTAAAGTACTGTAATGATTTGTGATGCAATCTAAAAAACCCACCACACTCAAAAATCCTTGATTTTTGCTCCCTTTTTACCCTCTCTGGTAAAATTTCACCAATTTAAGATTCTGATACCATCCTACTGTAGCAACATTCTGGACACTGTCTCCTAGCAAAATCCAGGATACCATCCTCCAAAAATCATGGATGTTGCTAGGAAGGTATCAGAATTATAAGTTGGTAAAATTGCACCATGTGGTGGGTTTTCCTAGATCACATCACATTTTATCAAGTGGCGATTTTTTGTACCCTTAATCGGCCCAATAAGGCTGCTGCTGCTGCTGCTGCTGCTGTTGCTGTGGCTACTACTCTGTGAGGGGAATGCCGGATCTACAGCAGCGCTGTGAGAACAACTCCTGCGGCCATTCGGCTGAGGGCAGACCAGGATGACCACGCCAGTGTTGCGTCCCCCGGGGGCTCAGCTTGTTGCGGGTCAGGATTGGGGATGACGCACGGCCCGGCCGCTGGCCCAGGATCAGTCGGAGTGGCGCGGGAACACAGCTGGGCTGGTGGGGGCAGTGGGTGACACCGGGCCCTGGTCTGGGACCAGCTGGGAGAGAGAAAGTGGAGGTTAATCACACTCGAGAGGAGACAACGCTGCTGCGCTTGCTGAGTCGGCAGAAACAGAGGCTTCCCCCCCGGGAGCTGTTGCATGCCGTCCTCACACACAGCCTCTCTCTCACTCTCTCTCTCTCTGTGTGAGTGAGTGTGTGTGTGTGTGTGTGTGTGTGTGTGTGTGTGTGTGTATGTATGTGTGTGTGTGTGTGTGTGTGTCCTGTGTGTGTGTGTCTGTGCATGCGTGTGCGTTTGTTTGTGTGTGTCCAGTGGAAGATTTTTTTTAATGCATTATTACTGACACTGACTTGGCAGTATCTGCTGCTGCTGCTGCTGCTGAGAGTGGAGAAGAAAGAGAGGGTAAATATTTATTCACATATCTAATACTTGTGTTTATATTTATAAAGCTTTTAGATTACTGGCCAAGTTAGTAATCCATGCCTCGTCTCAGCGCAGTCTCGTCCAGACACCCTTGCTCTCAACCGACTGGACCACAACATTACACACTTACAGCCATCCTTTCTGCTGAATGTGTGTGATGTTTTGTTAAACCACAGTGTGTGTGTGTGTGTGTGTGTGTGTGTGTGTGTGTGTGTGTGTGTGTGTGTGTGTGTGTGTGTGTGTGTTTTGCCCAGGGCACTGTGGCACCAGCCAGAACTGTGGGGATCGACATGCGTTAGGTACTCTGTGTGTGAGAATCCTGTTCCGCTTCTGCAGGCCTGGTAGACCTGCAACCAACCACGGGCCGTGAGCTGGTAGGCTCTGACGCCAGCGCGAGCGTGAGCTGGCTCTGATTGATGCCTCTGACAGAGGGCCCCTGAGGGCCCTATATCCCCCCGCACGGCATGCAGCCCTGTAGATCCAGCGGCGAGTCGTATATAATCCGCTATTGAAGGCATAAGATGGAAAGCGCGGAGGGGAGGGGAGGAGGAGGAGGGGGGGGGTTAGGGGTTGGGAAAAAAAGGCTTGACTCCGCAGTTCTGGGAGCCACGCTCTCTGATGCTATTTCATCGGGCTGTCGTTTATCCGTGCTTTACAACATACATGTCCCATTAGCAGTAAATCTCGGAGCGGCCGGCAGCGGGGCTCCGGTCATCCACTGCCACGTGGGGTCGTTGGCACCTGGGGAGGGAAGGGAGACAGATGTGGGCACAGGACCAGGGAATCAGAGGGTCCAGCAGAGCGGCAAAGCAGAGTGTTCAGGAGAGGGTGTGTGTGTGTGTGTGTGTGTGTGTGTGTGTGTGTGTGTGTGTGTGTGTGTGTGTTTGTGAGAGATAAAGAGGAAGGTTGAGAAATGTGTACCTGTAGTTGAGCATGTGTGTGTGTGTGTGTGTGTGCATGTATGTGTGTGGTGTTCCTACCCACAGGCATCTTAGTTATTTCATGTCATAGCTTCACATTTGAGGATGAACTCCCTGCACTCCTTTGCTTTATTTTTTCCCTCCTCTGTGCGAATGTTTTATATCTCCTCCATTGCCTTCATTCCCTGTGTCTGTGGCATGCTTTCAGAAATAACAGAGTGCACACACACACACACACACACACACACTAACACACACGCGAACAGGAAGTTAATTATATTCAAGCTGTACATCAGAAGAGTGCAGTGTGTGTGTATGTGAGTGACTGAGTAAATGTGTGTGTGTGTGTGTGTGTGTGTGTGTGCATGTATGGGACCCTTTGTTGTGAATAATGTTAAATGTATAAGAGTTAAATAGATTCCGACTGTGTGTGTGTGCGTGTGCGTGTGCATGTGCGTGTGCGTGTGCGTGTGTGTGCGCGTGTGTGTGTGCGTGTGTGTGTGTGTGTGTGTGTTTCCGAGTGTGTCTCTGTCCCTCATAAACTGCTCGTTGTCATGTTGAGGGGAGTCAGGGGAGAGTTTTATTTGAAACAGTTTGTTAGGCTGATTCAGTGTTTTATCGATCAGGCTGGTTGGCCGTGTGTGTGTGTGCGTGTGTGTGTGTGTGTGTGTGTGTGTGTGTGTGTGTGTGTGTGTGTGTGTGTGTGTGTGTGTGTCTGTCTGTCTGTGGCTGAGCTCGTCTCGCCTCGTCTGGTCTCCGGCTCCCTGCAGGCTCAGGGGCTTGTTAGGCAGTGCAGGCCAATCAGTAGGAAAGGTTCCTTCATTAGGCTGCTCCCTATGAGTCAAACACTCTAGGTACTCAGTGATTACGCTAGTAACCAAATGTCTCTGTCGTACTCTCCCTCCCTCTGTCTCTCTCTCTCTCTCACTCTCTCTCTGCCTCTCTCTCTTCCTCATTCTCTTTCTCTCTTACTTTCTCTCTCTTTTTTTCTTTTCCATATCATCATTTCCATATCAATTCCTCTTTCGCTCACTCTGCATATTCTATCTCTGATTCATCTCTGCGTATCCCTCTCTCTGTCGGTCTTTATCCTTTCTTTTCTCTCTCTCTCTCTCTCTGTCTCTTTCTCTCTCTCTCTCTCTCTCTCTCTCTCTCTCTCTCTCTCTCTCTCTCTCAGCAGACACCAACCCTGGAGCTGACGAGGCTGTGGATGAGCGGGGCTGCCACTGTGACGTGACAGTAGAGGACCTGTCCGCCCCTCTGAAGAGTGTCATCAGAGCTGTCAGGTGAGGACACTCATGCTCAACCTCCCCCTCCCACACACACACTCTCTCTCTCACACACACTCACTCTCACACACACCCACACACACACACACACTCACACTCACACTCTCTCTCTCACACACTCACCACCACCACCCCACTCATGGACACTTATGGTTGCCATGACGAAGATGGATGTAGGTACAGCACTTCACTTCAAATTAACACTCCTCATCTCTTGGGTCCTCTCAGTATAGCCCAATTGCAAACTAGTATTTTGAAGCACATGAAGGGAAATAAATAGCCGCAGATAATGCCAGATTCTAAATCGGATGAATACATACATGATCCTGTGTTGGGGAAAACTGTTGAAATGAAATGAAATTACACACAAGGCCAAAAGACTGAGTTTGCCCTACAGCTTCCCTACACATTTAACTGATTAAGAAAGCCATGAGAACATGCCATTAGAAGGTGTACTTGGGTTGAGGTGTAGGATTAGGTTTAAGATAATAGTGTTCATCATCAATATGGAGCCCAGAAGTATTCACGTTAACCTGAGAGGTTATGTTTTTAGTGAAACCCTGCCTACAGTATTTTCATTGGATTCACCCAATATGAAGCCCCCGTCGGCACCTTCCTCCTCTATGATTTCAGACCTCTGCGTCAGGCAGTCTCCCCTGTACTTGACCGACAGTTAGTGGGATTGTCAACAACTATCTGTAATTTTATACAGTACTGTATGTACTTTGACTGCCAGGGTGTACGTGAAACAAAAGGTGCTCTGTGTCTTGTGCACCCCACCTAATGCATAGATGTGCTCTTCGTCCAGCTCAAGCGGTTGTGTGAGACGAGGCTGTGAGGTGGTGCCCTGACGTGGGAATCTGATGTGTTTATGTTAGGGGTGGAACACAAAAAGCCAGCCAGGGGGCATATGTCCTCAGGAGTGGTGCCTATCACCCCCACTCTCGGCATACTCCAACCCCCTTACTTCTGCACTCCCCCCCCCAGGTATCTGACCTGACCTGAGCTGTGCTCCTCTGTGGGGTGCTGGAGCCACCGTGTGTTAGACATCTCTGCCCTCCCAGCAGGTGCATGCTTACTCAAGAAGGCCTCAGTCTGACGCCGGGCGTCCACAGACAAAACGCGCCCTCGCCACGCGGGAGATGGCGCTGCTCATGTTAGCCTGGTTGACCCCTCCGCACGTCACCAGGCCGGTCCGTTTACCACTGTCAACACTATCAGCACAGCAGCGGCTCAGCAGACAAACAATAAGCCGACCCGATGACAATTTTGGCCCAGCTCCACAATAGTTACTCAGTAAACTGATGCCGGGCACTCAAAGACGTGACTGATGATTCATTGTGGCAGGACATTGTGTGAGGTTTGCACAGGTTTGTGGGAAAGCTTGTTAGATTGAAAGGACCTCTTTGTGCTGTCTGTGAAGCCAGGAGTCGGACGGATGGTGGCATTTTTGGTTTGTCATCGCCCCCTATTGGTGAAATTAAACATTGAAGACAGTAGTAACAAATGTACACCATGAAATGTATTACAGTTTTTCTCAATCGTTTTGATATCTGTGTCAACTCTGACATCACGTTCTCAAAACAGTTAATACCCGTGTCTGAACAAAAGCACTCTGGACAAAATGACAAATCTTGCCTTCAAACACTAACACTACTTGTTGCCAAATCAAAAACACTATTTAATCAATCATTACACACTGGACAACAAAATGCAAAATCTAGTTCTCAAAATGAGCATTTTTGCTATGTCTGTTCCATTACTTTCTCATGTTTCTGGTATCAAGATTGTGAAAAGACTGTGAAAAGACAAAATGTACTGAATAAAAAAATATTTATTAATTCCTTCCAAGATGTAACTGTCATTGACATGTAAGACCTACAGTAAACACCTAGCAAGATACAGTAAATTTCATTGAACTACAACTTGTCATTTTTCATCGAAATAGACCTACAGTAAACACCTTTTGTACTGTTTTCTCCACCAAATAGGCAATACAGTACTTTGTCTAAATGTGCATTAGATCCATACTTGCAAATAGCAACACAGAACAGACATCTCTTATGTATAACAAAGTGGATTCCAGTTTCCTTAAGCAGGTCAAAGCAATCGAGAAAAACTGTAAACACAATTCAGACAAGTAATTTTATGAAAAATAACTTAAGTCGATTAATGAGGTTAATAATGAATTAATGCAATGTAATATTAATGATTAATATTGTAACCAGAGAATATGTCTCATAGAGAAATGTGACATCCGGCACAGTATTATCCAACTAAAATAGTGTTTGTGCACTCTGTGCAAAATGTAATTTTTTCCCCCTACTTCAATGTGGAGATGAGCATATTCTTAGAACTGAAAAAGATAATGACAGTAAAGTATGATAAGACCTGTAATCAGAGAAGGACAGCCACACAGACATGAAAACAAAAAAGACCTGATTGTTTGAGCCCAGACAGCAGTCTGCCAATGGCGCCTGGCATCAGCACCCAAAGGAAGTGAAAAGCACAGGCCTCTTTGGACTCTCCCATTACACCATTACAAGAACCACATCACATGGCTCTAATGAAATGAAGGTCATTAGTAGTGGAAATTGCCATTTCTAAAACAGATAGTTCCGGTCCTCAATTATGATTGGCTGAATCGTGTTCAATGATGTTATGAAACCCAGCACAACCCTTTACGTTGACCACATTTCATTCTATATTACTGCACTGAATGAATTGATACAAAAGTTACAGTTGCTGCGTCTCAACGTAGTACGTTGGCAACCATTCTGATAGAAGAAATATATTTTTTTTTGGTGGAAGAATGATTATTTATTAAGAAATTGTTACATTTTCCCGTTGCTGTGCATTTATTTTATGAAATCTTGCCCGGTATGTAGTAACCGTTTTAGAACAAATCGCCCCTTAGCTGTTCTAAAATCACTGGAACTACGGCCTCCCTGAGCTTATTGCTTAATTTTAAATTTATACAAGACATGTATGCTCTTTTCTCTCTCTCTCTCTCTCTGTTAGAATTATGAAGTTCCATGTAGCCAAGAAAAAGTTCAAGGAGACTCTGAGGCCTTACGATGTGAAGGATGTGATTGAGCAGTACTCAGCCGGCCACTTGGATATGCTGTGTCGAATCAAAAGCCTGCAGACCAGGTGAGTTATCCCTTGTGCCATATTTCTGCATGGAGGTATGTGCCGTGTATGGGACTAGAGAACATGCTTTGTAATATTATTTTTCAATCTGTTTCAATCTCATTTCACTCATTATAATTCACTTAGAATTGCTCTGTTTCATTTACTTTGGTTAAATACTTGCATGTGAATTGAATTGCACTGAGTGTGTGTCTGTCCGACTATCTTTGTGTCTGTGTGTGTGTGCAAGGGTATGTGTGTGTGAGCGTGTCCATGGGGTGTGTATATGTACAGTATGTATGTATGTATGTATGTATGTACAGTATGTATGTATGTATGTATGTATGTATGTATGTATGTAGGTACAGTATGTATGTATGTATGTATGTATGTGTGAATGTATGTATGTACAGTATGTATGTATGTATGTATGTATGTATGTATGTATGTATGTATGTATATGTGTTGTTGTCTCACTCCATATCCCCACTCTCTCACCCAGGCTGGACACAATTGTAGGTCCTCCACAGTCCCTGGGCGGCAAAGCCAAGACCTTTTCCTCCCCCTCTCTGCACTTGTATTACAGCCAGACCAGGAGGAAGCACTCTGCCCCCGGGTCAGGCAGCCCTCCCACCCCGTACCCAGCAGCTCCTTTAGACTGCATGCCCGACACTCAGACAAGGCTGTCAAGGAGACCAAAGTCAAACAGACTGGGCTCTCTGACTCAATCCACTTCATCACAGTGAAGCTCATATAGAATCAATCCAGTTATAATACATTACCATTGGCAATGTATTTTAATCTCATATATACCATTTGTTGCCGTTTACCACTGTGCGTGAGGCTTAGGCTATCAACAGGGTCAAGGCTTACCTATTCACCTTTACTAGACATCATTTGAAAGATGTATCAGTAGGACACATCTGAATTTCCCCTTGGAAATCTATCTATCTCTATCTATCAGCAGAATTGAATATTGAATATTTTGAAAATTATAATCCTGCAACACAAAAAAATAAAATACCTGCAACGCAAAAGCTAACCTAACTCTGACTCTGCAGTTCAGGCAAGAGCCGTCAGTTGAGAAGGGAGAATTTCAGGTCATATACAGTACAGGTCATTCATATCAGTCAGATATTTCCTAGTTGGAATCTCCCAATTTTATTCCAAACAAACTCAGAGGTCAAGAATTCTGAACTCCTACTGGGAAAAAGTACCATGGAACGCCACTTGAAGTCGGAGTTCCCTCTGAACTCGGGGTATGTCGATCTACCCCAACTTCAAGGTTGGAATTGAAGTCTGACCTCCGACATTCAAGTTGTCTGGAATGCAGCATAAGGAGGGCATAGTGGATCATTATAATCATTTGTTTCTTTCCACAAATGTTTACAAATGTGCCACCAACACAAGTAAAAGAGAGACCCAGATTGTCAGACTTTCGTCTCCTGATTGACCTGTGGATTGAGAAATAATTTGGACATGTTTTCCCCTTGTCTCCCCTCATTTCAACTGCTTGAGTAAAACGTGAATGACTGACTGCTCGTTAGAGGAGTTTGAGTTTGATATAATATGGGCTGTATTAATTCATTAATTTAAGTATTGATACTAACGCATACTCAATCCAAGCCCCTCTCCTTCCATCTGCAGGTGAATGGACAATAACAACGCTGTATTTGAGATGTTGCTAGCTTTACTATTAGCAGAGAGTCTTGACATGCTATGTTTACGTGAAGCACAGACTACACTGTGACCACTTTAACTGGTTGTCTGTGTAGTGTGCATCTTGTTTAGGATCTACACCTGTTTCACCTTACCGATGATGACTTCCTCATTTCCTGCTTGATCTGTAGCTGCCTGGAGAACAGTTTGAACTGAACTGGAGTAGTTGTATACATTATTTAAATAATGGAGCTAGTTGCAGTCTATACTTACAAAGGGTTATCTGGCTTGCCCTCATAGGAAAACAATGAAAGGCTCTACTTTGAATTCTAAAATGTTTTTGTTTTTTCAGCTATGATGCCGATAAAAATAAACAAACCAGTAAAAAAAATTCAAACGTTTAATATTCAGTTTAGTATTCCAAATACATTCCAACCTTGTTCTAAGGAAAAGCCTTGAGAACTCTCCAATGAGGACAGGCCAAAAGATGCTCCGTGTGTAGTCTCATGTCCTACCACTCATGTCCTTGCCTCTCTCATCTCCTTTCCTCTCCTCTCCACCTCCTTTCTTCTCATCTCATCCCCTCTCCTTCCCTCTCCTCTCCACCTCCTCTCATCTCCTCTCCTCTCCTTTCCTCTCCTCTCATCTCCTTTCATTTCCTCTCCTCTAGTCTCCTCTCATCTCCTCTCCTCATCTCATCTCATCTCCTCTCCTCTCCTCTCTTTTCCTCTCCTTTACTCTCCTCTCCTCTCATCCCCTATGTATTGTCCTCATTTTTCCTTTACTTGTACAAAGAAGACTCTTATGAGTTCCACTGACCTCCACCATGTGCCATTCCTCATGCAGGCTCGCCTCAGGCTTGGGGCCCCATCACAATCTGAGCGCCAAAACCAGGAACCTTTCCTCCCCCTCCTTGCACTTGTATTACAGCCAGGCCCGGAGGAAGCAGTCCGCCGTTGGGTCAGCATCCACCAGGCCCTCACACCCCTTCCCTGCACCCCTCTGGAGAGACTAGGAGAGGGGCCATTACTGATTTTATTTACATTTCGATATTTAAGTGTTATCCCCGGAGACATAAAATGACTGATTGGCTGGCAGGGTGGTTATTAATTCTTAGTAATTCTGTATAATGGGACACCTTTGAAGTAGATCTGGTAAAAAAAAATGACTGTTGAACTAGGAAGTACAGTAGGCTTTGCAACAATGGAATCAACTGTAGGCCTAAACAAGCTAACTATACCCACCATTATCAGAGTCAGCACCAAAGAAAGTAGTACCACAAACTGAACAAGTCAGCTTATTCTTAAACTGAACCACTCGTTTCCTTTGTGTGCTGTAAAGGCATGACTATTGCCTACATAGTGGCAACCGCAGGATAAGTGGGATAATGGCACTTGAGGTATCCCGATTTACGTAATCAATGGACTCGGCGGAGGAGACTCTACTCCGCTGCACGTCGAGTTCTTGGGTGGCCGTTATCCTGGCTTACTTAGACTCTTTCAATATACTGGCAATCCCCAGAATAACACACAGTAAATATGTTGTTTGTCCCCAAAATATATGACTACTTATTGAGAGTCTAGATTGGTATCTCTACCAATTAGTAACTGGTTACAGGTAATGTTCTAAGGCCCTTGTCCCATTCTCATCCGGAGGGGTAACTATTCACACCAAACATTGTTGAACTATTCTTCTGAGGATGCCATGCTAAAAATAAAATACTATACTAATTTCACATTACACAGAGTTTAGGGTATCTATTGAAACACAATTATTTCTGAGATACAGTGTATGTAGGCCTATTTAATGTCTACAACAGAAAAGGTAAAACATTGACATGCTGATGCATTATCAATAGAGTGAGTGTGGGTGTGCTACTTTCGGTGTGTGCGTCAGTTTGACATCTTTAGACCTGGTTTCTCAGGTGTTTTTTGTCCATTTACATGTTGCATCCTGTTCTCTTGCACAATGATGAATCATAAAACCAGACAAGAATACTGTAGCCTATGTGTCATGTGACTGGACAGATTTTCTCTAACAAACTCAAATAGAACTGTCACATGCCAACTTACTCGGGTTTGGTTAAAGTTTCAGAGATTATTTCACTAATGCTTCTTCCATACTTTCTTCATGTTAATAAAATGGTAATAAAATGGTGCTATGTGTAAAATGGTAATAAAATGGTGCTATGTGTAAAATAAGCATACATCTAAATACATGTGCATTTGGTTACTGAAAATTGTTAGCTCTTGCATGGCAGGGTTAACATCTGCATTTTGATTAACATGTTTAATTATTTTCTCTTCAGATATCTAATCTCTCTCTGTTTCCTGTTAGTGCCCCCCCACCCCTTTTCCATTTCCATTTCCATTTCTCTCTGTCTTTCTCTGCCTGTTGAATGTAAGCTTGTAAGCCTGTGTTGTAGTGTGGTTTGTTGTAGCAATATGTAGTCTGCTAACCCTTGATTGTCTTCCACTAACTGGATTCAGGTGTCCCCACTGGTGCACTCTGGGTAAAGGAAACCTCTGACAATAACAGTTTGAGTACACTTCTTCTCTGCAGTATCTCAGTAAAGTCCTCTTTGTGTCATTTAGGGTGGATCAGATTCTGGGCAAAGGGCAGATACCAATGGATAGGAAAATGAGAGATAAGGTCCACCCAGAAGGTGACACACTCGAGGATATGAGTATGCTTGGTCGAGTGTGCAAGGTGGAGAAACAGGTAACCAACTAATATAAGCGCGCTTTCTGGTTATATGCAGTTAAATATGCTTTCTGGTTATGTGCAGTCCACATTAAGTGATGGTAAATCACATGGTGAAGTCAAAAATCCTTCATTTCTGCTTTGTTTCAACCCTCTCTTAAGATTCTGATACCATCCTAGTAACATCCTGGATACCGTCCCCTAGCAACATCCTGGATAACATCCGGATGGTATCAGAATCATAAGCTGGTGAAATTTCTCAGATCCCATCACATATAATTGGTTGGTCTAAATTTTTACATGCTAATCTGTGATATGGAAAGGCAAGTTGGTTATGTTCTGAGATACCAAAGACTGAAGACTGAGATACTAAGTTAGGTTAAGTCAAAAAGACTTTTGGTTAAGTCAGAACCAAAAGCTTCTATTCCTTATTAGTCTAGTGGAGTACACTACATGCCCAGGTTCATCTATCTCGGTGTTCCAGGGTGCCAGGATTCGTCAACCTACGATTGCTGAAAAAAGCAGGGGCGCATAAGTGGGTGCACTGGTAGCGGTCATAATGATTGGCACCAACTACAGACAGTGACGGTGCACAGTCAAATGAGCCTGCTTAATTAGTCTGCTCACTTTAACTTCAAAATGGAAATGTGCAGATTGTATAAATTATAACCCCTCTGTTTGACCTCCTTACACCCACTCCTTTAACACATGTGCATCTGGAACACCTCAAACATGATTCACAATTATGAATTTTGCCAATTAAAAGAGGGAAAGAGAGAGAGATAAGAGAGAGAGATAAAGAGCAGAGAGCTAAGATGTCTTGCCGGAGTCTTTTTGTTTGCAGTATACTGGAAAGCACAGGATCCTATATGATCCTATATTGGTTATTATGAACATGGCTCCTCTATGTAAAAACTCATTTGTGTTACTGAATGCAGGTGCAGTCCATTGAGTCCAAGCTGGACTCGTTGCTGGACATCTACAGGCATGCTCTGCAGAAAGGATCCTCCTCTGGCCTCACGTTGGCCTCGCTGCCCTTGTTCGAGCTGGAGCAGACATCCGACTACCCCAGCTCCGTCCAGAGCTCGGAGCACGCCTTCCCCACGCAAGCCGCCCATGCAGGCCGCGGGGTGCTGCGCTCGCACAGCGCCAACCTGCCCCACGGCCTCCAGCTCATCCTGGCACCGAGCGAACTGAGCCTGGGCGCCGGCCCGCCGGGCTACCCCACGTCGGCGTCCTCCTTCACGCCCTCGCCGTCGCCACTCTTCCACGGCCAGTCGCCCTCGTCCGCCGACAGCAGCTTGTACCCCGGCTCGCCGCCCCCGATCCTCACGCCCGGCGCCCTCTCAGGCCCGCTGCAGTTCCCCAACCTGGCCAGGCCCGCGCCCACCATGCCCGGCTGTCCCACCACCATGTCCCCCACCACCACCGCCACCCTTCAGCTGCCTGCTGTGGTGGCCCCAGTTCCGGTTGCGGGGAGGCCGGTGGGGGTGATCCCCGAGCTGGTGCCTGAGAGCGGGGTGGTTCAGGAGGGCTCCCCCAGCACGTGCCTGGCCACCGGGTCCACAGACGACAGCACAAACAGCAGTAGCGGTGCAGAGCACCCTGGGAACGCTGTACGGCTCCGGAGCCGTGCTCCGCGGAGCCCCAAGGAAGACGGCTCCTGGAGAAGACACCTGAGCCTGGACGTGGACCCTCTTCTGCTGCTGCGGCCCGCTGAGGACGCCGCCTCCACAGACCGCAATCTGGGCAAGTCCCTGTCCGTGCAGAACCTCATGCTGCCGTCGAGCACAGACAGCAACCCCCCAGGCACCCCCCTCACAGGTGGCAGTGTTGGCGGCGGTGGTGGTGGTGGGGGCAACAACAATAACAACGAGCACCACATAGGCCAAGAGGAGCCCCTGGCAAAATGGGGCGAGACGGAACTGTTCATCGGAGACAGCAGCGAATTGAGCACGCCAACCCTGGGAACATTCGACTTCCTCTCTCAGCAGAATACGGACATGAGCTTCGTCTCTGAGCACTGAGTCCAAGGATTTTCGGACAGTGGTGAATGGGAAATCAGTGACCGATAGCTCAGATTCCCTTTAGTCTGCCCGAGGTCTGACTAAATTGACTCCTCTTGGGCTGTGATCGGCGCTATGATGTCAGGACTTGACATCTGCTCTCCTCTGTTTTGTTTTCTGTTTCTCATTTTCTGTTAGTTTCTTTCAGATTTTTTATTGTTGTTTTTTTTTTTTTGGTATGAGGAGAGTTGTCTGAGAGTGTTAGCAGCGCTCAATATTCTCAGTCTGTGTGGACTGAACTGACAAGGTTCCCCATTGTTTTTTTGCTAATGAATACATATCACTGCATGGATTATTTCTTTAACAAATGAACGGAAAGGTATATGGAAGAACCTGTGAGTGATTGTGCTATCAGATGACAAGGAGCAAAATAGAGGGGGACAAATGTAAGGCAACTGTAAGAGGTCTTATCACAGGCGTGCATGAGCACTGCATGTTTCTAGGGAAAAATGCAATGGTGCATTAGGCTGAAAGTATTTATGCACTCTTTTAAAAGCCCCCTGTATTAGCAACAAATTGGCATCATGTATCATTGTTGAGCACTCCAAAACTTAATTTAGCTGTCATGCATGTTTTAGATTAAATGATAGCATTCAGAACAAAATAGGCAGACCCAGTTTATGTATGTTATTAGCTATTGTTGGTTTTTGGTATGACAATATGGACACTCCCATATATACACACAATTAAACACTTAAAACCATGATAATAACATGCAGTATAAAACACACTATATCCAACCTAACATTCAAGTTCAATTTCTCATCAGTCTCATCAGCTATTTTCTGATTAAAAAGGAGAAAAACGTTTAACAACTTACAACAAGTAGATGACAACTGGCAGGGACATGGCCAACTAAGGTCAAGTTGTTGAGGAGAGGAGGATTATTTCCCTCTATAGATAAAGATAGATAAACCGTCTTTGGTTTGGGTGGAGAGAACCTTTTTGGAGTCTTCAACACGTTGGCAAGGGTTGAACACCCACCCAAATATGACTATGCCTCTTGAATGGTTGTTTGTTACTGATTGCAAGACTCATCGCACACATGTCCATACTGAGATACAAACCTCTGTCAACAGTTTCCTTATGGTGCTCGTGCAGAATGTTATATCAAATATTAATGTGGTACTATGGTACTCATCTAATGTTATTTTCACTCTTGAGAACTCACTGTTTGTAATTGACAACCTAAAGAATATTTGAATGTGAATGTTTGTCATTTTCATCTGTCTTTTTGGACTGAGGCATTGTCAATTGTACATCAGAGAGAAGAATTGATTTTGAAACAAATGTCAAAAGTCATCTTATTGTGTTATTTATTGAACCTTTTTACATCTGGGACAAGACAAGAACACATCAGTCTTAAACCTCTGACACCTGTTAAAGAGATTGAAAATCATCAAGGTGACTTCCATTCTTTATAGTTTTCTGTGTAATGCATTTGAATGGTACAAAAGTGCTTTAGCTAAGATGGCTAGCATTATACCCACAGAATGTAATGTGTACATCGTTAATTTAATATTTTGTTGATATGTATATGTGACTTGCAAATCTTGCATAGATGTATTGACATACCACACATGCTTGAGTCAAAGTCTCTAAACGGATCAGTCAGTGCATTTGTTGGCACGGCTTAGTATATACAGTAGAAGCACAAATGTCCAAAGGTGAAGACGAAACCTGAAAATGTGATTGCAAACGTTTTGCAAGGTCACACCACATTGAATTGTATTTAAAAAAATATAATGGCAATTGTTCCAAAATGTGTTGCTCTGCTGACGAGGGGAAGCACCGAAGGAAAATCTCCTATTATCAGCAAATTCCCTTGTAGAATTAAACTTGGGTTGTCCGTAGTGGACACTTAGAAGGGTTTATTTACGTCAAGCCTATCCGTAGGGTTGAGGCTGTAAAAGAACATTTAAAAACTAATACACCTATTTTACACTGATTTTAATATCTTTTGTTTAACTGTTCTGATATAAATTCTTTACTGTGCCTTTATGCATTTTATTATGATTACATATGATTATTTCTTTTTCTTCCATAGTTGCATACCTACTAAAACAAATGGAGATAGTCTAGAGGTTCTGAAAAGTAGATGCCCTCAAGGTGCATACTTTTATCTGGCTGGCTGCAAACCTGGTACATGTTTATCATTTAAATCAGAATTTATTTTATTTTTATCACTAATAATGTAATTTATCACACAAACTGGCCTTAAATTACAAGCTTGATAATGTTAACGTTCTATGTCATGCAGATTAATTTATTACAACAAAACATGTGCACATAACAGAGGAGACAAACACTCTGTGACTGAAAAAAAAAATGCAAAATGAAAAATTCAATAAAGAAACTTAAAACAATTTACTGTGTACTTTTGTTCCATGACGGAAAATAAAAATGCATTTAGCTGTCGAATTCTGAGCAAGGTCTACCTCTCATAACATTACAAATCCTACTGCCTTGTATTAATCATAGACAGTAAGTTAGAGCAAAGGTCATTAAAGGGTCAGCAAACCGGATGTAATGAGGTGTTAACATCGTGTTTGCGCCATCACACTGCTACTGATGTTAAACAGTTAGAGAAGCTGAATGGTTTATAATGTCTGATTGGGAAGACAACAATGATGCAGATAGTGTCGTGAACGCAAAACCTGCACCGGCATTCAAGAACTCTGAATGGCGACCCCAGTCCTCTGAAAGTAAAGAAAATGTATATTTCGGTGTAAAGCGTGGCCGCCCAGCAGCACTTGGAAAGAGCGACCAAGATGGTCCCCAGTGGAGAAACTGGAGGGACCAGGCTGACACGTGTAGTCGCGAATTCAACTCTAGAAATGGTGAACGTGATGCCAACAGGAGAGGACGTGGTCAGATTGGTGGGCATACTTCAGGTTCACCTAACGTTATGTCCTTCACCGTGGATAATTCCGTGGTTGGACGAGTAATTGGTAAGTTGATAGATCTAAAAGTTAGATAAGCTAGCTTATAGCAAACTAACCATCTGTCCTGTTAGCAGCGATATAACGTTAACAGCTAATGTTAGCCTTTTTATTCTCTGAATTAAAGTTTTTTGCCTTATCACATAGCGTTTAAATAAAGTTAACGTACATTGTTTCAAGTGCAAGTTTCTAGGAATCGTATGTTGTGTGACCTGACAGGTCGAGGTGGAAGTAAAATACGTGAAATTGAAGAGTCAAGTGGAGCAAGAATTAAGGTAACAAGGGATGAGCATTGCCTTTGTCCGGTTGCTAATTGCTCGCAGTGAGGAACTTGCAAGGGCGAGTTCCAACTTGGTCCGGTATTGTCTTATGCATGCTTTTTGCACGAATTTGAAGTAAAAACGGATATGACTTGCTTTCTGATATATTAGATCAACCGTGGAGATGTTGAGGGCGAAGTTGTGATCTTTGGTGACATCGACGTTCAACAGAAAGCCAAAGAGATAATTGATGACTTGATTTCAGACAATGGCCCAAGGTTTCGAGATGGTAACACACTTCTTCTTGTCATCTTCTTCTAACATAACTTTTTTTTCATTCCTTAAAGTTAACATAGATAATCCTTTGCACAAGAAGACATGTGGCACCAGGTGTCACCAAGTCAGTGACATTTAGAATCCAGCAGGATTCAAGACAGATCCTAAATGAATTGAAAATATTCTGTGAAGCTTCTCTATATGACATCACTTTAACTGGCTTTCTGCCGGATAAGAATAAGATCCTCTATGGCTCCAGGATGTACTTGGCCCCGTTTTCATCACACTCTCCCCCCCAGGGCCCCGGGCACCTGCCCCTGCTGGCAGAAACGGCTCTTGCTGGTCCTCATCTGACCTGCAGCAGTCCGCCACAAAGTACTCGGAGCAGACGGAACGTATCGACTGGTTAGCCATCAGAGAGAACAAGGACAAGTACATTGCCATGAAATGGCAAGGTGAATGGGGGACTAGTTTTGCACAAGAGTGATGGGATGTGAATTGTGTGCAAATATATTAAGGATTAAAAGAGAGAGAAAATCTCCCCGACCAAGGCACTCAGTGGAATAAAAATGTCTTTAATACAACTTGGAAATGTCCAAAAAGGACCTAAAAATGCCCACGATCCTATGATCTATGCCCTGAAGAAGGCCCAAGCCGCTACGCGTGGGCATTTTTTTTATTTTATTTATTTTTTTTAGTATATTTTTTTTAGTATATTTTTTTTGGGCTTTTCATGCCTTTAATGTGATAGGACAGTTGATAGATAGATAGATACTTTATTGATCCCCAGGGGAAATTCAAGGTCTCAGTAGCATACAGACAACACACACACACATTCACTAACAGCAGAAAAAGTAATTAAAGTATATAATATCAAAACAAAACTAAGCAATAAGGACAGTAGAAGATAAAGAATATACTAAAATACAAATTATACTAAATAACACTTAATCTAAATGAATTCTAAAAAACAGTATTAAGGTAGGCTCTGTGTGATTGAGTGTCATGATGATAGTGGTCATGGTGATGGTGCAAATGAGTAAGTCCAACAGTGCAACAATGCAGAAATAAAGTCTATATATATATATATATATATATATATATATGTAAAACTACTTTAAGAAAAGGTATAAGTGTGACCACAGTTCGGCTGTGGCATGGAGGGAGGGGTTATGCATATGTGCTAATATAGCACGCAAACAGTGAGGCAGAAAGACAGTGGTAAAAGTGGCTAGTGGTAAAAAGTGGCTAGTAGACAGACATTATCCAAACATGGGGGTGAAGAGGCAGACAGACTATGCAGAGAAGTCTCTCTCCTCTTCCCTTAAGTGAAGCATTGAACAGTTCAATGGCGCTGGGGACAAATTACTTTCTCAGTTTGTCTGTTGTGCAAGGCAGTGAGCGAAGTCTCCAGCTGATCAGGCTCTTCTGCTTAACAATAGTGCTGTGGAGTGGGTGACACTCATTGTCCAAGATGTTGATCAGTTTGTTCAGGGTCCTTTTGTCAGATAGTGAAGGGATGCACTCCAGTTCAGTTCCCACTACAGAGCCGGCTTTCCTTACCAGCCTGTCAATTCGCTCCGGACAGGAAGCGAATGGGAGAGAGATTCGGGGTGGGATCCGGAAAGGACCACGTGGCAGGACCAAAGAGCACCCAACGACAAAACATACTGAAGAACAGAGAGGACTGAGCACGGACTCAGCACGCCAAATATATTAAGGATTAATTTTCAGAGAAATATTTTTTTTTACATGGCCAGCCGTGCAGTGCAGAGACCATTGTGGTGCAGGAGCAAAATATTTTTTGTGTGTTTTCTTGAAGGAAGAGTAATTCATCAAGGGATAGTACACAGTTATAATAGACCTACCTATTTATGTACAATTCAATCCTTGAATGTTTGTTTTAAGCCATAGTCACAGAGCAATTGAAAACACTTGGGCAGGATGTAGTGACACTTTTTCTCTCTCTGATTAAGACCTTCCTCCTATGAAGAAGGATTTTTACATAGAGGATCCGGCAGTCTCAGCTCGCTCTGCAGAGGAAATTGATGCTTGGCGGTGAGTTGATGCATTTTCTTGTTATTCACCTCCTGTAAATTCAGTGTAACTTTTTCACCAGTAGAGGGCACTAGTTAAAAAGTAATTTCTCAAGGGTTGTAGTGTAGTAGTTTGGCATGTTGACCAGCAGGGGTCCATACACAACATACACGACAGACTAGACCAGGGGTGTCCAAACTGTGGCCAAGTGCGGCCTGCCACACACTTTAATCCGGCCCGCCGAGCATTTAATTGACCTGTCGCTAAGTTCCACCCTTAAAACGCTGATGAGCCAATGACAGTCAAGCCTCAACGGGACTCGGACATCAGCTCGGACAACTCCATTAGGAAACAACAGGGAGTAGGCATAAAATGACATTAATGGTTATTTATGGAGTTTATTAACTCAAAAAACCCCGACGTATAACCATGGTCAAACGTTTTGCATGGGGGACGTGTAATACTGATAGCCGGTACCCCGAGAGGCTAGAAAACGGGGTATATTTATGACCGCCGCTAGCAAAGCGGTCATATAGGGATTGTCAAAGTTTCTTCTGTCAAATCTTTTATGGTATGTTGGTCTCAAGGGCCCACATCAACCTGGCCCATAATCACTCATTTGTGATTTGCACCCGGTAAAAAATGAAAATGCAATATTATTCTGCTTGAATCACCCCTATCTTCAGTTAAGATGTTCAGAACTGCACCAAATTTTATGTGTATGATTGACCTGGCATTCTCTGGGGGTATGCCAAGTTTCGTAGAATTTCATCCATGGGGGGTCTAAAAAAAAATTAGGTTATGTGTACATTTAGTGACTGTACACTCATTGGCCTGTAGATGGCGGTGCACACATATACACATGCACACACACACAGGCACCCACATACTATCGGTATTAGAACGGCCGATACATAATTACAAATTCAGTAAGATTAAAAGAAAGCCAAAATAAATATTCATCATCATCATGGCTGCATTTCTAGTATTGGCGATAAGTAGCCATTTGTCCACTAGATGGCGCATCGTTGCAGTGAGACGTAATTTTGTTTTGTTTATCGGACATGCTTGGTTTTTACTGCAGGTACGTTAATCTTATAATACCAATAAGGACCTAGGTAATGTTACCGTTAGCGTTGGTTGAGTGATGGAGGCCAATTTGATTGATTGCATTTGTAGAAAGCTATAAATGCGGTTATACCAAGCAAATTGATAGCAGCACTGTAATTGTATCTTTTGACTGTCATTTGTTGCACGTGCTACAAAAATCATTCTGTGCAATGGAAGATTTACCAACGTTACACCGGTCTGATACAGTTTTGCCTATACATGCGTGAGACTGAGACGCCTCTTTATTTTGTTTGAAGTGTGTGCAGGGTGTGAGAGGGGAATCGATGTGCTTTGATTCCAGCTTGGTAGTTGTAGTCTGTGAAATTAAAAAGCACGTGTGTGTGAAGTATCCAAACAATGACACCTTCATTTCATTATGGCTGCTTTAGCAACACACCTTAAGCTACCTTGTAGTTGGTCCCATTTAGAAGTGGCTACTTCATTCGCGCTTTCCTTGACTCATGGAGCTGCGTGAATTTTATTACAACTTTTCGCCACGATATGGCAGTTTAAATCCGCTTGATACTGTAAGGCGTGAGCCATTGGTTTCCAAAGGAGATTTTATTTGTGTCGCCAGCATAGCCTATTGACAATTTATGTTGTAAATAGGCCTACCTTATAAGCCTACCTGTAGCTTAGGGAAGCTAACAGCTTTCTATTAGGATCTCGTTTGTTAGTTACAGTTTTGTCATAACTCCCTGATGCTTTTTTGCATTTAGAATAGCCAGAGCGTGGATATCTCAATCGGAAAATTAAACAATATCGGGTGCCTATGGACTAGGCTGGGTGAACCCAGCCTGATCTACCCGTTATTTATTTTTTGATTTCTTAAAAGATTGAGCTTGGTCTGGTGAAAGCCAGATTAGCCATGGACCTCAGTTACACAATGCAAAGGAACATGAATCAGCCTATATTTGCAATTTAACAATAACGGACAACAGCTCTTCAACTTTGGCCCGTTAAAATGTGTATGAACAGTCTAGCGGCGCGCCTTCATCAAGGCCCATTTGGACATGTCAGTTATTTGCATCACTGATTAGATGTAAAACAGCATTTCGTTTCAGACTACTGTTACTTAATTTGTGCATTAACAATAACGTTTCAGACTACTGTTACTTAATTTGTGCATTGACAATAAAGTATCACATGAACTAAAGATGACAAATCTTATGTAGATGAAGAAACATTCACAAAAAATCCATCCATCCAAAAATGACCTTTGTTTTTGATAGCTGTTGAAAACGGCATGGAACTGAGAGATGTTTTTGTTTATAAATAAATAAATAACATTATGCTGATACCTTTTGCTTTTCCCAAATACAATGTAGCCTACAGGTGTAAGTGACCTTTCATCAATCCAGTTGCAATGGATGAACTGTGATGAACTGCCCTACTTGTGATTGTTTAGAGATTAGAGATTGTTTACATCTTTGGCTATTCTACAATCTATTCACCTTTTCAGCACCAGTAGGCTACTTTCTGTGCAGCCGCACACACACACACAAGCAAGCATAGGCCTACACAAAAGTTTCAAGAGTGGGGGATGGAGTAAGATATGGAGACAAATTGAAGTGTTATTTCTTTTTGCGAAACGGATGTACAGGACTTAGCGGCGGTCATATTTTGTACCGCTATGCGGTACATCTAGTTTCATCAACAGTAGCCTACAGGACGTCTCTCGCGTTTGCAACAGCTCGACGTAATGTAGGCTACTAAGCCAACAACGTGGGCACAGGGTCCCTGTTAAATCCCAAGATGAAAATGCTCATTAACCAACTACTATATTCTTACTACATCAAATATTAACGTAACCTAACATATCTTAGTATCAATCTTCCACTAGCTAGCATTAACATCAGTGGTTTTTGCACTATGATTTGCACGGCTACTCGCCACAACTGCTTGTCACCTTGTATGTATTCTAAAGTTTTGAATACACCCCTCCATAGCATAATTAAGTCCCTTTTTATAGCTTCTGGAGGAAAGTAAATCCTTTTATCGATCAAAACGTCCTCAAAGCCTGCTTTCATATACTGTCAGCTGCCATTGTCCACAATGCATTTCTAATCAAGTCTGGTTTGTTTGTCCGAGTTTTCACACGGTAACAATGGGGGGCGGGACTTAGCGACAGGTCAATTAGGTTATCATAGGCCGCTCGCTATTTTTTTCCAGCGATAGACGACGTTGTGGTTAACTTTAGGCTACTGCAAACTGCTTTACACTCTTCTTAGAGAACGTTCACATTGTCAATGTCAAAACGGCTTGTTACATCGACATGTATAGTATCTCCATTGCAGCAGATCTAGCTACATTATGCTACTCCATTTAATTGGGAATGCATTTGAGCGTGCAGGAGAGGGAGAGAGCGCGGCAGGTTCCAGCTGGCTTGTCATTGTTGATAATTGATATCTCCTTTTTATAAGAAACGTTTAAAAGGAAATCGCGATGGCAACAGTAGTTCCTGTTCCATTCCAGTACTGACCATTTATAAACTGAGAGGGCACAGCCATAGGCACAGCACTAGCCTTAAAAGAGTCTTAATGTGACGGTGCACCATTTATAAATTAATTAAACAGCATCAAATTAACGGTATTTCTTAAGAAATACATTTTCTACAACAAAATTACTTTGTCATTTAAATTATACAAAATGTTTTATATATAACGTTTTGTATCATTTAAATATAATGTGGCCCTTGGTTTGGACACCCCTGGACTAGACACTAGAGATTGAGGTGTTTGTGTGCATTGTATTTGTTTCTTGCTGTGAGTTTGTGAATTTGTTTCTTTAATTTGTGAATTTAAAACATATTACGAATTATTTGTTTTAAGTTGTATGGCTGTAATGGAATAATCAGAATGTCTGTCCACTTCCCCATTTTGTGTTTGTTTGTATGAAGAAGTGCAGTAAAACTACACCTGCAGGAATTCCCAAACTTTCCCATCTGCCTTCCGTTGTAGGAAAGAAAACAATAGTATTTTCGTGGATGATCTGAAGGAGGAAGAGAAAAGGCCTATCCCAAATCCAGTCTGCACTTTTGAGGAGGCCTTTCTGCATTATCCTGGTATCATGGAAAATATAGTCCGGGTGGGATTCACCAAACCAACTCCCATACAGGTATTCACAGTGATGTGAGAAGCTCCCACTCCTAGACTGCATTGTTATGTACTATGCAGGTATGCAAAGAGCCACTTCTTGCCTCCTCACTCACACCCACCCCATACACACCCACTCCTTGCCTCGTCATCTTTGTGTCCCAGATTAAGTATGACAAACACTTATATCCGCATGTTTCCTAGTTGTACAAAGATGCATGAAAGGTTGGGCAGGTAATGTACATCCGCCAAACCAACTCCCATTCAGGTATACACAGTGATGTGAGAAGCTCCCACGCCTAGACTGCATTGGTATGTGCTATGCAGGTGTGCAAAGAGCCACTCCTTGCCTCCTCCCCCCACACACACACCCACCCCATACACACACCATTTCATAAACCCCCGTGTCAGCATGTTTCCTATCTGTACAGAGATACATGAAAGGTGGGGCAGGTGATGCACATTGGCTTTTTGCAAAATAACTAGGTTGATTTGTTTTCACGTCTCCAGTAATTGAAATATATGTAATAAACGTTGCTGTTTTTGATGAAATGAGTGTGTTGTTGAACATATGCAATGATTAGGTGTTTGAAATTAGGGCAAATGATGTCAAGGGAAAGAACCGTATTTCCCGTATAACATATTGACAGGTCCCCTGGAAACACCCTTTTGTAGGGTTTATGGAAAACATCAGAAGGCTACACCAGAAAAACAGGTCTAATCGCAGCTGCTTGTCAAGTAATAAGGTTTTTTTTTTTTTTTTGGTTCTTTTTTTTGTTATCTTCGAAGACGATAAAACCGAATTTAAAATGCAGGTTAACAGTATTTTAGTTGACGATAGCTGAATTGCTGTCAGAATCATCTCGATAAGCAGATGTGATTAGACCTGTTTCCCGGTGCAGCCTTCTGATGTTCTGCATAAACCTTATTCGCAGTGGCCCAGGAGGAGCGGTTTTAGTTCCAGGAATTGTCCTCCGAATTTACTGTAATCCATAGTTGTGGATTGTTGGCGAGTGTGGGTGACTAATCCTCGTTGAAGAGGGTCTATGGCTTACTGCTCACATGATCTCACCCGCCCCTGCAGTAGTCACCCAGACGGTTTCCTGTGTGCATTGCCACGCACTGTCAGTGCTGCTGTTCGGTCCTTTGCTGAAAACATGCTTTTAAAATTCTGCTTGTGGGTTTGAAGATGGTTTAATTGGCTGCTGTTGTCGGTTTGCTAACAACCTGCGTGGGTGGATAGCAGTGGGGTGGCATTTGCATGCTGTGTGGAGTGAAAGATTTCCCCCCCTCGACATGTGAAGGAGTCATTTTTTGTCATTCATTCACATCAGTTAACACTAACTTACTCAACTTAGCAAATGAAAAGTTCTAGTTACAGTCCAAAATTACTTTAAAGGAACAGTATGTAAGAAATGTATTTCAACTAGATGTACCGCATAGCGGTACAAAATATGACCGCCGCTCAGTCCTGTACATCCGTTCCGCGAAAATAAATCACACTTCAATTTGTCTCCATATTTTCCTCCATCCCCCACTCTTGAAACTTTTGTGTATGCTTGTTTGGCATGCCTGAGTGTGTGTGTATTGGCTGCACAGAAAGTAGCCTACTGGTGCTGAAAAGGTGAATAGATTGTAGAATAGCCAAAGAAGATGTAGCATTGTTATAAAACCTTTAATCTCTAAACAATCACAAGTAGGGCAGTTCATCACAGTTCATCCATTGCGACTGGATTGCTGAAAGGTCACTTACACCTGTAGTCTACATTGTATTTGGGAAAAGCAAAAGGTATCAGCATAATGCTATTTATTTATTTTATTTATTTATTTATAAACAAAAACATCTGTCAGTTCCATGCCGTTTTAAACAGCTATCAAAAACAAAGGTCATTTTGGATGGATGGATTTTTTGTGAATGTTTCTTCTTCTACATAAAATTTTAGTCATCTTTAGTTCATGTAATACTTTATTGTCAATGCACAAATTAAGTAACAGTAGTCTGAAACGTTATTGTTAATGCACAAATTAAGTAACAGTAGTCTGAAACGAAATGCTGTATTACATCTAACCAGTGGTGCAAATAACTGACATGTCCAAATGGGCCTTGATGAAATGCGTCGCTAGACTGTTCATACACATTTTAACTGGCCAAAGTTGAAAAGCTGTTGTCTGTTATTGTTCGTGCAAATATAGGCTGATTCATGTTCCCTTGCATTGTGTAACTGAGGTCCATGGCTAGTCTAGCTTTCACCAGACCAAGCTCAATCTTTTAAGAAATCAAAAAATAAATAGCGGGCAGATCAGGCTGGGTTCGCATCAGGGAGTTATGACACAACTTTAACTAACAAACTAGATCCTAATAGAAAGCTGTTAGCTTTCCTAAGCTACAGGTAGGCTTATATGTGCTATGCAGGTGTGCAAAGAGCCACTCCTTGCCTCCTCCCCACACACACACACCCACCCCATACACACACCATTTCATAAACCCCCGTGTCAGCATGTTTCCTATCTGTACAGAGATACATGAAAGGTGGGGCAGGTGATGCACATTGGCTTTTTGCAAAATAACTAGGTTGATTTGTGTTCACGTCTCCAGTAATTGAAATATATGTAATAAACTTTGCTGTTTTTGATGAAATGAGTGTGTTGTTGAACATATGCAATGATTAGGTGTTTGAAATTAGGGCAAATGATGTCAAGGGAAAGAACCGTATTTCCCGTATAACACATTGACAGGTCCCCTGGAAACACCCTTTTGTAGGGTTTATGGCAAACATCAGAAGGCTACACCAGAAAAACAGGTCTAATCGCAGCTGCTTGTCAAGTAATAAGGTGTTTTTTTTTTTTTTTTTGGTTCTTTTTTTTGTTATCTTCGAAGACGATAAAACCGAATTTAAAATGCAGGTTAACAGTATTTTAGTTGACGATAGCTGAATTGCTGTCAGAATCATCTCGATAAGCAGATGTGATTAGACCTGTTTCCCGGTGCAGCCTTCTGATGTTCTGCATAAACCTTACTCGCAGTGGCCCAGAAGGAGCGGTTTTAGTTCCAGGAATTGTCCTCCGAATTTACTGTAATCCATAGTTGTGGATTGTTGGCGAGTGTGGGTGACTAATCCTTGTTGAAGAGGAGGATGGAGTTGGGTCTATGGCTTACTGCTCACATGATCTCACCCGCCCCTGCAGTAGTCACCCAGACGGTTTCCTGTGTGCATTGCCACGCACTGTCAGTGCTGCTGTTCGGTCCTTTGCTGAAAACATGCTTTTAAAATTCTGCTTGTGGGTTTGAAGATGGTTTAATTGGCTGCTGTTGTCGGTTTGCTAACAACCTGCGTGGGTGGATAGCAGTGGGGTGGCATTTGCATGCTGTGTGGAGTGAAAGATTTCCCCCCCTCGACATGTGAAGGAGTCATTTTTTGTCATTCATTCACATCAGTTAACACTAACTTACTCAACTTAGCAAATGAAAAGTTCTAGTTACAGTCCAAAATTACTTTAAAGGAACAGTATGTAAGAAATGTATTTCAACTAGATGTACCGCATAGCGGTACAAAATATGACCGCCAGTCCTGTACATCCGTTCCGTTGAAAATAAATCACACTTCAATTTGTCTCCATATTTTCCTCCATCCCCCACTCTTGAAACTTTTGTGTATGCTTGTTTGGCATGCCTGAGTGTGTGTGTGCGGCTGCACAGAAAGTAGCCTACTGGTGCTGAAAAGGTGAATAGATTGTAGAATAGCCAAAGAAGATGTAGCATTGTTATAAAACCTTTAATCTCTAAACAATCACAAGTAGGGCAGTTCATCACAGTTCATCCACTGCAACTGGATTGATGAAAGGTCACTTACACCTGTAGGCTACATTGTATTTGGGAAAAGCAAAAGGTATCAGCATAATGCTATTTATTTTATTTATTTATTTATAAACAAAAACATCTGTCAGTTCCATGCCGTTTTAAACAGCTATCAAAAACAAAGGTCATTTTTGGATGGATGGATTTTTTTGTGAATGTTTCTTCTTCTACATAAAATTTTAGTCATCTTTAGTTCATGTAATACTTTATTGTCAATGCACAAATTAAGTAACAGTAGTCTGAAACGTTATTGTTAATGCACAAATTAAGTAACAGTAGTCTGAAACGAAATGCTGTATTACATCTAACCAGTGGTGCAAATAACTGACATGTCCAAATGGGCCTTGATGAAATGCGTCGCTAGACTGTTCATACACATTTTAACTGGCCAAAGTTGAAAAGCTGTTGTCTGTTATTGTTCGTGCAAATATAGGCTGATTCATGTTCCCTTGCATTGTGTAACTGAGGTCCATGGCTAGTCTAGCTTTCACCAGACCAAGCTCAATCTTTTAAGAAATCAAAAAATAAATAGCGGGCAGATCAGGCTGGGTTCGCATCAGGGAGTTATGACACAACTTTAACTAACAAACTAGATCCTAATAGAAAGCTGTTAGCTTTCCTAAGCTACAGGTAGGCTTATAAGGTAGGCCTATTTACAATATAAATTGTCAATAGGCTATGCTGGCGACACAAATAAAATCTCCTTTGGAAACCAATGGCTTACGCCTTACAGTATCAAGCAGACTTAAACTGCCATATCGTGGCAAAGTTGTAATAAAATTCACGCAGCTCCATGAGTCAAGGAAAGCGTGAAAGAAGTAGCCACTTCTAAATAGGACCCACTACACAGTAGCTTAAGGTGTGTTGCTAAAGCAGCCATAATGAAATGAAGGTGTCATTGTTTGGATACTTCACACACACGTGTTTTTTAATTTCACAGACTACAACTACCAAGCTGGAATCAAAGCACATCGATTCCCCTCTCACACCCTGCACACACTTCAAACAAAATAAAGAGGCGTCTCAGTCTCACGCATGTATAGGCAAAACTGTATCAGACCGGTGTAACGTTGGTAAATTTTCCATTGCACAGAATGATTTTTGTAGCATGTGCAACAAATGACAGTCGAAAGATACAATTACAGTGCTGCTATCAATTTGCTTGGTATAACCGCATTTATAGTTTTCTACAAATGCAATCAATCAAATTGGCCTCCATCACTCAACCAACGCTAACGGTAACATTACCTAGGTCCTTATTGATATTATAAGATTAACGCATTACCTGCAGTAAAACCAAGCATGTCCGATAAACATCCTCAGATTTATTTCGGCTTCAAGAAGAAATGGGAATTACATTTCATGTGAACATCGTCCTATCCTTATTAGACGTTCTCTGCGGTAAACTACAGTCCTGTAGGAAGCGTCCATTGTTTTTCCAACCTACTTTTAACTTCCAACAAAATTACCAATACTGGAAATGCAGCCATGATGATGAATATTTGGCTTTCTTTTAATCCTACTGAATTTGTAATTATGTATCGGCCGTTCTAATACCGATAGTATGTGGGTGCCTGTGTGTGTGTGCATGTGCATATGTGTGCATCGCCATCTACAAGCCAATGTGTGTACAGTCTAAATGTACACATAACCTAATTTTTTTTAGACCCCCCCCATGGATGAAATTCTACGAAACCTGGCATACCCCCAGAGAATGCCAGGTCAATCATACACATACAATTTGGTGCAGTTCTGAACATCTTAACTGAAGATAGGGGCGATTAAAGCAGAATAATATTGCATTTTCATTTTTTACCGGGGGGGTGCAAATCACAAATGAGTGATTATGGGCCAGGTTGATGTGGGCCCTTGAGACCAACATACCATAAAAGATTCTTCATCCTCGGTGCCACGGTTCAGGTAGTTATTTAGGAAAAACTGCTTTTTTTATGTTCGGGGCCCAGCATGGGCGGGGGCCCGGGGACTGAACTTAATTTTTCCGTAAAAGTCTAGTGGGGCTACATACCCACCAAATTTCATGTTGGATTTTCATGGGGAAAAAAAACTTTGACAATCCCTATATGACCGCTTCGCTAGCGGCGGTCATAATTAATCATAAAATGGCCCTGATATGTCACTAGACATTAAGAAAGCATGTTAATTTCAAATACTTATATCACTGACAACAGTAGTCTTGCCAGGATATTGTCATTTAAAAAGTGAAGTTGCAGCCCTCAACTGATGTTGATGTTGTCATGTTGTGTTTTGGCCTGATGCGCCACCCTCCACCTATCTACTAATCACAAAGTCAGTAGTATTTCGGCATCCAGGTTGCCAGCTCTGCCATTCAGGGGGGAGGGGGAGGGGATACACCGCTCTACAGTAATTTGAAAGTGATTGCAGTACCAGTTTTGGCCACAATCTTACACACGGTTCCTTTAAGGTGTGAAATGCACATTGATGTGTAATATTCCATGAACACTAACCATTGGTAGTGTGCTGAAACAATTAAATCATCATTCTGTGTTTTAACTATGTTCACATCTATGTCTAATGTCTTTTCTGTTTACTAGTTCGCGATAGGAAAGGTTTCAAAATAAAAAAGCGTTTTCAAACCACTTTTTTTTTTCTCCTTGACGTGTATTCTTTCCCTTATTGTTTTACATACTGTATTCTTTCCTCACTGTAGTCCCAGGCGTGGCCCATAGTCTTGAAAGGTTTGGACTTGATCGGAATAGCCCAGACAGGCACGGGGAAGACTCTGGCCTACCTCCTGCCAGGATTCATCCACATGGATCAACAGCCGCTGTAGGTATAGGTGATGAATATACTTTTTCAGCAGGGTAGATGTACTCTAACTGGAACTGCTATGATGGAAGGGGAAAAACCTCAGCGCCAACCCACACTCTGCTGAGATCATACAGTAACAGTACAGTACAGTTTGGTTTGATGTGAATTTCAACTCACTGATGAAAACACTAAGACTAAAATATGTTCATTCTTGGGTAGTTAAATCTACCAGTGCAGCTTTACTCAACATGATGCCTTACTTTGTGTGTGTGTGTGTGGGTGGCTGATAGATTTTAGACACAAAGTAATAATTTAATATTGAGTGGCTAGTGAAATTGACCATAAATATGCCAGTGGCTGGTAGATGTGTATATTTTCAAATTTTAATTTCCACCCCGTGTTTGTGTGTGTGCTTGCTTGCTTGCTTGCCTGCCTGCCTGCATGGGTCTGTATTTCTAGGTCAAGGGACAAACGTGATGGGCCTGGCATGTTGGTGCTGACACCAACTCGAGAGCTGGCCCTTCAGATTGAGACTGAATGTAACAAGTACAGCTACAAAGGCTTCAAGAGGTATCCTGCTCTGTTGCTGTCCAACTGTTTGTAATTGCTGTTTTGGTTGCATAAAACTACTGTATAGGATTTCCCTTTCAGATAGAATGATACCATTGTTGATTATTACGCAGGAATGAGAGTATAGTTCCATGTCAAATCAGCCTAGAAAATTGCCACGTTTAATTTTCCGTTGGTCTTATTACACTTTTTAACTTGAGAGGACACAAGTTTTAAATAGGAAAATTACCGGAAATCTTAAGTCACTTTTAAACGTGATGCTAGCAGGCGAGATGCTAATGGTCTGATCCGATTCAATGATCTATGCTAGGCTGGAGCTAAAATTGGTAACAACAAAGTGACCAGGCAAAAATGATTAGTTCCCTGACATTTTATCCTCAATTGTAGTGCAGTGCGATATCAGCATGAGCGCAATAAAGTACTGATTGATTGATATTCTATTGACTTGAATTTCCCCTTGGGGATCAATAAAGTATCTATCCATCTAGAAATAATTTAGCCTAGTTCTTTTTCATAAGGGGTTACAGCTGACAGTCATCAATGACTGACAGTGTTTGTGATCTAAAAGTACATATGTGCACGTGTGTTTTTGGGCTTTTTATGCCTGTAATCGGACAGGGCAGTAGAGAGAGTGACAGGAAGTCAGTGGGAGAGAGATGGGAAATTATCTGGACCGAGCTCGAACCCGGGTCCCAGTTGGCACATGGACTGTATTTCTTTTGACACAAATAGATATCTGACGGAATAGTTAGCTTAGCCTATGCAGAAAGTCGGAGAGTTTAAAATTAAAACTTCTCCGCCATGGTCCTCGCTTGCGCCTCTGCGTGTGTGGCGGATCTGCCCAGTCTGCCAGTCTGTTTTCATGCGTGACAACGCTCCCCTGCACAGTCGGAGATGACCATCAACATGAAGTGAGGTTGCTGTTCATGAGCGTTGGTTAGAAAACAGCTAGCCTATTTCGGACTGCTGAACAGAAATCATGTGGGGTCATACAGATGCATTGCTAGCTAGGTCGCCATTAAAGCTAACATATTATTGAATAGGCTACTTAGTTCCAATCATTGGAAGGCAAGGAGAAAGTTAGGTTGAAGAGGGAGACGAAACTTGGTATGTGAATGCAAAACCGCACTAGTCATGTATGGCCGTATCTACCATAGAGGTCACCTTTCTTTCTTCAAATTTCGTTTTATTTATTTATTATTTAACTAAAAATAGCTGACAAGACAATTATCCTTGCATTAACGCACCGTCACACAACACGTAGTTGTAGGATACCTCTGATCTGTCAAAACGAAAGTAGAGTTGACTGCTATCGCGGAGCTATGTCCTAACTAATGAACGCAACACAGAGTCTCACGCAGCTCAAATAAACTTCAATACCCACAAATCCATTGTCCAAAATAAATAATCGTCAGACCTGAACAAAGGCTGACTTCAAGGCCTACTCAAAATGTTATGCTGAAATTCAGTTGCAGCTACTAGATAGGAGATAATAGTAGATATTTATTATTGTGGAAAAGTGTGTTGGTTTAAGTTATAAACAAAACATGGTATAAACTGAACAAATGTCATAAGGCAAAATGATCATGATAGCCTTTACATTACAGCCCTCTATGGTTGAGTCTTTTATAGGCATATATAGGCTACTTTGCTCTTTTATAAATATAAATTATATTTATGTCAATTTATCTATTAGTTTCCACAATATTCACCATAAGTCATCATTTAAGGGGTTATTTTTCACATTTTTCTTCCTTGCCCCCGGACCCCCATAGTATTTCGTGGGGGGCAACATTTCTATCAACACCCCTGATCTCGGTATTTGAATCCTGGCTACGGCCTTGGTCATGTCTCAAACTTCAGCTCAGTTTTGTGGTTTAATGCTTAAAGGCCCTACAAGTGGAAAGGACATTAAAACACCATGCATATGTGCACATATCGTGCCTTTTGGCAAGAAGTTAAAATGTATCCAATTATATGACACCTCAGTCATCTTCATGTCACCCAACATCACATATCCATTTCTAGCCTACTGGTTGGATAACAGATGTAGGCCTGTCTGCATGCCGTTGTAGGCAAGAAAGAGACAGTCTTGACTGTCATGAAAGAGCGAGCCTTAACATTAGTTTGAGTTCACATATTCAGCAAAGAATAGTTATTTGTTGAGTGATTATTTTCTTATTTATCTAATTTTATTTATTTATGTATTTATTTATGTATTTATTTATTTATTTATTTATTTATTTATTTATTTATTGTTTTTTTTTTCTTGGTATATTGACTCTAGAGTATAAAGTTAGATAGCAAGCACTTCCAGACAGGTGACACATTTTTAAGGTTTCCTTTAAGTTTTTTTCCTGCTATTAAGAAACACAATTTTGTCTGTTAAAACCATCTCTAAATAATAAAGTAAAAATCATTTTGAGTTAGTATATTCGTATAATATGTCATTTGCCACCGCTGTAGCTTAAAGCATTGGTTCTCAAAGTGGGGTCCGCAGCACATTGTCGGGGGCTACAAAATATGAAATTGTCTTATATGGCGAAAAATGCTACAGTATCAGTATTTGCCCAATTGATCAATATGTTACATCAATACGTCAAAACACTTTACTATTAATTAACCGCCAACAAAATGAAAGTTATGTGAAACAAACACTGTGTTCAACACAATAGGCCTACATTAGACAAAGAAACGACAATCCTTTAAAAAAAATCCTACATACTGTCAAAGTTTGCTAACGTGACTATTGTGGTATTAGCACTTCTATGTTTTTAAAATACATATAAGCATCTAACAGAAAAAAAAGGCTATACAGCTACATGATTAACTTAGGTTTTATGAGGGATCCTTTTCCACTCCATGAGGGCACTGGAGTGGCACCGGATCCAAGACGCAAGACGTTAGAGATGGCGCATGATGTGCAGTGATGCCTTATTTTAAAAAAACCCTGATTTAAGTGGCACCGGAATGAGGCACCGAAAACTATGTTGTTATTCGATGCAGTTACTACCATTTGCGTCAGCACCGGTGCCATATTAGAACCGTGTTAGGCGTTAGGCGCACTAGTGCAACCAATGCAACAAGTTAGTCTGGAGCCCGCCAAAGCAACAGAGGCTGCTTATGTAAGGGATAACGGCCGCCGAGGTGTCCTGTTATACGGAATTAATGGACGAGGGCGAGGGGCAAAGAAAGAGACAGAGTTGCCTCCGCCTGAGTCCACACACCTCAATGGCCGTTATCCTGCTCATCACCCGGTTGCCACTGTAAAGCAAAGGAAACACGCGGTTCCGTTTAAAAAGCTCACTATTTCAGCTTGTTGTACAACTTTCATTGACCCTATAACAGCGATAGCATGGACAGTTAGCTTATTTACAGTTGATTCCATTGTTGCGAAGCCTGCCTCCAGGCTCAACCGTCGTCCTACTATCGTTGTTATCGTCAAAGATACTAGAGCGCTCCACTCTAGAATCTTTGGTTATCATTCATAAGCATTGATATGGAACGCCGATTAAATTTTTTTACCAGATCTACTTCATAGGTGTCCCGTTATTCAGAATTAAAAGCCACCCCGCCAGCCAATCAGAAAAGAGTATTTCTTCTCTCCGGGTGATAAAATAACATAATGTATGTGTCTTGCATGCACTGCCTATGCAGCTTTCCATGTAGTTGCTTAACATATTAAGATGACCTGTTTGATCAGTGCAGAATTCTACACTTGTGAGATTAAGAGTTAGACATGTTTACATTATTCTATTCAATATAGAACTGTATCAACGTTCAGCACATTTTTAACTTCAAGGTACATGAATAGAGATGCAAATTGTTTTATTTGATGGATCTGTTATCCGCAGTCTCACTTAAGTAGTAATCCCCTTGTTGTTGTAAAGACTCTGGCTTCTTATCGGCAACAGTTGTACCCTGTGCCTTTATGTGTCTGTGTTGAATCCACTCCTCAGTATCTGTATCTATGGCGGTGGAGACCGCAGGGCCCAGATCAAGATGGTGACCAGCGGTGTGGACATAGTCATCGCCACCCCAGGCCGGCTCAATGATCTGCAGATGAACAACCTGATCAACCTGCGCACCATCACCTATCTTGTGAGTGCTAGAGACAGTGGGGTGATGAGTCTTTTATACTACATAAAAAGGATGGGGGGGAAATGTCTGTTATGGTGGTCATTAGACACTCGTTGCCATGCAAGAGATTTGCTGTATTGTAGTATGAATACTTAGTGATATAACATTATCTAAGTTTACACCATAGAAATAATTTTGCTTGAGGGAAAAACTCACTAAATAAAAATCAACCAAGATCCATTTGCACATTTGGCTTTGAAACGTTGCATACTTTTTTTCACAGATACTTAGTGCTAACAATTAGTGCTATCTAAATGTAATTGTACATGCAGACACTAGAGAAAGCTGCCAGTTTGAGATTAAATCACCTCGGCACATAAAACTGTCCCTTAGGGATGGGCGATATGGCCTAAAATCCATTATGCGATGTATATATCAGCCTCTTGCGATAACGATATATATTGCGATATAAAAATTATAATAGAACCATTTCAGAACTTGTTGCAGAGACCTCAAGGAAAGCCAAACTGCTACCTCTTTTTTTTTTTAAAAAAAAAAGAAAGAAACGTAGTATGTAGTTTTGAGAACATTTATTGTGCGAAACTGTTATTATACAACATAATGTTGCCGTTAAATAAAATTCAAGCACACTAGCTGCAGAGGCTTTTAAAAAGAAAAACTTGACAATGCTAGTATTCAGTGACATGTTTGGTTTTGAGTTGGTAGAACATATTACCCCATGGAACAGTTGCCCTACACACTCTACAGCAGGCAAACTTTTTGGCTCAAGGGTCACATTGGGTTTTGAAAATTGGCCGGCGGGCCGAATGTTTAATGTTTCATATAATTTAAATGCTAATAATGACAAAGTAATATCATTTTTAAATTTGATGCCGTTTATAAATGGTGCACTGTCACTTTAAGCATTGCGTCCACACCTTTAGTTCTCATAATGATCTTTGCTAAGTTTCTTATAAAAAAGGAAATAATAATCAACAATGACAAGCGCTAACCAGTAGGCCACGGCTGCCCACTTTTATATTGTTTATATCGCCCATTACTACTGTCACTCTGCATTCAGATCTGCAAATGCTTTTTTACATTCATTTGGCTTTTGGGACACGGTGACCACAGACCTTCCCACTTTCCTACCTTTCCAACTTGCAGCAGGGAAAACCTTGTGTCAGCACCAGAGTTTATGTGGGGTCCACAAATTTAAATAAGTGAATTTTAGACCTTAAAAGGTCTTGGTTGAAGAGAAGGTAATCACTTGTGAATAGTTGATGAGCAAATCTTGCAGAAAATAATGGCCATGGATTCCTGAAGCTATATCATCAGAACCCAACTAGTGGGAAAATGCAACTTTATGAGTTTCAAAGACTGAATCGTCTTCATAAATGAAGCGTGTCTAATAGGTGTCACTGAGATTGGTTAAAACTGGTTTCTTTCGTAGCAAAAGATCAACACTGGGGAGAGTAGTCATAGCAGTGGGATAAGGGTTGGGCAGTGGAGTGGGCCCTAGGGCTGGGAAGGTAACTGCATTACCACAATACCGTGGTCACGTGACGCCTACCGCGGGTCTGAGCTCGTCACAGTCATCACCTGAAAAAAAAAAATTCTGTGAAACATTTAGGGAATTTGACTTCATGTACCCGTCTGCAGAGTTCTTAAGCTGACTGCATAACGTGATTATTTCTGAGATTCTGACGTTTTCAACCATAACATATGCACAATTCCAGGTTGAAAACGTAGCAGAATCTCAGAAAGCTGACTCACGTTATGCAGTCAGCTTAAGACATCTGGCCTGCACATGTGTGTACGTTGTATGTAATATCGTGATGTGTAATGTGATGAACTATCTTATGACATTTCTCAGAGAACCACAGTTACATTAAGTAGGCTAACCTTTTGTTTTCGAAGCAAAACTTCAAAACTTATCATCAAAAGATGAAGCAAACCCGACCTTTCGCATTTGTGTTGGGGAGCTCAATGTTCCAACATTCCATTTGTTTACTATGCGAGAGTAGGGGAGAACTGGAACAGTCGTAACACTTTTCTATTCTCTCCATTCAAACTCGATTTAGCCTACATAAAGCTGTTAAACGTAAAAACTGTGAAATTTGGCCAGAAAGGAGTCATACATGTTTACTCCATGAAAGAATTAAAAATATATGTTCTAGTTTGTTAAGAATTTAACTTAACAGCGACATGTAGGCCTAGGCTAGCCTGTAAAAAATAGCCTAGGTCCTACCTTTGTTACAACCTGATGCAGCCATTAAAACGTGCGGTAGCATACCGTTGTAACATTAGCATTGGCGTCCTGAATGTAACAGTTCTAAAATCGTGATAGCCTTGTTGATAAACTGCTTTCTTTTACGTCTGGAGCATTTGGTCCAGTGATCTTTGAAGTTGCTGCGGCTGTCTAAAGTTTAATTGGCTGTGATGGCTGATGGCAAAATTCATAATCCATAACTCCGAAACCGCGGTAATTTCTTGCTTACCGACCACAGTAAGAAACATCCATACCGTCCCAGCCCTAGTCAGCCTGTAATGAAGCTTCAGTTCACTTCCAGCGTCATGCAATCTCAGTGCTCTCAGAGGTGACTCCCGTCCTAGCAAACATAGCCCACTCAAAGGTGAACGCTGCAGCCTGCCAGCAATTATTCCAGAACACAGAGATTTGCCGGCTACCACCCGGTTTGGGGGAGGATTAGGGGTTAATTATGTTGTCCTGCCATTCATTAACCTTCACAGACAGAACTTCCACACTCCCGCCCGTTCAAGTCCTTGACACACCCAATCATCATGTTTCGAAAGGTTCTAATTATAAGGATTATGTCAGAAAATAGTGGATTTCATTAGTGTTTCCCAAAGCACAAGATGATGTCTTTGAATGCCTTGTTGTCTACACACCAAATATATTTGGATCACTTTGGAACTTTTACTAAATATATTTGGATCAGTATTTAAAGCAGATCCCATTCAACTTCAAGAAGCTGTAGTCAGAGAATTGAGGTATTTTCCTTTAAGGTTGTATCAGCGATTTCAGGCCCAAAAAGGCCCAAACATAAATGATCACATTCATCTAATCTTTCCTAACGATCTGCTAGCTGCCTGCCCCATAAGTAGGCCGTCAAAAAAACGTGTCTCTGTAGGCAGCCCAGGCTCCGAGATCTGTACACAAAAACAATTGCTACCAACAAGTGTTGCCAACCACTCAAAAGCAAAATAAAGTGTTCCAACAAATAACTGACGAGATGCGCGTTTAGGATTGCATGGGAGGGAGTAGCAAGCTTTTGTTTGAACATCAATAGAAGTGACGTTACCCTGCCATCGCTGATACAACCTTTAAAACTGTCACAAACCGATTACAAAAATCATTGGAGATTAATTTAATAGGTTAATAGTAGATTAACAAATGAATTGCAGCCCTTTTGTGTCTCTTAGCTGTTTGTGTTTGTGATGGTGGTTTACTAGTGATCTGTGTGCAGGTTTTGGATGAGGCCGATCGAATGTTGGACATGGGATTTGAGCCTCAGATCATGAAGCTAATTCTGGACATTCGACCTGACCGGCAGACGGTCATGACCAGGTGTGTAGCATGAGGCCCTCTTGTTTGCGTAAACACTTCATTCAACAACGAACACTTATGATATCTTAACAGACATTTTGGTGCTTTGTTTTGACAAACTTCTCTGCCCTTAGTTTAGTTAGTTATCACCAAGTGACCGTTTTGTCACATCTTATGACTTGCCGACCTCAACATGTAAAAGGCAAAAGGTTGTTTAGGAGCTATATTTGGTTCTGACTACCTCAATGAGCTATGCTAAGCTAAGCTAGGCTAACGATGGGTGCGTCAGACTGAGTTACTGCATGCACAGAGACAGAGATGTATCATGTTATCTAACTCGGGGAGAAGGTGAATAAGCTAATTTCCCAAAATGTTGACGTGTTTCTTTAACTTTCACAGTTTCAGCTGTGTAACACATTTTATCATAATTTTAGGACAATTTAGTTTCTTACACCCTCACACACTCCCAGTCCCGGTTTAAAAAAATAAATGGGTTGGATAACTTTTTGCGTTCCCACACAAGCCCTTGTATGTTCACTTCAGCGAGGTTGTCATTACATCTCTAATCTTTGCTGGCGATCTCTCAACCAGTGGCAGTTGCTAGTGTACATATGAATTGTCCTTTCCCTTATGTTGTGATTCAAACAATTCAATTTCACTTTAAGTTCACTTATAGAGCGCCAAAACATTACACATGTCTCATGGCGCTTTACAGAGTGTTAAAACATTCAGAGAGAGCCCATGGGTAACAGGGGCAAGGGAAATACTTCCTCGAATTGCCTTCCTTAACTCCCATATAGGAAGAAACTTCGAGCAGATCCACAACTCAAGGGCCTGACCCATCTGCCTAGGGTCAGTTACAGGGCAGTAAGGTCTGTATACATGATAAATGAAAGGTTAGGTGTAGAGAATAGAACATGGCGTTTAAAGCCACCTGAGGTATATGTTACAAAGAGGTAGGATGGTTACATATCCAGTATGATGATGCATGAATCCTATGTGTGCCCTAAGCTCTGATTTTAAAGATGCATACAAGAGTGTATGTTTAACACTAGTACAACGGCGTGAGGGGGAAAAAAAGTGTGTATCGTACTAGGTCACAGGTAGATTGATTGCTGATTCAATTTTAGCGAGTCGACTTAAACACATCAAACACGATCATTAAATTACCACTAGAAACTGGGTTTTACCTTGAGTGTGAATGGGGCTATACACTGTACTAATGTGGCTACCAATATTCAGTGGGCATAATGCAGTTTAAGTTAACTCTTCAGTATACACATTAAAAATGTATCTTATCCTTAGATTGTTAATGGACATGAATTAGAAAGTATTTGTTTCTCTCTTCATCAGTGCCACCTGGCCACCTGGTGTGAGGCGTCTGGCCAAGTCCTACCTGAAGGACCCCATGATGGTGTATGTGGGCACGCTAGATCTGGCAGTAAGTTACACATGTGCTCTGTCTCCATCTTGGTTAAACTGACGAGTCTACTTGCAAACGTGCATCTTATTTTTCTCTTTTGTTCTCTCGTTCTTTCTTTCATTCTTGATTCCCTCCTGATTTTATGTCCCTGTTTCCTTCAAACTTTTTCTCACTCGATTCAACCATTTATCTCACACTCTCTCTCTCTCTCTCTCTCTCTCTCTCTCTCTCTCTCTCTCCCCCTCTCCCTCCATCTCCTTTCTTTTTCTTTCTTTCTGTCTACTCTATAGGCAGTGAACACAGTCCAGCAGATAGTCCTCTTTGTTCAGGAAGAGGAGAAGAAGGCATACGTGTTTGACTTCATCCGCAACATGGAGCCTGAGGACAAGGCTCTGATCTTTGTGGGAAGAAAGGCCAAGTGAGTCCAGCTTGCACGAGCATGTCACCCTCTTGCTCCTTTCAGTTTCAGAACCGGCACTTAAAAAAAAAATAAAACACACACACCCTCTTGACGAAAACGAAAGAGGAACTGAAAAAAAAAGTTTTATTGTCCCCCTCCCTGCGTCTTTGAAATGTCTGCTTCCCCTCCCCCATCCTGAAACTTACAGCAGACACTTATGAGACTTCCTATCCTTCTGTAATATTCCGGGAAATGTCATCCTTTCAGGAACTCGAAAGTCATCATTGCTGCCAAAACCATAATGTTGGCATTGATCTCTCTCTCACGTCATGCATCACTGGGGTTAACTGCAGCTAGCGGAATGAAGTTACTCAACAGTTCACGTTCTTCTGTGTTTGTCCTGCTGAAAATGATTAGCTTGTTTCATTATTTCCTCAGAACTGCAATGATTGATGCCTAAATTATGGTCTACCACAAACCATCAAATACATTGTTTGGTTTCCTCGGAACAAATGATGGAAAATAAATAATAACTTGACATTCAACATATTTATTCCTGACTGGCAGCCAGTGCCAGTTTTTCTGCTGGTCATTACACATCATCTCTTGTGCAACCAGTTTATCACTTCATGCATATAATGTAGTTGGTTTACCTTTCTCTTTTTCTGTCATGTGCCTGTCATTCATCCATTCTATGCTGGTAACCTAGCCCAGTTTCTTGTGTAAGTCATAACTCTTGAGAGAGTGTTTGTTTTTTCTTTTTCCTTTTTCATCCTGCTCCTCCCCACCAGTGTGGATGACCTCTCCAGTGACCTTTCTCTAAGAGGCACCGCTGTGCAGTCCCTCCACGGGGATCGTGAGCAGTGTGACCGCGAGGAGGCCCTGCAGGACTTCCGAGATGGTATGGCATGAGGAAAAAGAATAGTAATTGGCCTATGGAAGGGAAAATGCAGTCTGGGTAGATTGTTTTTTTTTATGTTATGTTGTGGCATAACATGTTTGACTTAAATGTAGGGGTGTAACGGTACACAGAAGTCACGGTTCGGTTCATACCTCAGGTCGGACATCACGGTTCGGTACGAGTTTGGTACAATGTAGGGGAAAGCAAAACAAAAATGCAGAAAGCAATTTCTTTGTATTGTGCATGTCTCAGGCTGTACCACCTAGTGTCATACAGTCTTTTCCCTGAGCTATCCGCAACAGCCTGAAGTGTGTAAGATGTAGGCTAAACAGTACAATAAGTACCCAGACTCCATCTGTAACTTGTAAACAAAATAAGACAATCAGCTATAAAACTGAAAATAGGCCTACAGCATCTCTTATTTCTGAAAGTGCAAATTACATAGAAGAATCATTTTTAAAAATCCACTTAAGCAAGACCTTCAACATCCGTGTTTAGGTGTAGCCAATATGGAAGGGTCTACAATTTGCCTCAACATTTTTCAATGTGTACAGTAATAATCTACTAACTGTGAAAATATCACACTATTTTGCCTTCTTTTAAAAAAACGAAATTGCTCCTTTCATTCATAAACAGACTACAACTGGAAGTCGCATGACTTTGCCCTTCGACGTTAACTCACCGTAGCATGGTTTGTTTATTAGCCTGGTTAGCGTTGACACTTTCTTTTACTGTCTATGCACTTAACACTACCAGCTCCTCATGTGAGAAGTTACAAGTTACCCTAACATAAAGGTAAGTACCACGCGATTTACATAGCTTTCTGTCATTACAAAATCATTTAATTTAAGCCATAGGTTTTGGCCCTATTTGTATGTGTATCCAAAGGCTGGTGAAGCGCAGGGGAATTTTTTCTCTCGTTTCAGCGATTGGTAGCCTACATCATCTGGGTGATGGCTTCTAATATGTATAGCATGCCATGTTCGATATATTTCCACTCGCATATCCAACAAATGCTGAACAACGCCGATACACAGTTTCATCTTATCCACAACTCTCTCGCCTGTACTACTGAGGTTCTCAAACTTGCAATCTTAAAGAGACCAGCGGATCCTCTAACTCTTGTGGGTCGCCACCACTCGCTTAGTGCTGCTACCTTTGACTGACTGACTCGACCGACGACCTGACAAAAAAATAGGCGCCAATCAGAGCTTCAGAGCTAAGGCGAGGCTACAGATTAGTGTTAGGTATCGCTAAAGAACTTTAGTGCTTAACAGTAATTGCGCATTACATTTAATTAATCTGCATAAGAGTTGTATTTTTATACCGTGTATTCACCGTGTAATTTTCATGCACCGAACCGTGACGCCCGTACCGTTTCGGTTCAATACGAATACATGAACCGTTACACCCCTACTTAAATGTGACCCATTTGTATACTGAGATAAACATTAGATGTTATGTTTAATAGTTATGAAAGACAAATTTAAAGTATATGCTATTTTACTGGGTTGCCCTCATAGTCCTTGAAAACATTTTAATGTGATGTCATGATGTCAGTTTCATGCTGTGAATAGATGGTGCGTGTCACTACAGAAATGGTCAAGTTTACCAAAAAATGAAAAATGGTTTTATTGGATATTCAAAATCTACAGTTACTAATCTTTAAGATAAGGAGTCATTTGTTGAATTCTTTGGCCAACCGAGGAGTTTGATTTTTACCATGATATCGTGGTAAGTCTTTGGGCATTATTTGGTTAACATAACGCCGATGCGTAGGTGCTAATTTGTGTACTGTCTGTAGGCTTTCTGTTTATAGTTTGTATAGCTGCATCACTATGTACCCCCTTCAAGCACTATGCACTATAAAAAATTGTCATTTCACGTCGAGGTGACTCCGACCGTAAGGACTGTGATTGGTCAACTCGGCCTGTGTTTTGGTAGCCAGTGTGTTTCAGCCATTCGTAGTAGCAACATGCTAGTTCGCTGAGAAACATTGCAAATAATCTTAAGACATATTTTTGGTTACAATGACTGGGTTATCTGATTGTACTGTGTCTCTTAGTCAGTAAAGTTTTAAAATCCGCACTTTGCCAACAGGCAGTACTTTGTGGACAGTCCCTTGCTAACTTAACATAAACTGGCTGGCAGACACCACAAAAATAACCTCAAGTATATTTTCTGCTTAAAATCACTAGGTTATTGGAATATACTGTGTCTATTTCTCTAACTTTTACACAATCTAAGCATGAAAAGGCCAAACAAATAACAATATTTTAACGTTTTGGTGGTGCGCTATGCAGACACAGGACACGCAGAACTGAAGAGGCAACGGCGAAGCCACTGCATTGAGTTGACGCAGAAGCATAAATTAGTCTTAAGTTTGCTTTCCTTCTATGTAACGTCTATGTGAGGTAGTAATGTTATGTGCTGCCTGTTGCAGGTAATGTGCGTATACTGGTGGCCACGGACCTGGCCTCCAGGGGATTGGATGTCAGTGATATCACACACGTCTTCAACTTTGACTTTCCACGGAACATTGAAGAGTATGTTCACCGCGTGGGACGCACAGGTCGAGCAGGGTGAGGAGTGTGTGTATGCGAGTGTGTTTACTATTTGTGTTTGTGGTCTTTTGTTTGTGTGAGTTGGTATCCGCAGATGCGAGTGAGTTCCTTTGAAAGAGTCAGTGTCAAAATAACAAAACTAACTAAACTAGTTTCATGAGTCAGGCCCTCTTTGTTGCTGGTATGGTTATGAGTGTAAAACTTCATGTAAGGTATGGATATGAATAGTGCTGGGTGGTATGACCTAGAATGACCTCATAGCAGCTATGCATCTCGTGCATTTCTTTCGATGGGAAGGTAATGAAAAGTTTGCTCACCGTTTGCACAGCCTGAAAGAGCACACCTCAGAACACAACTCTATTTTCATCCTGAGGGAAATTTTAGGCATCCAGTAGCTTATACAACCATAACACTACAACTACATATATGATACACACATGTCTCACATACATAATAATCACTCACAGAAATGTCAAAATTTAAAGAGCATGTAATGTAATGTAATGTAATGTGAAGTGATTACAAAGGCCAACTACACACTAGGATGGTGTGTGCCTGCCTCTATGCTTGCTGATGCCCTAATTGAAGATGTGTTTTTTTCTGAATGTTTTCCTCTTCCATAATTCTTTTTACATCGAGATTGAGCAAACATTCAATGTCGGACATGTGTTGTATTACTTCAACAACTATAAACTTACCCTGTGAAAAGTTTGTTTTTGATCTCAACTTTGCAAGCAGCAGAGTAAGCTAGGCTACTTTTATTCTATAAAGTTGTACAGAAAGTAAGCAAAAGCAGTTGTGGTTGCAGCAATGCTAATTTATTGAGCATAATTTAAAAGTGTTTATTTAGACTACTCCTATTTTAGATAGGGAAATCCAAGGCAACTAAATGTAAGATGTTCATTAAGGGTCAAGTTGTGCCCACTCTTATGCAAACCTGCTGCATGACAGTTCAGCAGTTGTTACTAGAACTGTGGGGAAGGGCTGTTGGGGGAGAGAATAAGGAGCTGTGATCGCACAGCAATACGTTTTCAATCAGTGATATCCTGTTTTTAAACTCATGCAAGCCCGACCGCAAAATCTGTATCTTTCTTTCTTTCTTTCTTTCTTTCTTTCTTTCTCTCTCTCTCTCTCTCTCTCTCTCTCTCTCTCTCCTCGCTCTCTCTCTCTCCTTCTCGCTCTCTCTCGCTCTCGCTCTCTCTCTCTCTCTCCTTCTCGCTCTCTCTCTCTCTCCTCTCTCTCTCCCTCCCCTTCGTGCAACGAATCTCGTTCAACTTGTTCCACAAAACCAGCCAATCACAATTAATCATTAAAAAAGGAATTTAAATATGCCAGTGTGCTTCATGCATTGTCTGATTTTTTTATTTATTTTTTTCTGTCCAAGACAATAAAAGTGCAAGTGCAAAGTCCATGTCTTGACAAAGTGCAAACGTGGCATGACTTAACACTGATTTCATACCACTCAAAATGTCTTTATGAATCTGAAGTGCATCGAAAAGATATTTGATACACTTTCATTTCATCTGAAGACTAAACTGTTCTACTCTTTGCCACTTTATGAAGGCGGAAAAAAAACAATATCTCACTTTTCAGTATGTGAAAATCAACAGACCACAGATAGAAAAATAGAAAACATGTTTTAAGTTCTGATCAAAAGTTCTGACCAACTCAATTGTGTAGAGAATGATGAAAGTGAATTTGTTATCCTGAACTGTGTGTTTCGCCCCTCTGTAGACGCTCAGGTGTGTCTGTAACGCTGGTAACGAGAGATGACTGGAGTAAGGCAGCAGAGCTGATCAACATTCTGGAAAGAGCGGGTCAGGTATGGTACTTTTGGCCTTTAAACAGAGTTGCTAGGCACTGCTAGAAAATAAAGTCTTGCATAAAGGCTTTCTTGTCACAATTGTTTCTCTTTTGGAGGTATAATGCCAACTCCATGACGTAAATGCTAGGGGCGAGGCTAGGGCTGGGCGATATATCGGTATTACGACTACGACCGATATATTTTTGAAAACGATATGTAGTTGAGACAATATCGTAATACCGGTATAATGTCAAATAATGGGCCATTTTATCAAAGCCACTTGCTCTTCTGTATTCAGACCATTCAGATAGCCGCAGCTCTGCTCAACTGCGCCCCTTGCGTGTGCACGTTCTCCCTCGCAGCACTACAAACCACATTTATCAACACACGAGTATTCTTACGCTGGAATTGGAGTGATATGAAAGTTTCATGAATCACACATGAACCCCGTCTTAAGATGATTTCTGCGCTCAGATCTACGCTCGGTTGATAAATGAGGGTCATTGAAACTCTTTGCTGTTGTGCTTACTGAATAAATGATTATTCAGATGAACTTCTACAGTGTTCAGGGTTCCCACGGGTCATGGAATTTCTGGATTTTCATGGAATTTTGGAAAGTCTATTCCAGACATGGAAAGTCAGGGAATTTTAGCATTTTTGGGGTAAAGTCAAAGATCATGGAATTTTGCATCTGACTTCGAGTGGGAACCCTGAGTGTTGCCAGTAAAAGGCGCAAAGAAGTGTTGATCTTGGATGGGATTACCCTTTCACTTTCTCACGTTAGCACTGATATTTGAGGGTTCATGGATCTGTGTGTGTGTGTGTGTGTGTGTGTGTGTGTGTGTGTGTGTTTTAGGAGGTTCCAGAGGAGTTGGTCTTGATGGCAGAACGGTTTGAGAAAAAGCAGAGAGAGAGGGCCATGATGCCTACACGAGGTGGGAGCAGAGGAGGAGGAGGAGGGCGTGGAGGAGGGAGAAGGGACAGAGATTTAACCTGGATCTGATCTACAGGTGTCATTCACAGCATCATGTGTTTGAGCGGTTTTTGCCTATATCCATTCATTCCTATGATGCAAACCACAGTGTATTAGGTTGCCCGGTTATCGGGTTAATTGGTATCGTTCTAGGTTGCTGAACTGTGGACACTTTAGAGTGGTTACCCTTGAACCTCTAATACGCTAATGTCCCCACAAAGTCAAGTGGCTATGTTTTTCTAGACATCCAGTGTTCCAGGTGTTTGTTTCCTTTTAATGGCAACGTATTATTTAACTTAGTTATACTTTTTTGGAAATCCGTTTAAATAATTTTTTGTTGCCTTGTTCAAATAAAATCAACCACAGTCGAATCGTTGAAGAAAAAATTGTCTTATCAATTGTGAATTTTATTGAATAATTTTGGTTAGTTAAGTAAGTATAAACAATAAATATATGTAAACATCACAGTACAAATCCAAAAATTGTATTGGCTAGTCCTTTACATCATTTTGAAAATTGGGAACCCATTGTTGCGCTCCTTTTCGATGTAGTCGGCAAGTTTCCTGCAGCTTTCAGCACTGACTGAGCCAAGGAGGTTATGCTTGGGGATAAAGAAGTTTGGGAGCTCTCTTTGCTTCAAGTGCGCCACAAAATCCTGCAGTAGAAGCTGGAAGCAGTCATGAAGATCGGAGAGCTTCCAGTCACTGTCCTGAGTTCGTACTGTGCAGGCGTGTAGAAGGGTGGTCTTGGCGTGGTAGGAGCAGAACTTTGACAGCTCAGTCTCATGTTTGGCCTTCAGTTCTCCCAGAAGGTGCTTCAGGAGTTTCAGACATGGCTTTCTGCATAAATCCAAAATTGTCATTTGTTAGTCTTTCAGAAAGTAGACATGAATAATTTCATATTGATTTATCCTATTTGAGTCCCATGCGTCTCCATACATCTAAATGCTGGCAAATGAACCCTACATTTATGTTAGAACCTTAAGTTAGATCTCTGAAACCAAAATTAAGCAGTGGCATGGCACTCATTATTTTGAAATGGATGTCTTGCTGACCTCAGGCCTATAGGCTAAATCTAAAACGCTGCTATAATGTTGGTGCACGCTTGGTGCATGCAGTTGAATTGGGTAAAACCTTCAATTATTGATGTAAAACAACCAAGACAAAGGCATCAGTGAATAGGGCTATTATTAATAATAGGTCTATTATACAAGGATACAAGGAAGGTTGTCACATGCATATAGTTACTGGAAGTAAGAAATGCAGTGAAATTAAGTCTGGTGTCAGCCTATTTGTGCATTTATGGGGGGCGCTAAAAAGTGCAGTAGATTTCAACTATTTCATGGGTTGGTTTTCATAATATTAAAAATTTGCGATATTCTGCCACCTGCAGCATTTTGGCCCCTTTTCCTCGCAGCAGGTCTTCTCTTTGCCGTGGTTCTTCATGATGAACTTCTCCACGTGAGAAAAGGATATCCTCCAGACATCTGTAAAATGAAAAAGTGTTGCTTTTTAAAGCATTTGAAATTTCATCCCAACCACTTCTCTTTTCTGCTGATCAACGTCATCATTGAAGAGGTGTGAAATGAAAGTGAGTAGGTTGGAGTGCGGTAGGCCCATTTTTATCTTCAGCCATGAGGGCAGATGTTGACACAAGCTGATCTGACATTCGTTGAACTGTAGGTTCTGTTTTTTTTTTTTTACATTTTGGATAGTTAAGACGGTACATTATGAATGTTATAAAGAACAAAACTTACTTGAATAATGAAATAATTGTGTTAAATAACTAATGTCACAACTAATATTCTTGAAAATTCTTAATGTATTTACTTATTCTTAACCTTTGAATGTAGGCTATACCTAAGATACAGACACATAGGCCTATGTGTCATAACATGGTTGTCTGGGATGCATCAGAATTGCGTCGTTTTACATAGTGTAAATATTCCATATATCATAAACATTAGAACTGTGGGCATACTAAATATGGCCGCTGGGTTTAAATGCGTAAATAAGTGTGGCTACCTTTTGCAAGAACTCCATCTTCTTCTTTATTTGCAGACCCTTCGTGTTTGGGAACCAGATAGTAAGGCTTGAACTTAAGATCTTGTTTCACCTTCTTGCTCAGCCATTTTTCGATTTTCATGCCATCTTCCGCACACAGCGGCCATCTGCCTCCGACCTCGATACCGAGGACGATATCAATTGAAATCTCTTTTTTGTCCACATTCAGTGTCAGTGTCACAGCTGGAGATTTAGGCTTCTTGGGCTCCATCTTTAAGTTGCCTTCAACTGCGAAAACACGCGAATGCCATTGAATTGCGTATATGTACAACATGGACCCTCTGACGAAAAAGGCTACAATGTCGATAGTTTAGAATTAGAAGGTTATTTTGTTGTAGGCCTAGTATCATAAGGTGTACCAGCTGTAGCCAGCTTTTTTGTTTCTGTAGGCCCACTTGTAGGCCTTACTGTTCTGATCCATGCAACCCACCCTTCGAATTACAGTGCATGCAAAACATTGTTTTTGGCCACGCTTTTTGCAGGTTTTTAAACTCTACTGACATCACTTACTTTGTATACTCTTAATAGCTGTTTTTACTTCACGTCGAAACTCGGTCATCATGAGGCTGGCGCACAGAACATAATCTTTGGAGAGGAAGTCGTCCAGGACATGTTTCTGTGGATGACGTTTAAACTTCACGCTGTAATAGGCTCCATCTGAGCCAAAAGGCTGTACATCTACTCTTTTTACACAGGTTGTGAACATCACATCGAATTCGTCGGGATTACTAATCTGGAATTCAAAAACAAAATTATTAGAAGCAGTTAGAAACTTTAAAATGAAGTGAGACGGTGCTTCAGCATCATCCCCGCTTTCGAAAACAAGAGTGCACGTGCGTAAAGCAGCATGTAAGGTGTGATCAAAAGCACTAACGGCCATTTCACATTGGATGCATGGCAACTGAGTGTCAGCTGCGTTACCTGTGCGTTTTCATTTCGCCACCCATGTTAACAGGTTGGAGCATGCAGTGTCTGTGTGTTTCAATTGTTGATGGGACATTTAATGTTGTAACACCATACTAATACCATACAGTCAATGCAAACAACATGTACAAAATTAATATATTCTGTTTCACGATCAAATCATAACATTTGAGAAATAAAAGTTGGGGGAAAAAAAGCATGAGGTCTGTTGCCAGTGAAGTAATTTACAGGTGTTACGGGTGGGCTTGGGTGATGGCCATTTCTGAGAAAAACCAACACGGCAAGTTTATTCATGGATAACCTATGGCGGTATCCATGTCAGTAAGTGTTTTCATACTGGCAGTGTGTGGTATATGGATGGGTTAATGGTTTTGTCCTGTTCTGTTTTCAATCCTACTTCACAGGGCGCTCGTTCAACGTGTTCTGGCTTGGACAGTTGTCCGCATCTCCCCATCTCGCCACAGGGGCCCCCTAGGGCTTGGTGCCTTCAGGGCTCTTCTCTTTGCTGTTTACAGCACCTCTCTGGGTCCAAGCATACACTTGCATGGCTTCTCATATCACTGCTGTGTAGATGACACACAGCTCTATGGGTCATTTCCACCTGACGACCCCTCGGTCTGCATGGCTCTCTGAATGTCTCTCAGACATATATCTACATTGATGAAGGCACACCACCTTCAGCTGAACCTCTCACAAAGTGAACTGCTGATCCTCCCAGCCAAACCTATACTATGCACAATGACAGCAACATCAAAATTGACTCCCTATCTCTTGCCCCTACTACCAGGGTAGCCTAAACTTAGGAGTCATGATCGACGACCAGCTAAATCTTCTCTGATCATGTTGCTTCAGTTGTGCCACTCTTCTACACTTCACAGGCAGCTCACTGCGTCGGGATTAGTGTGTGTGCTTCACCTCACTGTGTTCACTGTGTGCTGAGTTTCACTAATTCATGTATTAGGATAAATGCAGAGACCAAATTTCCCTCACGGGATCAAAAGAGCATATATACTTATCAAAGTCCATAGGTGTCCCTATGCACAAACCTTCAGTTGAACAGGTGCAGGTGAGGCAGGTAAGTATAATCCAGGAGTGAAAGATCAAGAATCACAGCACACTGATCACTGTTAACTTCATTTTTACTGGTGATTCTTGATCTTTCTCATTTATACTTACTATACATTATGAAAATCAGGCCTTACTGGGGGCATGTCTACCCAGATATGAGCCCTGCCCACCCTGAGAAATAATCTGTGACGGATGCAAAATGCATTCAAATTCACACCCACCCATTATTCTATGTTGAATTGCTCACAAAGTACTAAAGTAAAGTAACTGTGAAAGAGCAAAACCTAAGCTTTTCAACTGTAATAGTCCAGTTTTGTCAATGGGAAAAGTGCTAACGTCTCCCTGTATTAAAACGACCTTTACGAAAATGAACTAATGTACTTTGGAACAAAATATTATTGTAATCTTATAGGAATACTATAGTAGTTTGGGGCATGTTATAGACGTATTATAGTATTTTGGCTACTATAGGAGTATTTTAAGACCTGTACTATAGGATTAGGGCCCACTAAGAGAGTAAGGACATAGAGGTATTATACACTACCATAGAGCCTACTATATAAATGTTGTATTGTTACTGTGGTCATTTTCACAACACCGTCACTGTTACCCATGGCATCATGAATGACTGCACATGACAGGAAAGTGGTATGGACATGCACGTTCCCCACCTCCACTCCCCTGAGTTCATTAGAGCTGCTGGCATGAAAAACAACCAGGTGTGTCTTGTGAAACACTAGTCGGAAGTTAGGAGGAGGTTATACCTTTCTAGTCAGAAGTTGGAGGAGGTTATGGCTTTCTAATGAGGCGTTAACAATACACACCCTCAAATGGTGTGTGTGTGTGTAGATCAGTGGTCCCCAAACTACGGCCCGCCACCTCATTTTGGGTGGCCCCCCAAAATATGTCCGTGGTATATAGGATCTGCCCCGCATGGGAGTACGACATCGTCAAACTATAACCTCCGTAATTTCCCACATTCATTCTCTATGGCGAGTCTTAACAGTACACATGTAATACTCCTTTTGTCCACTGGTGGTTGTTTTTGGTGCTGTTTCGCGTTTGCCATCGAAAACGGAATGAAATGAAGGCCTACCTGCAAACAATGTAAGAGGCCTATGCTGACTGCATCAGTGCTCAATATTCTAAAAGTTTATCAATTAATTGCTAATAACTAACTTCTATTCAAGTCATATTTCTGGGACTTTCTGGGATAATTATTTCTATTTTTTATTCACTCGTTCAAATGTACAAATTCACAAAGTTATCATCAGGTGAGTGAAAGTGGTCATTTCAGATGTTTTTTGCCAGCACTTCATAAAACTCATAGTTTGAGAACTTTAAATTATTTGTAGGATATTGCTTGTTTACAACTTGAGCTGTGTATTCAAAGACACAGAGTGCAGAGTTCACACATTTTGAATATTTCATTTGAGCTACATTTTACACTGATATGGCATGATGGCAACATAAACACAGCTGACAATGGTATTAAATCGCAGTAGCCTATGATTAAATGTAATGGAATGTTAAACTAAGGTAGACTGCTGCTGTTCACAGCACTAAGCTATTTATGGTTACTGATATACTCTCGAGTTTCTGGCCCTCGCTTAGAGCCAGGCATAGTGAGCTGGCCCTCGGAAGAAAAAGTTTGGGGACCACTGGTGTACATGTAGATCATGTTGGAGGTTTCTAGTAACCATATACCGTTGGCCGTTATGTTGAAGACATGGTCTAAGAGCAACCACTTGTGGAGTGTGGTTTACAACTTGATGTTTATTTCTAACTCGAGGGTTTTATTTTTGTGCTTGTTTCTGTATTTACTTAAGATTTTTGTTTATATCATTATAGTTATGGTTAATATTAATTCCTTATCAAATGCCAGTAGATAAAATAACACAAAAAGGGAACAACAGGGCTATGTAGTACTATTGGACATTACTTAAAAAAGAAAACATAAACGTATCACTGGCTTTAGAAAGACATTTGACAGAAGATATATTTTCTATGGAATTAAAATATTTCAGATGCGATCCCTACTCCGTGGTGATGCCAAAAACTGAGGCGCTTATAAGCAAGCGCTCCACGACTAGAACTCGTGTCTGGTTTATTGCTCCTGAAGCATGTATTCCCAGACTTTTATTGACTTTAATCTTTCAAAATTAACTTATTTTTTCTTACCATTAAATAACTTCCAAAAACCATGCCGAGAAATATAATGGACTTGCATTAGGCTAACTCTTCTATTGTCAGTGCCAGTGATGGGTGCATAATCCCTCTCAAAAAAGTAGGCTATATGCCTAAACCTATGTCGCCATGACTCCATCCCCGTGTCCAAAATCCATGCTTTGGTGGATTTTATAATTATTATTATTATTATTATTATTGATCGCCAAGGGATTTGTTGCGCTTGATCTCGGGCCTCCTTGTACACAAAAAACAAATAATATTATGTTGGAACTCTATAGTCTAGGGTCTCCATTTTATTGAAGGCATCAAAAACAACAACTAGATGAGAACCTAATGAGATGGGCGGTCTCAAACAATTACCTTGAGATTTTCGAAGTAGCTACCAGTTGGTAAAGGCTGAATTTCCTTAAAATTTTTCGACTTCTCCAGATGAGTTTGGATCTTCGCAACGACTTCATTTTTTATTTTCGCGGCTTTGCTCCTTGCATCTCTGCTGATCTTCAGTTGGTCCAACGTCTTCTGAAGACCTCTGCTTAGATCATCATCTCTACTGCAGCCTCTTCTAATAAGTGGAGGAGGTGACTTGCCGCGTGGACTCTCAGCAGCGCCAGGGGGTCGCTTTGGCTCCGGACTCTTGCGCTGTGCCCCTTTTCCACTGACTGCAGGTGGATTTGGTAGGCCTACCATCACACTTCTTACAGTGCTCTTTCTGCGTGCTCCTCTGTCACACTTTGGCCCAGGTGTCCGTGTCGAAGACTTTGCTTGAGTTGGAGTACGTTGAGAGTCGGTGCTTTTAGCGTCCTTCTGCTCTGTTTTTTTACGGGGCATTTGGCATTTGGGAGATATCTTCCTGTCTGTCATAGTACTGTTCTCTTCATGCGAAACCGGTAGTGAAAGAAAGTATGCCAGGCGTTTTTTCGTATAAGCAAAGCAGAGGGCGGGGCCGCACTCTCAAACTTGATCGGGCAGAATATTTCCATTCGCCAGATGGCTTCAGGGGTGCAGTAAAAAAAGAGGTGGGTACATTTCTGTGATCAGGCGGGCGGCGGACCATGGTATACCGGTGTGTATCCTGACCACATCGCTATAGACTTTGATGGTCCCAAGGGTAGCGCTGGGTGTGCCCTCATAAGCCACACAATCACTAATCAACTCTCATTTCATTGTTTCAAGTTTTCAGAACTTTCATAAGTTCATTGTTAACTCCAGAAGGAATAAATATGGTTGAAGTCAATAAAGTTCATCAAATCACTAAAGACAGAAAAAATATCAGGATGCATGTCAGAATGGCCTAATGAAATAAATAAAATAATAAAAAATAAGAAATATGAAATCTTAGACAGACTACCTATAATAAAATAATATATGGGTGATTTCCTCTTTTGGATCAAATTTACATGTCCCAATGATTTCCTTACTCTTATTCTTTAATAAAAGTAGACAAATATTAATAACAAATCAATGTTATTTGTTTAGGTGTTTTCTATTGCTTTAACATAAATAAATGACATAAAAGGCACTTTTTCTGTGGTATGCGTTCAATTCAGCATGTCCCCAATGCAATGTAACCAACTTCCTCAATAAATATAAACTATAAAATACTAAAAACGTTATCTTTATTGCTTTGATAGACTAGGGTGCACTTCCTTTAGTCAAGGAAATAAATTTATAGTGAAACTACATTTATTTTCTGTAGTTATATATTAGATTAGATTAGATTCAACTTTTATTGTCATTGTGCAGAGTAGTACAAAGCCAATGAAATGCAGTGTGTGTCTAACCAGAAGTGCAAATAAGCAGAAAAGTGCAATGTGATACAAAGTATAGACAGGTAGTGAGGCAGGACAAGAAATATAGTACAGCGTAGAGAGTAGTATGCAGTTGGTTTACAGAAGGTGGTTTAGAGTAATATAAATTAGAGTATGTGCAGTGTATTAGCAGTTACTTTATAATGTATGAACAACATGTACAAATATGTGCAATGTAGTAGCAGTAACAATATAATAGTAGTAAGAATAATATAGATATACTGTATATACTTCCTCTGAACCTGCTTGATCGGGTGCTTAGAGACCTGTAACGCCTCCTGGAGGGTGGTTGGGGTGAGAACAGTCTTTGATGATTCTGTGCGCCTTACGCAATTATCACTTGCCCTGGATGGCCTCGATAGAGGGGAGTGAGGAACCGGCAGAGGTGGAAAAAGTACGAAAATATTGTACTCAAGTAAAAGTACCAATACCTTGATGAAATATTACTCAAGTACAAATTAAAATACCGATCTGAAAATGTACTCAAGTAAAAGTAAAAAGTAGTTAATTTAAAATATACTTTAAGTAAAAGTTACTTAGTTACTTTTTTTTTTTTTTTGGGGTACCATAACAACCAGTTTTACCAAAGACTTTCTAATGAGGAGATACAGCACTCAAAAAAAAAATCCTCCATAGTAATGCATGGGGTTAGTTTGTAACGCCAATATGGCAGTTGTCTACACATCATATGTCTACACATATCACAACCCTTCCGCGGCAAAACGTCGACATGTGAATACATTGAGCGAATCATGTGGTGTGTTGTAAAATACATTGAGCCAATCATGTGGTGTGCTGTGAAGACATCGTGCCAATCATCTGTTGTGATCTCGCTGCTGGAGCAAGATCGGTGTCGTGAAGCCTTACGCACAGGCATTTCTGCTGAAATAGATGCACGATAAGTGCTCAAAAAGTGTTGCAATATGGCCGCCGAGTGGAGGTACTTGCCTGAAAAAGGACGTTGAGAAATGGAGATCTATGTGAAAAATCACCGGAGTTCTCCTTTAAGTTTGAGCAGTAGTTGATTTTCAAAGTTAGTTGCACTCATCCTTGGGTCGCTTTGCGGTGAACAGTAATCCAGCACAACTGAAAAGCCCCTCACAGGCAGCTGAGGCAGGCAGGCCAATATTGAGTAGGGCTGTCACTTTACGTTCGAAAATCGATTGACCAAACAACACAAGTTTCGAAAACTAAAATAGGGAATCGATTTTAACCAAATATAAAATAATTCCGAAGTGCAGAAATCATTGCGAACGCTAAAAAGAAAATTCCCACCAATTTTACGCACCGGGAACAGCTGTTTCAATCAGCTGCTGTGCTGTTCATGTTTTGCCAAAAAATGGAGGACAACGCGATCAACCTGTGCGACATGTAGAGAGACGAGTGATAGGCCCTAATAACTTGAGGAGTTCGATGTGGAAGTACTTCGGATTTTTGGTATGTCAAACTATGGAGAAGAACAAAGCGGTAGGCTACGCAACCTGTGCAATCGAGTTCTACGTAGGCGAAATTTGTTTGACGTAAACACAGACACAGCTAGGTTGAAGCCTGCTGTCATGTCACTGATGTAATGGCAGTCCACTCGGTTTACTGGTTTTCGAGAATGTTGCACTTCTGTTTGTCATTGTGCACGAAACTTCACGCCAATAAATCAGAAATATTGCTGGCTTGCGTCTACAATCGTCCTAATGCAGTTGTTTGTGGATTGGCCTATATTTGGCGTTGAAAATGGAAACGTCTTTAGACATAAAAAATCGATTTTACAATCGATTCAATGAACACACTGTCTCAAAAATCGAACAGGAATTTTTCACAAAAGTGACAGCCCTAATGCCCTAATATTGAGTTGCAGAGAGTTTTATATTTGGAAACGAGCAGAAGGTTCAACAGATTAAAGGGCGTCGTACTGGGGGGGGGAAGTGGGAAGTATAGGGCCGCAATGGAGGAGAGGGCCCGTGAAAAGTGGAATACAGGGGGCACAACATTTTCACCAGGCATTAGTAATAACTCAGGTAATCCACACATAAAAAATCCAAACAACTCCATAAGTAGAGTCATGTAATGAAGTGGAATAACACAGGGGAGAAGTATTAAACACGCTAAGAAAAAGCACTAAGGCAAGGAAAGGGAAGGAACGAGCTGGAATCTGTATAGAGAGTTTTTTCCTTTCTATCTGTGCAAATTAATATAAGCTTGGTTAGTAGCCTACATATTGATGGGCTATAAAAAGGTTTTTCATTACCAAGGTGTCACACAAGAAACATTTCATGATGGATAAAAGCAAAAAGCTCTCCCAAGACCTTTGCAACCTTATTGTTGCAAAACATATCAATGAAACTGGTTACAGATGCATTTCAAAACATCAGAATCTTCCAGTAAGCAGCATGGGAGCCATTATCTGCAAGTGGAAGAAACATCACTGCATCATCAACCGGCCATGCACAGGATCTCCTCGTAATATTCCTGACCAGGGAGTCAGAAGGATAGTCAATTCCAAGAGCCAAGGTCCACTCGGAGAAAGCTCCAGAAAGACTTGAAGGCAGCCAATTCAATTAAATAGTTCTGGAAGTAACTAAAGATCAGGATTCACAAGAGGGACCCCTGGAATCTGTTTAGAACAATGGGCCAAAATCAGACCTGATACTGCGACCAATAAGTTTTGTCATACAGGAAATGTCTTGAAGCTGTCTTTACAAACAAAGGCTTTTCCACAAAGTATTGAAGAAATGTCAGTAGGCACATTCAATACTTTTTTCCTGTGTCATTCCACTTTAATACACAAAACTCTTATGTTTGGATTTTTTATATGTGTGTTAATATAATGTCTGGTGAAAATTTCGAATAGACTCTAGGGGGGAAAAAATAAGCGTTCAATACTTATTTCCACCATATATTAATTTTACCTGAATATTTTAACTTCCAAATTAAATGTCAAAATGAATGTCAGACGAAATTTAAAGTTTGACTGACTGGATTTTGTATACAAAACATAGTGAAAACTGTGTAAGGTCACTCTCACTCTCCCTTGCACGATTCATAAGGTAGTCTATCTTTTGTTTATTTAGTTGAGCATCGCTAGTAGTGGACCGCTAATTGTTTTGCTGCTGGTGCAATGTCTTTCTCCAAGAAAGCCAAGTCAGGTTACTAAAAACAAAGGCCAAAACGGGGAAAAAGAGAGACATCAAAATGAGGGGAAACAATTGCTAATAAACTTCTTTCCATAGAAAGGTGAGCACAAACGTCAAAACACGAAATTCCATGGTGTTTGCTTAAATATCTCCGCAATCATTAGTGCTAAAACGAACTGAGACAACCGATTGGAATAGCGGAAAATACACTTTCATAAGTTAGGCTAATCTGATGCATTTCGTGATCCAGTCTCCATCACTTTCAGAAAGACTGCATGGCGCCAGCTTGATTAATGTCCTGTTGTAGGCTACATGTATGCTGATCATTATCACTAGGCTAGTGGTTTAGGGCGCGATTTTTTTCTCTCCCTTTCCGTTTTAGTTAGTCTTTTTTTTACTCAAGTAACGGGATTTTTGATGTAGCGAAGTGCAATACTTCACTCAAAATGTAATCAAGTAAAATTTAAAATACCGATTTTATAAACTACTTCAAAAATACAAAATACACAGAAAAACTACTCAATACAGTAACGTGAGTAAATGTATTTCGTTACTTTCCACCTCTGGGAACCGGTGATGCATTGGGCAGTTTTCACCACCCTCTGCAGTGCTTTTCAGTCGTAGGCAGAGCAGTTGCCATTACCAAACTGTGACACAGTTGGTGAGGATGCTCTCGATGGTGCACCGGGAGAAGTTCACCAGGATCTGGGGAGACAGGTTGTTCCTCTTTATTCTCCTCAGAAAGAAAAGATGCTGGTGAGCCTTCTTGATCAGGGTAGAGGTGTTAAGGGTCCAAGAGAAGTCCTCAGCAATGTGAATACCCAGGAACTTGAAGCTGGTGACATGCTACACCTCAGTCCCATTGATGAGAATGGGGGTGTGTGCCAGCTTTAGACTTCCTGAAGTCCACAATGAGCTCCTTGGTCCTTTTGGTGTTGAGAGCCAGGCTGTTGTCAGTGCACCATGATGTAAGGTGCTGGACCTCCTCCCTGTAGGCCGTTTCATCGTCGTTGTTGCTGATGAGGCCAATCACCGTAGTGTCGTCTGCAAACTTGACAATGGTGTTAGAGCCATGTACAGGTGTGAAGTGGTAGGTGAAGAGGGAGTAGAGGAGAGGGCTCAGCACACATCCCTGTGGTACACTGATGTTCAGGATGATGGTTGAGGAGGTGTGATTATCTAACATAACATACTTAGGTCTGTTGGTTAGGGAATCCAGTTAGAGGGAGGTATTGATGCCCAGTTTCGTGATCAGTTTGGAGAGGATGACTGTGTTGAATGCTGAGCTAAAGTCAATGAACAGCATTCTCACATAGATGTTGCGATTGCCAAGGTGGGACAGGGCAGAGTGAAGTGCCGTAGAGATGGCATCCTCAGTGCTCCCGTTCTGATGGTAGGCGAATTGGCCCAGAGGGGTCCAGTGAGTGTGGTAAGCAGGTCTTGAGATGGGCCAGGACCAGCCTCTCAAAGCACTTTATGATGATGGGGGTGAGTGCAACTGGACGGAAGTCATTAAGCCTTGTTAAGGCTTGCAGTGGAGTGTTTTGGCACCGGCACGATGGAGGTGGTTTTAAAGAACGTGGGGACAGCCGCCTGGGCTAGTGACAAATTAAAAATGTCAGTCCAAATCTCAGGGACTGTATGGCCCTGCAGTCCTTTTCCACCGTGTTGGTCTGTATTTTCTTGCCTCCCCAAAAAAACTACAGATCCATATAGCCATTTGCAGGAAGTAACAACTTATATAAAGCTTATACCCTGAGAATGTGATCTACCATGACATGAGACATGTCCCACCTTCCTCATTAGTATGCTACCCATGCATAGTACATTATTGATATTGGTATTGGTAAATAGAGTAGGCCTAATGCAAATGTTGTGGAAGTTTTGTATTGTTTATGGATCTCACTCACTGTAGTCGAGGCCGTTTTCTGGCATAATCAGTAGAAGGGACAGCTGGTAACTGACACCATAATGCAACGCAATATGGATAAACTGTTGCGCAACATAAAAACGATATAAGCTTAATTTAGAATGGTTTAAGAACAGTATGCTATTTAAAGGTGGATAAACACAATTTAGAGGTGTGTAAGCTATTTCCGAAATTCACAAAGTGCGTAAACGGCGCTGAACAAATACTTGTGTATAGCCTCCACTACATCCCTGGATTGTATACATGGTATGGCGTACAGTGACTAATCTCTATATCATGATGTTGAACATACTTAGTCTCAATATACATCAACAATAGGCTACAGTATTTTTAAATCATCAGTTACAATCTAATGTGTTCATCATCAGCTTGCTGTGTTGAAAAGGGGCATTGGTGTCTCTGGTTTGCCCAGCATAATAAATCACAACACATATTCATAAACTCTAAAATTAAAATGGTTAATGTACTCATTGGTTAAAACATCAAATGAACATGCCAGAAAAGGAGACCAAAATGGCATAGTGCATGGAAAAACTTGACTTGACTTGAAGATTGCACAGTTGGAGGAACTTCAGTTGCCCTGGGATCCCCTTTTTGATTTCAGTGTAGGTGTCTACAATAACATCCACTCAATTAACCCATCATAGCCTACTGTATGTTTTCATACATGAAAGAGCATTTCTGTATAAAAACAAACAATTGGTCATCCTAGGCCCTATGGTTCTCGATATTGTTACACCCCACCTTTACAAAAACCCACCACTGACCCCAAATCCTAATAAATAACAGTAACAACCTTTTAAAATGTACCCAACCAGTGGGATTTATTACATGAAGATAAACCATAATAAAACACTAAATAGACATGACACAAAGTCCAAATCAAAAGACAAGACAAAATCCCAGGCTGAGAGGCAGCAAGACAGCCAGCAGTCCCCACACCAAAAGCCTCTCCTCAGGAACTGGATCCTGGAGCCTTTAACTCCTGATCAATCAGGGCCAGGTGCTCCCAATCAACGCAATTATCTGCAGCACACCTAAGCAGAGGTAGAGAGGGGAGAGAATGGGGACAAACAGCACTGGGAACACATGCAGCCGTAACAATATATTCACAGAAAACCCTGTGCCCACCCCATCCTCCTTATTGGGGGGGTCCTGTGCGGAAATCAATGGTTCCGTGTCATCCTTTTGGGGCTACACGTCGCCCATCAAGTTACATGCAGTCCGGTCTTTTCAGTGTTCCAGGAATCATTGGCACAGAAGGGGGAAAAAAAATCCGGAAAAAAACAACTCTGACGAAACATTCACTAGCGCGATGGTCATAATGTTACCTTTGTACTTAACAGTATTTGTTCAGCACGGCCTATGTTTGTGCTGGGTCATCATATAGAGTGTCTGCCCTTCTTTGCGGCTTCTCACACACATTATGAGAATAGTGTTTATAATGTGAGGCGAATGTTTGCTTTAGAAGTGTGTTTGACATTTTGAATGGAGATTTTGAGGCATTTTGTGTTGAGCAATAGTGGGTTTTGTTGTATTTGTAGTTGTACAAAACTGTAATAACGGTTCTGTGTAATGAGAATATAAGTCACTATGGACTGCAGCCAAATTAGGATGTTTCTACTCCCACCTTGTGGCCTAATAGCACAGTTAAAACTATCGCTCTTAATAACGGTTCTTTCTCTCTTTAATGAGAATATACCTTGCATAATAAAATCTGTAGTCATAAGTTGAATGACGTGTTTGTTTACTCATTTGCTTGTTACTATACCAGCTTACTGATTGCTGACAATGCAATCGGAGCATAGGAAAAACAGAGTACACACTGTTTGGTTTTAAACATCTTTAATATGACATGAAAGCTTTTTGAGTTTATGAACAATAAGGTGCGAAAGCTAATGCCAATCAAAGTCAATAAGTGCTTGGTGCAGAGTCAGCGTAACGCCAATCAAAAGTGCTAGAAAATCTGAACAATTCGGTGCATGGAAACTTCACATGCCGGCAATTGGACAAATTTAGAGAGTATTGCACGAATGTCATTTTTATACACAACAATTTCTATACATTTTAAAGCTAAATGTGTCTCACACAGTACTTCTTTTAAAATCTCATTAAGATACGGCCTGGTAGACATCAGTTAACATTTGGATTGTTCTTTTTGTTTTTGTAAAGTAGAGATCAGTTGAGACTGAGCACTTGATCGTTAACTGCAAATGAACACTAAGAGCGAAGACAACAGCGGAAGAACTTTACTAAGACTGCACTCCAGAGAGAGAGAGAGAGCGGGAGAGACATCTGGATTACTTAAAGCACCTCCCGGTTCGTTTTTTAAAATCACACATGGTTTTTCAAGGTCAATAACCCCATTTCACTGTGCACACTTAGAACTAGTGGTAAGCTAAAAACAGAACGCAAATGGGATTGCGAAGTTTCGTTGAAAGTCAGCACATTTTGTTGAGGGGTGAGATGTCTTAGGGAGACTTGCGTGTGGCGTCTTTACCGGTGCTCAGACTTTTTGGGTTTGTTTGTTTTTTTCCTCCTGATGCTTTTGCGATGCATTGTAACAATTAACCAGTCTCTGATGATTGAGTTGAAGCAGCCGACGGGAGGGTGGAGTTGGGTGACCTCTGCTCTGCCATGGGTGGCTCTGGAGTTGGCAGCTAAGCACAACATTCATTTCACCTTCTGAGCCTTCTGCGCTGACTTGGTGACCTTGCCGCCAGATGGGGCCTTCTTCTCCACCCCCTTGATGACGCCCACGGCCACGGTCTGACGCATGTCACGCACGGCGAAGCGACCTGGCAGAGACGGAAGGGGGTGAAACTTAATCAAGATGATCAATCAAAAGATGACACGCTGCCCAATGACCGTAGGCTAATGATTTCTGCGCTGTATGACTTGGGTGTGATCTACACCTGATCTATTTTCTTAACATTAGTTATAAGGTATAACTATAACATTAGTTATAAAGTAAAGTATATTAAGTATAGATCAGTAGTTAAAATGCATACAACCAACCATGCATAACTGCCACTGTCACAGTCTTCCTCTACAACCCTAAATGAGCAGATGCATCCTCAGGTGAAATATTTTCTCCAATCCACTCAGTCAGGATTGGGTTCCATCCGTTGTAACACAACAACGACAGGCTGTTCTAATTCATTATTCTGAAACCTCACCTAGCATCCTTCCAATCTAAACCATGAATCGCTTGGTCATGGCATTGGTTGCTTATTTGGCTCGTGATATGTCTTGTAACACATTATAAATAGCTAATGGACATGTAAAAAAGGCTAAAACGTTTTGGGTTTTTAAATAAAACTGAACTTAATGGAATGAAATATGGGTTACTGCTTTGTAAAGGTTAGAACTAAATTTGGCCAGTAACCTGGCCTGGCTACGACAGGCCGCTGTACTGAGGCACTTACCCAGGGGAGGGTACTCGGAGAAGCTCTCCACACACATGGGCTTCCCAGGGATCATGTCCACAATGGCAGCATCACCGGACTTCAGGGACTTGGGGTTGTCCTCCAGTTTCTTGCCCGAGCGGCGGTCAATCTTTTCCTTGAGCTCGGCGAACTTGCAGGCGATATGGGCGGTGTGGCAGTCCAGCACCGGGGCATAGCCAGCACTAATCTGGCCAGGGTGGTTCAGGATGATCACCTGTGTTCACACAGACAGACACACAGACTGTAAGCATATACATAGTGAGAACGAGGGAATGTACCATGTTGAGTTTTGTCAGTCTGGGGTATTGTCCTCATCTTGGGTATAAGCTCTTATCCACACCAAACCAGTGCAGCAATTTATATTATCACTAATCTTTCTCAACCTACTGTATGAATGCACTAAGGCAAAAGTATTATTATATATACATTGTATTATAATTACATCACTGTTGCCAATGAGCTCACCTGAGCGGTGAAGTTGGCAGCCTCCTGGGGTGGGTCGTTCTTGCTGTCGCCAGCCACATTGCCACGGCGAATGTCCTTGACAGACACGTTCTTCACGTTGAAGCCCACGTTGTCGCCAGGGAGGGCCTCGGAGAGGGCCTCGTGGTGCATCTCCACCGACTTGACCTCAGTGGTCACGTTTACCGGGGCAAAGGTCACCACCATGCCAGACTTCAAGACGCCTGTCTCCACACGGCCCACTGGCACAGTACCAATACCTGCGCATGTGTGATTCTACATTACTGCTCTGGACATCTGTGTGAAATTCAGTTCATAAATGTTAAGTGTGATCGGGTGAGCCTTTTCTGCAAGAGCTCTGCAACAGTATCTAAAAAGGTGCCTAGCAACAGAGCTGACAGATTTAAATATGGGCAGTGCTCTCCTGATCAGATTGTCTGGCAGTTCAAACAGTGGACTACATTTACCATGTAATAATTCCCTTGATCACGTAATAAAGTTATGAGATCACATGATAAAGTTATGAATGCAGTTATGAATTCCCCAGAATGAAAACAAACTTTTTCTTCAAATTCAAACTTTTTTTTTTAAATCAAGTTCACCTCGTCACACATCCCTAAACCTATAAAACATATTTAAAGCCCAAGATAGTGTAAATTAGCCTCATCAATCAGTAACTTTCTATAAGTAATTCAAGCCACCTCTGATCAGTTTTAGCTGTTTAACATTCCTCTAGTCAGACTCAGAAGTGAATCAGTTAACGTTTGCTATCACTCAGATTAAGCCCATTCTGGGCCGGTCTGTCTGTGTTCTGATTATACCCGATTGCGTCAGCCAGTGTCTCTAGTCTGCCCTCTGGTGGTTGTTGTCCTCACCTCCGATTTTGTAGACGTCCTGGAGGGGCAGACGCAGGGGCTTGTCGGTGGGTCGGCTGGGGGGTTGGATGGCATCCAAGGCCTCTAGCAGAGTGGTCCCAGAGGCACTGCCATCTTTACGGGTGATCTTCCAGCCCTTAAACCAAGTCATCTGAGAAGCGAGAGCAAGATGGTGGTATTCAGTCACCATGACAACAACAACGTGCAAAACAATTCACACAGCGAGCATTGTCTATCATTGCATAATACATTAGGTAATGAAGGTATCATCTCCAGGATTAGATTTACATATCCTACAATGGTTCACACTATACCTGAATGATGGCCATGCACTGCAGACAGGATAGCAATTACTGGCATCATTTGGATTTTCAACAGATACAAATATGGATTTACAGTAGATAAAAAGTTTACAAGTAAATTGCTACAGTACACAACTACTAGAGGTGGTTTGGGTTCCGAAAAGAAAATGGTCTCTCACACACACACACACACATGCATAAAGCCAGTAATCAGACACTCAGGGAGCACTTACGTTAGGGCTGGGCTCCAGCATGTTGTCGCCGTTCCAGCCAGAGATGGGCACGAAGGCCACCGTGTCCGGATTGTAGCCGATCTTCTTGATGTAGGTGCTGACCTCCTTGACGATCTCCTCGTAGCGCTTCTGGCTGTAGTTGGGCTCGGTGGAGTCCATCTTGTTGATGCCCACGATCAGCTGCTTGACGCCCAGCGTGTAGGCCAGCAGGGCGTGCTCGCGAGTCTGCCCGTTCTTGGAGATGCCCGCCTCGAACTCGCCCACACCAGCTGCCACGATCAGCACGGCACAGTCAGCCTGGGAGAGAACATGCCATGCCACAGAGATTTATATTAATAGAACACTCTAAGGAGAGAGGGAAAGAGTACACATTTTTCATATAAAATGCTTAAAGGTGCTGTAAGCGATGCTGGGTGACATCATTTCTGTTGACTTTCAAACAAAACAGAGAACTAGCTCGCTACTCCCTCCCCCTCCCTCAAGTGCTGCTCCCGTGCAATTGAAACTCTCCTAAACGCGCATCTCGTCTGTGATTTGCTGGAACAGTTTGTGTTTTTATGGGCTAGGTTTGCCCAGGTTGTTTTTGTTGCCGTTTTTGGAGCCTGGGCTGTCCACAGAGATCGTGTTTTTTTACAGTGTATTCAGGACACAGACAGCTAGCGGTTGGTTAAGTGATGTTTGCAGTAAGTGCCATAAAATGTTTAGCCTAAAAAACGCGTGGCATCGCTTAGAGCACCTTTAAAAACATTTAGGTGTCAAAATAAAAAGCAAAAACATGAGCATCCATGGTAACAAAAGACAAAAAATTATCTTAACTTCTAATTCAAACATAAACTGTTTCAGCAAATCACAGACGAGATGCGCATTTAGGAGAGTTTCAATTGCACGGGAGGGAGGGGGAGGAAGTAGCGAGCAGGCTCTCTGTTTTGTTTGAAAGTCAACAGAAGTGACGTTACCCAGCATCGCTTAGAGTACCTTTTAATAAAGTTGAAAGTTAATCAACTTAATTCAACAATTGTTAACTTCTCATTGCATGTAGAGAGGTGTGAAATGTGGGTACATAGGCAGACTGAGTTATGTAAAGATTCCGAGGGCAAAGTCTACCTGAGAGGTGCCAGTGATCATGTTCTTGATGAAGTCCCTGTGCCCGGGGGCATCGATGATGGTGACGTAGTACTTGCTGGTCTCAAACTTCCAGAGGGAGATGTCGATGGTGATGCCACGCTCCCTCTCAGCCTTCAACTTGTCCAACACCCAGGCATACTTGAACGAGCCTTTGCCCATCTGGACAACAAACGACAACGGAAGGGGTATGAATAATTTTGTTACTAATTGTATATATTTTTTTAATTATACAGGCGTTACAAAGGCTTTAATGACAGATTGTAAAACATTGTAAACATCTTCCTTAATGGATAATATATTTGTCTCATCAACATATGCTGTTCCTTATAACATACAGTATAAATATTTCTCAGTTAAGCATGTTAAGCCCACTTATACCCAGTCCCAAATATAATAACACTTAAACTATATAATAAGCGGTGTAATGGGCAAAAAAATATGTCCCCAGTTGTAAAGTCCCACCTCAGCAGCCTCCTTCTCAAACTTCTCGATGGTCCTCTTGTCAATTCCACCACACTTGTAGATGAGATGGCCAGTGGTGGTGGACTTGCCAGAGTCCACATGGCCAATGACCACAATGTTGATGTGAAGCTTCTCCTTTCCCATTGTCAAATAGGTCAATAGGTCAAATGTCACAGACGAAGCAAAAACGGCTAGGACAAAAACAATGAAAACCAGTGAAGATCATCACCATCATGCCAAACACAAACCAAGGAAGACTCTTCTTTCTCTATTCCCAGTTCTGTCCAGAAACGCTCTGAGACAAAATCAATACACCCAGACAAGTTTATATTCTAATAGCCAAGAACGTTGATTGTGTACTAAACCCAAACTATATATTTTCTCCCTGGAATTAAAAACAGCATATTACTGAAATTTGCCTTAGCCTAAGAAAGCCTTTTTGATCTCACCGTGACTTGTCATTCTACTGCGTGATAAAGTCTGATATTTCCAGACGCCTAGCTCCTCTAGTCATGTTCTGGCTAGCGCCGTCACAGCTCTTTATGGCTGAGACAGACCAGCACCATGGACAAGGGCATAACACAAGAGCAACTATTGCACAACATTCCTGCACTGCCATACTGTAGCCTGCAGATGCTGTGTTGCTGCAGGGGTACTGAAGGGGAGAACACACACACACACACACAGGACCAGTAGAGGGCCCAATCCGGGCCGGATCTCAGTCTGATTCTGCTGCTGAGCTGTCCTGGCCCGTTCCAGCCTTAGCAGTGAAAATGTAAGGTTACATAAGCAGGCACTGGTCACATGGTCCACAGCTATCAAGGTCTCCTCGCATATCAGAGCAGGAATCATATAGCCTACCCTGCCGAGGATTTCCTTTCCATCACCAACAATCAGCTAGTCAACAGCCGACCACATAACATCAGATGGCCCAAAGAAATCATGTAATTGATCGAATCATCAATCAACACAAAAAAACACCCTTGTTTACCAGTGATACCTTTCTCTGTGTAATCTGCAACCCTCCCCACCGCTTGTACCAGCCTGCCAGGCAAACGTTCCCAGTGTTTTTGCAGGCAGGGCACTGCCTAGAGACATAACAACAGGCGAGACAGACAATATCGGCATGCGACAGACTCAGTGCGTCTCCGCATCATTCGGCTCGCCATGTCTTGAGCCGCACAGGAGGGACCTCCATTTTGTCCAAAGATTTTGCTCAACTGCGCTGGCAAGTACAGACGCAGCCATTTCTGGAGACAGCCAGAACTGCTGCAGTGGCATCATCAGCCCAGTCAAAAGGGAGACAGGAAAGAGAGGAGGGGAAGGAACCAGCATTGCGGTTCAATCTGTTAACAAAGCCACTCTGTATCACTATGAGACATCATTAAGAATCCACCAATAGTCACACTTAAACTTACAACTAGAATTCACTTGCTTCCAGACATGACAGCCAAGAGGACACTGAGGCAGGTGACATTTCTTTAGAGAAGACACTCACCTGCTGCCTACAACTGGTGCTGGCGTTAGAAGTGACCTTACTGTCCAATTAACCCGATTCCCAGCTTAACGGTTAACTTGTGGGCTATTAGTGTTAAGATTATCTAACAACCTGCAAAAAGAGTCGATGCTGCCATTATTATTACACATTCCAAAGGACAGGCCTGACTATCTTCATATTTCTTCCCTGGAAACTGGTATATTCGAGTTATTATAGTGAAAATATCAGGTTTGTTTATTTTAAACCATAGCGACAGGGACCGCTCGGGTGTCGGGAGGATTTATCCACACGATCCCTCCCCCTGCAAACGCCGCCATGTTCTATCATCTCAAGTGTTGGTTAGCCTGATATTCACTTTCAATGTCGGCTTCAGCATCACTACGTGCTTTCGAGTTGATGCATTACACGTCATTTTCCCGATAAATATTTCCCCAAGAAATAGGCTACTTAGACACACAACTAAGAAAATGCTACTGCAGAAATTTGGGGATATCAATGACAGCATGCATAGAGAACTGTAGCCTACCTGCTCTTCGTTTGGTGATACCCGGTCGCCGCAGAAGAGGCTGAGCTGCGTTGGTGATCCGTTTATATTTCAGGAGGGGAGGGGGGAATAGGAGTTGCGCAAATGCACGCAACACTCATGTCCCCTGTAGGGACAGCATCATTTGTGAATATAATAGCAGCATTACTGATGGCATTGAATGCTGTTCATTAGATCAATATGCATACATTGCGCATAGGCCTATTTCAAAATGTTATCATATTGTAGGCTATTACCCCAACTTACGCAGAGTGATCCGTTTTGTAACGCAGACTACGTAGACTGCGTTCACTGACCTAGTGCGGCGCTTGAAAACCCATATTGACACTATTATTCGTGTGCCCTAGGACTCTGCATCGTTGTAGTCGCGGGCGCGGACTATATGAAAACGCGAATGTTTTTATTTGGCTCTTTGCCATTTGGATTTTAAATTGATTCATTGACGGCACATGAGCAGAAAACCTAATGTTTCTGGCAAATTGCAATAACGAAAAAAAAAAACAAATGCTGATAGATCTTTAATATTCCTGTGCGTTCAAATTGACAGTGGCATGAAATGTATTGGCTACCACATAAGAATGTATTTGTAATCCAGCATGTGTTGCAACTGATACACAGTGAAACATCATTCTCAAAGTTTTTCAAGTTCAGTACAAAGACGGTGTTTACAAATGACCCTTGCAACTCAAAAATACTAAGGCCGCGAAGGGCCATGGTGGAAATGTATTTTTAGAGGTCCTTTTCCATTCCCTGGAATTTTGACTTTGCAAAGAATGTAAAACTATAACAAAGGAACGCAAAAGAATACAATGGGAACTCAATAAATAAAATCCCACCATGTCCCTTTGCAGGACCTTGACATGATTATTCAAAATAATAAAATAGCCTACACATTCAAATAAAAGTTTAACAAATGTTACAAATAAAATTGGCAAATAGTTTTTCTGATATTTCCAGACGCCTAGCTCCTCTAGTCATGTTCTGGCTAGCGCCGTCACAGCTCTTTATGGCTGAGACAGACCAGCACCATGGACAAGGGCATAACACAAGAGCAACTATTGCACAACATTCCTGCACTGCCATACTGTAGCCTGCAGATGCTGTGTTACTGCAGGGGTACTGAAGGGGAGAACACACACACACACACACAGGACCAGTAGAGGGCCCAATCCGGGCCGGATCTCAGTCTGATTCTGCTGCTGAGCTGTCCTGGCCCGTTCCAGCCTTAGCAGTGAAAATGTAAGGTTACATAAGCAGGCACTGGTCACATGGTCCACAGCTATCAAGGTCTCCTCGCATATCAGAGCAGGAATCATATAGCCTACCCTGCCGAGGATTTCCTTTCCATCACCAACAATCAGCTAGTCAACAGCCGACCACATAACATCAGATGGCCCAAAGAAATCATGTAATTGAGAAAAGAATACAATGGGAACTCAATAAATAAAATCCCACCATGTCCCTTTGCAGGACCTTGACATGATTATTCAAAATAATAAAATAGCCTACACATTCAAATAAAAGTTTAACAAATGTTACAAATAAAATTGGCAAATAGTTTTTTTTTTTTTTTAAAAGTGGAAAAATCTTCCCTTCTGATCTCAGGGTTCAAGCAACAACTGAATGACGCTCCCTGACTTGAACCAACAGGCACACCATTCCAGAGTGATGTATTTAAATATGTAAATACGTCAGCACTTGTATTTTCACAGAAACAGAAAAGAAGGGGGGAAAAACAGGGCTGGTCAAACTTTCACCTGAGCTAGTCCTTGACTCCAGACATGAACGAAACACATGCCCGCTGGAGAAGTCATGGCTAAAATCCTGTCTGCAGTATTGTACTTGTTCATGTAGTGATTGATTCTTGCACTATGTTTGGTGAACTGTGACATCAATAACAAGTGTATGAAGAAGTGTTCACGAATATATGCCTTTGCACAATAGGCTACACATTCTAGGAAAGGACATAGCACATCAAAAAATTAAACAAATATATGCCTTTGCACAATAGGCTACCTCACATTCCAGGAAAGGATGTAGCAAACCAAAAACAAGTATTCAGTGTCAACTGTTTGAATTAGTTGAAACCAAAAGTGCATACTAATTGCAGATTTAAGGCACATCTAGGAGAGGAGATATTAGACACCTGACCAGAGAAAAAACTACTACAAAGCTCAAAAGTCTTATGGATCTGTACAATCCAAACAGATGGATCTCCAGCTTTTCAATATTGTGCTAAATATGATCGCAGATAAAACACAAAGTGTGTGGAGATCTAAAGCAGTAATGTTATGGTCCACTGTGAAGATCACTGCAGTTAGATGGCGATAGAAGACCATCAGTGGAACAAAAAGTCTTGACACATTCACCCCATTCAACCCCAACAAGATCCACAACAGAATGCTATTGGTTAGACAGCCTTTGGCATACTTTTGGTTCGACAATCATACTTTCTTCATCATAGTACAGTTTGGGTACAACAAAGGCCAGGGCATTTGTTCTAGGAGAACACAGACTTCATGTGTGTTCTGGCTTTCAAACTCCAATACACTCTCAACCACTTCATTTCAGCTCTGGAATGTCAGTACTCCAGAGGAAACCGGTTTTTGTAAAATAAATGTAAATGCTTTGTGATCGTAGTGATTTAATCTAAAGGCAACTCCTTCAATAATATCTATTTTGCTTTCAAACTAAACTACCATTACATGATGGCAAAGCAAGCCATATCTTCGCAGTTTTCAAAGTACCATTGTTTCCCCTTTTCAACACTAATGCAGCAGGTCCAACCATAGCCTCCACCTTAATAGGACCAAAATGGGAGAAACTCTAGTCTCTTTTTTACAGATACATTTCTTGTTGTAACAATCTTTATAAGAAATCTAATACAGTTGAAACCATTTAATGTCTCAACTTTCAGCACTGAACCTTTTAATGGCTTTTAAATTATTTGAACACCAGGGTCCATTTACATGTGAAGTTGACCCAGAAAGTGAACAAGTTCAGGATAATTTACTGTAGACATACCTGTTCCTTCAAACAATTAGTGAAATACCAATTCACTGGTGTTCCCTTTACACCATTAGTAAGCTTGACTATCAATGGAATCAGGTAAGCTTGAGGAATGGCTCATGAGCAAAACAGGCCACCATTTGGGATGGTGAAACAAATATAATGCCATGAGTAAGTGATGAACGAAAAGGCTGCAGTATTGACATGTAAGGTGTTGTACAAACACATACAAAATAATAAAACAATATAATATTTACATATTATAAAACAAAAAGTCAGCCATGTAAATCTCTTTTGATAATTGTGCGAATACTACATCTATCTAAGACTGATCCCAAAGTTCAGTTCAGTGTCCATTCCTTTGGTCATACCACATGCATCCTCCGTAAATGGTGAGAGCATCTTGCATTGTGAGTTTCACTGAGAATGTGTGCGGTGGACTGCCCATGGCTGGACTGACCCCTGCCCAAACAGCGTGAAGAAGGCTGCTCCAAATAGGTTAATCCCCGCTGAGATGTAGAACACAGTTCGCCATTCCTCGATAGTGTTCTAGAATGTTAGAGAACACAAGAGGAGAAAGGATTAAACATGGACAGAAGAGCCAATAGATAAGGCTCTGATGGACATTATACAACAATTGGGTTCTATGGAGCTATTTATTTGTTTCTGACAGTATAAACCAAAGATTCTAGAACAGAGCTCCGCTCTAGAATCTTTGGTATAAACACTACCTAAATGGAGTTCTAGAATAAGATGATCTAGAATAAGAGTTCTAGAATAAGAGGATAACTTTATCCTTCTATTTCGGTAAAATTATGTCAGACGGTTGATAAAGTATATTGTATATTAAGGATCTTTGGTTACACTAACTGCAAGCATGAAAGAGTATGACATAAATAATTGATTAACAGCTGGAGAAAAGTGAAATGATTTCTCAGTGTTTTTGCATAACATACCGCTTGCAAAATGCATTAGCATTACATAATATTCAGATAAAAGGTGACTTACATTGTGAGTAAAGTCTTAGTCAATACTGCCTTCTTGACAACACTTTGTCTGTTAGAGCATCATATACTAGAAAAAAAGGCATAGTCCTAAAAACTTACGGATTTAGTCAGTGCTCTTGCTATGACTGGTCCCACCATTCCTGGGATGGTGGCAAAGGAGTTGGTGATCCCAAGTAAAATCCCAGCATAACTGTAGACAGAAGACAAAAATGTCTAAATAAAATATTGTAAGCCAAGAAAGCTTTCCAACAGACTTATAAAAGCACTTTTCAAACTTGCCACGACCAACAGTTTCATAATTCACCAATCATTATCCAAGAAAGTAATCTCTTAACTAGTAGAGCACTGTTTAACACTATGGCCGACAGTTTAACAGTGATATAAACATTATAGGGGTGCCTGTGATATACAACTGTCTGTAAACCATCCGAGTCTTTATAGCCTTGAATTCTCCACAGAAGAGAAGGCAGTGTTCTCTTACGAGGGTGCGATGTCCAGATGGTTGATATTGAATCCAGAGGCAGACACACCACCCAGCGATGAGGAGGCAGTGAGGAAGGCCACTGCCATGATGTAGTCACAGTTTGTGAAGCCGGCAGCAATCAGGAACAGTGCCGGCCCAACCATTCCTGCACGCAAACACACAGTACTTATTTACTTTACAGTCATTCAACTGGCATGACATGATCACACTGGAATGATCACAAAAACAGATGATCTGAGGAAACAAATGTCTCTGGGACACTCCTCAACTCTATCTGAAACATGTGATTTGTCAGGTCTTGTCATGTTTCAGATACAAAGAAAACATCTATAACCTACAACGACAATCCATCACTATGAACATATATAATAACAAAATGTGCCATTATTGACATTCTGTGTTTGCTTTTTGCTGAAGTTCTGTTGGCCCTCATACTGCAAAACCATATTGCCTTTGCCTTGACCTTAATAGTCCAGGCCAGCGCCCGGCTCCACCAGCTGCCCTGTATCAGCTGACCTTCCCCTCCTGACACAGCAAATCAGTCTCAGCACACCACAGACTTCCCATATTCACGGTCTATCTGCTCACTTTGCCTCTCTCTCTCCCTGCCTTCCTCCTGCATGGCTGGTCGCTATGTCAGCTTCTGCAAACTTCGTTACCATGCATGATGATACAGCAAAGCAGACCTCCTGATTTTCAGGCTACAGTGCTAACGATTCAAAATCAGCCAGCAGAGATGTCTCACATGAACGTCACGTTAGTTCCCTCTCTGTACCACAGTGGTTTTATTATGGCTAAGTTAAAAAGCCAATGCATGCACACAAGCAAAAGGACATTAAATTACACTGCTCCACAGAAGCAAGTCGTGCCAGTTGCTACAAGCTGCCACACAGCTGCTACAAGCGGTGTCCTCTTTATAGATGTTTTGACCTCATAAAAATCACAAACTACACATTTCTCACTAATGTTAGAACAATATAGTCTTCACTTTAAACTCAAGCCAGTCTTCATCAGGCTCACAACAGATCTACTGCTGAGGAAGCATCAACTGAATATTGTGTCATAAAATATAAAATCTCACGGGTGGATGTAAACAGAAGATTCAAATCTGTATGAGTATATTGAAAACATTATGTATAACTCAAACCTAGAGATGACTGAGGGGGTAGGGGGGAGATAAAAAATTCTGCAGTCCATGTAAATGCCATAAGTAAGTCTCTAGCTGAATCACCACTTTACCACCACTAAAAATGTGAATAGAATAAAGCTGAAGAGCTTTAAAAAAAAAACAACTGCTGAATAGCTGAATAAACAAGATTAAAACAATCTGGAAATGTGAGACTGATGTGAGACCAGTGGCTGACTGGGGTGAAACAAGAGACACAGAGAAAAGAGAGGAGTCAGAGGCAGTCTTCCTCACTCACCAATGAGGGTGAAGGCCTTGCGCACGGCAACGGTGCGGAACTGACATGTCTCCCTCAGGTAGTCTGCCAGCTGACCGCCCAGCAGCGCCAGCAACCAGCAGCCCAGGTAGGGCAAGGCTGACAGCATCCCATTCTGAGACAGGGTCAGAAGGTCAAAGGTGAAAAAAAGTCCACACTGACTGTTCCTTTCAATGGTTTGAGGTCCTATACAACTCTACTGCACAATTCAACTGTAAATGAGAATATTATCAATAATAATCAATTACCAATCAATAATCATATCAACTATAGATTAGTAGTGAGATATGAATGCCTTATTCATTATGTTATGCTCTCTTACCTGTTGGATACTGAAGCCAAGTATGTCATTCATGTAGGTTGGAAGCAGAGTCAACAGTGTGTAGAATGTCCAGTTGTAAGAGAAATGGGCGACTACTATTGCCCACAATGGCAACGACGTTAAAATTGATCCCCAAGGTATATAATCCGAGGTTGGCGAGAGCTGTGATTACAATGTATAGATTACTTATACTTATATACATTATACATACATTATGTATTATTACTGTTTGATTGTGTGTGTTGTTTGTCATTGTGTGGGTGTACATTGTTCTACGTGTTCTGCCATTCATACCAATAGTGAAAGAAGAAAACAAAACTGAATCAAACGGGTTGTGAGTTAAAGGACAGCCATCCTACCCGTACAAGGCTCGAAAAATACAGTCCCTGGGACTGGAAAGGAAAGCTACCTCGTTTTTGAGTGAGGCAGCGATGTAGAGCCTCTCTTGTTCTGATATCCTGGGATGTGTGCTGGGTGTGTTGCTCACAAGTGCAGCCCAGAGGACGAACCAGACCATCCCAACAACTCCTACAGATACCACACACACACAAACAAGAGTGCATGCACACAAACACGGGCAAACAGTTCAGGATTTCACTATTTACAAAGAAGCATCAGCAACTCAATTAACCATGCTGTATCTTAACTCTCACTGTACGACCATTATACTGCATGACTAAGCAAGAGGAAATCTGGAAAGGTACAGATATTTTAAGGAACAAACGTTCCCATTCCTAAGGGGAAAAGGCCAGGGAAAAACTGGGTAAGACTTGGGCTGTCCACCCACAGAGATTTAACAGATCATCTGTTAAGATTACAGTTCAGTATGTGAAATTGTTGTTGAATATTTCCTGAACATCACAACTCCCAAATACACACCCTTTCCATAAATTGTAGTCAACAGAGTGTCAATAAACAGGTTGTTGATAATCAGCCTCTGTAGATAGTCTGTGGGAGAACTTTCCAAGTGTGGCCAAAAACCGATACAGAGAACGGTACAGATATCTTACTCATATTCACATGGCAGGCATGAGTTAGTCATGTGCTGGCCATAAACATGATCATGCAGCTCTATGGTTTTGTGAGTCAATATTTGCTGTAAACTTGAATGACACCTTTTATCTTCTACTGTCTTTATTGTTCAGTGTTAGTAATATTTATATACTTATATTACTTTTTCTGATGTAAGTGTTTTTTCCCTTTGGGGATCGATTAATTAATTAATTAAATAAATAAATTAGACAGTGAAAGTGTTACAGCAGACACAAAGTCACCCTGAAGTTGAATTAGAAATACCTATTAATTTATAATAAATAATAAATCACTAATAGCTCACCAAATACATAGAAGACATAGGTCCAGTCAAGGTAGAAACAAATCATGCCAGACAACGGCAAGGCCACCACAGTTCCCAGCTGAGCACCTAAATAAATCAGACATTTAATGACATATGAGATACAGTACTGGTAATTTTCTGTGTATTAGCCGCATTGTGTATAAACCACTGTTTTAGGCAAGTTAAAAAAATAAAACCATATTAATACCATATTAACTGCCCCCGTGTATTAACCTCATAGCTGAAGAAATTTAGCAAAATCAATGTATAAATCTCAGCTTATGGTTGGGAAATAGGATTCTTTTCATGAGATAAAGAATTTTTCACACAAACACCATGTATTAAAGCGGTTACTAAAATTCAAACACTCCAAATTTGTGGATACATTATACAGAAATTACATCTTTTCTTTTAGCAGTGTATAATTTCACAAATTGTCATGGTATCTGAATCACTAAATTTGCCTTCGGCTGTATAGAAAGAAATTAGCAATTAATACTAATCTGTTTCTTTTGTATTGATATTTCGATACAATGGATGTGGATAGACAAAGACAAAATGTTGTGACAAAATAACCACATAAAATGCTTCAAACAACAACAACGATAGGTTCCATCATTCTGGTCACCTGTGTATGAGATGGTCAGCAGTCGACTGCGCTCCATTGGCGGGGCCCAGGAAGCCCACATAGCATGCATGGCAGGAAATGTGACCCCCTAGCAAGAGTGGACCACACATTTAGAATTACGGATAAGAACCACACAGACATGACTCAACAAATACTAACTTCCCTTAACTCACTTTGCATAAGGGCTGTGTTACAGTCCATGGTCATTTGCATAATCATGAGGCCACACATTACACAAGACACAAAAATGTAGCCATTCTTGTGTTGAAACTGTTTTTTTTCTCCAATTATTTAATCATTATCACCCATTATTCTACGAGTTCCACATACCATATACCGGTATATAATCTGACAATACATCCAAGGAAATAAATGGTCAGTGCAATGATAGCACCAGTTTTAAAACCCAAGGTTGTTTACCAGACAAAACATCTTACTGGTCTGGTCATGGTTCTTTATCATGTATGCATGAAAAACAAACTCCACCCAACCCCTTTCAAGTTGTAGCTTGTGTCTCCCAACACAATTAGGTTCCTCTATGACTATGTAAGACATTCCCTACATGTATGACAACACACCTAATCCTGGGCTGGCAAACTAATCCTGTTTTTCCCTTTTTGTTGCCATGACTGTTTACACCACCAGGGCAGTAGAGAAGAGTTGAAGGCCGAGTTTACCTCTCCAATGCCCTCCAGCACTCGAACAGCAATGAGGTAGCCGGCCCCCAGATCTGCTGCCACTGGCGTGAGCAGGGTGAAAATCACAGTGCACAGGATCCCAAAGCCCAGCAGCCACTTGGCGCCATACTTGCGCGCCAGATAGCCGCCGGGTATCTGCGTCACTATGTACCCGTAGAAGAACGAGCCCAGGATCCAGCCCTGCGTCTCCGAGTCCCAGTCATACACACTGGCCTGGGGAGGCAATTTGCTAAACATGTTAGTCACGCTCCGCTTGAAATCGGAATGTTTTAGTTGTGATCTCTATGAAAGTGTGCCATATCGTCACATGACAGTATCACTACACGACCAAGCCAGGTCACTAACCAAGGGTGATATGTATGCTTGGGCTTACTCACAGTGCAAATGGCTCAGGACAGATTCAATTGCATTCAGGGGCGGTTCTAGGGGCTGAAATTTGCCTGAAATATCATTGGCCCCTGTATGGCCCCTGTACCGTCAATCATCAATAAATGTCAAACTTGTTGAGAACGATGATCAGAGATGCAATTCCATTCCCAAACAACTGGTGGCAGTAATGCACCTTTTGAAGCTTGAAAGCTAAAGTACACAACGAACTGCTTAGGTCTGTGCACGAAAGAAAGAATACATTTGGCTAAACAGAGAACTCTCGGCTAATGTGAAGAACTGATACATTTGGCTATGGAAAGTCTCAGCTAGCGTGAAGAACCGATCAATGGCAGCGTTTCTTCCTCCACAGAAGTTTCTTCGTGATCGTGAGTCACAAATCTAGGCTATGTGAGTTATCATTAATATGTGAAAAGGACGTTTATTTGTTTGGTTTGAATTCATTGTTGGCATGCTGATAGATTTTATGTATGGTAAGGTAACATTAATGTATTTTCATCAGAGGTGGAAAAAGTACGAAAATATTGTACTCAAGTAAAAGTACCAATACCTTGATGAAATATTACTCAAGTACAAATTAAAATACCGATCTGAAAATGTACTCAAGTAAAAGTAAAAAGTAGTTAATTTAAAATATACTTTAAGTAAAAGTTACTTAGTTACTTTTTTTTTTTTTTTTTTGGGGGGGGGGTACCATAACAACCAGTTTTACCAAAGACTTTCTAATGAGGAGATACAGCACTCAAAAAAAAAAAATCCTCCATAGTAATGCATGGGGTTAGTTTGTAACGCCAATATGGCAGTTGTCTACACATCATATGTCTACACATATCACAACCCTTCCGCGGCAAAACGTCGACATGTGAATCCATTGAGCGAATCATGTGGTGTGTTGTAAAATACATTGAGCCAATCATGTGGTGTGCTGTGAAGACATCGTGCCAATCATCTGTTGTGATCTCGCTGCTGGAGCAAGATGGGGTGTCGTGAAGCCTTACGCACCGCATTTCTGCTGAAATAGATGCCGATAAGTGCTCAAAAAGTGTTGCAATATGGCCGCCCGGTGGAGGTACTTGCCTGAAAAAAGGCGTTGAAAAATGGAGATCTATGTGAAAAATCACGGAGTTCTCCTTTAAGTTTGAGCAGTAGTTGATTTTCAAAGTTAGTTGCACTCATCCTTGGGTCGCTTTGCAGTGAACAGTAATCCAGCACAACTGAAAAGCCCCTCACAGGCAGCTGAGGCAGGCAGGCCAATATTGAGTATTGTCACTTTACGTTCGAAAATCGATTACTGTCGATTGACCAAACAACACAAGTTTGAAAACTAAAATAGGGAATCGATTTTAACCAAATATAAAATAATTCCGAGTGCAGAAATCATTGCGAGCGCTAAAAAAAGAAAATTCCCACCAATTTTACGCGACCGGGAACAGCTGTTTCAATCAGCTGCTGTGCTGTTCATGTTTTGCCAAAAATGGAGGACAACGCGATCAACCTGTGCGACATGTAGAGAGGCAGTGATAGGCCCTAATAACTTGAGGAGTTCGATGTGGAAGTACTTGGTTTTTGGTATGTCAAACTATGGAGAAGAACAAAGCGGTAGGCTCATAACCTGTGCAATCGAGTTCTACGTGGCGAAATTTGTTTGGCGTAAACACAGACACAGCTAGGTTGAAGCCTGCTGTCATGTCACTGATGTAATGGCAGTCCACTTTCGGTTTACTGGTTTTCGAGAATGTTGCACTTCTGTTTGTCATTGTGCCGAAACTTCCGCCAATAAATCAGAAATATTGCTGGCTTGCGTCTACAATCGTCCTAATGCAGTTGTTTGTGGATTGGCCTATATTTGGCGTTGAAAATGGAAACGTCTTTAGACATAAAAAATCGATTTTACAATCGATTCAATGAACACACTGTCTCAAAAAAATCGAACAGGAATTTTTTCACAAAAGTGACAGCCCTAATATTGAGTTGCAGAGAGTTTTATATTTGGAAGCGAGCAGAAGGTTCAACAGATTAAAGGGCGTGGTACTGGGGGGGGGAGTGGGAAGTATAGGGCCCCAATGGAGGAGAGGGCCCCGTGAAAAGTGGAATACAGGGGGGCACAACATTTTTCACCAGGCATTAGTAATAACTCAGGTAATCCACACATAAAAATCCAAACAACTCCATAAGTAGAGTCATGTAATGAAGTGGAATAACACAGGGGAGAAGTATTAAACACCTAAGAAAAAAGCACTAAGGCAAGGAAAGGGAAGGAACGAGCTGGAATCTGTATAGAGAGTAGTTTTCCTTTCTATCTGTACAAATTAATATAAGCTTGGTTAGTAGCCTACATATTGATGGGCTATAAAAGGTTTTCATTACCAAGGTGTCACACAAGAAACATTTCATGATGGATAAAAGCAAAAAGCTCTCCCAAGACCTTTGCAACCTTATTGTTGCAAAACATATCAATGAAACTGGTTACAGATGCATTTCAAAACATCAGAATCTTCCAGTAAGCAGCATGGGAGCCATTATCTGCAAGTGGCAGAAACATCACTGCATCATCAACCGGCCATGCACAGGATCTCCTCGTAATATTTCTGACCAGGGAGTCAGAAGGATAGTCAATTCCAAGAGCCAAGGTCCACTCGGAGAAAGCTCCAGAAAGACTTGAAGGCAGCCAATTCAATTAAATAGTTCTGGAAGTAACTAAAGATCAGGATTCACAAGAGGGACCCCTGGAATCTGTTTAGAACAATGGGCCAAAATCAGACCTGATACTGCGACCAATAAGTTTTGTCATACAGGAAATGTCTTGAAGCTGTCTTTACAAACAAAGGCTTTTCTACAAAGTATTGAAGAAATGTCAGTAGGCACGTTCAATACTTTTTTCCTGTGTCATTCCACTTTAATACACAAAACTCTTATGTTTGGATTTTTTTTATATGTGTGTTAATATAATGTCTGGTGAAAATTTCGAATAGACCTCACTGGAAGTTTAGGCTAATTACTAGGGGGAAAAAAATAAGCGTTCAATACTTATTTCCACCATATATTAATTTTACCTGAATATTTTAACTTCCAAATTAAATGTCAAAATGAATGTCAGACGAAATATAAAGTTTGACTGACTGGATTTTGTATACAAAACATAGTGAAAACTGTGTAAGGTCACTCTCACTCTCCCTTGCTAAAGAGCTAAATGGTTTAGTCCGCCTGCACGATTGATAAGGTAGTCTTTCTTTTGTTTATTTAGTTGAGCATCGCTAGTAGTGGACCGCTAATTGTTTTGCTGCTGGTGCAATGTCTTTCTCCAAGAAAGCCAAGTCAGGTTACTAAAAACAAAGGCCAAAACGGGGAAAAAGAGAGACATCAAAATGAGGGGAAACAATTGCTAATAAACTTCTTTCCATAGAAAGGTGAGCACAAACGTCAAAACACGAAATTCCATGGTGTTTGCTTAAATATCTCATAATCATTAGTGCTAAAGCGAACTGAGACAACCGATTGGAATAGCGGAAAATACACTTTCATAAGTTAGGCTAATCTGATGCATTTCGTGATCCAGTCTCCATCACTTTCAGAAAGACTGCATGGCGCCAGCTTGATTAATGTCCTGTTGTAGGCTACATGTATGCTGATCATTATCACTAGGCTAGTGGTTTAGGGCGCGATTTTTTTCTCTCCCTTTCCGTTTTAGTTAGTCTTTTTTTTACTCAAGTAACGGGATTTTTGATGTAGCGAAGTGCAATACTTCACTCAAAATGTAATCAAGTAAAATTTAAAATACCGATTTTATAAACTACTTCAAAAAATACAAAATACACAGAACAACTACTCAATACAGTAACGTGAGTAAATGTATTTCGTTACTTTCCACCTCTGATTTTCATCCCAATAGAGCTAGAGGTAGTCCCCACCCGCATCCCAACTGATACTCCCAATCACTCATTACAATGAAGAAAACAGAAATGAACAAACCACAGTAAACACACACAATTAAAAGTATCTTTTTTTTCATTCAGTTATGATTAGGTGACTTAGGCTGTAGGAGGAAAGACTGACTTACGGTATGGTTGTGTTTGGGTCTCGCTGGGCTGGTGTGCCTAGGACAGACAGACTGGCTGGCATTGCTGGAGCTGGTAGTGTTGAGCATGTCTACCATGGCCACGCTCAGGTTCACCCGCAGGGCGTAAGCCACAAAGAACCCATAGCAGGCCAACACGGACAGCCCGTAGCGCGCTGAACAGCAGGCAGGAGCTGAGAGAGGGAGTGGGGGAGAGGATGGGAGGGAGAGATAAACAGGACACGAGTCGCAATCCATAACTGCATGGTTGTTTTAAAAGTTGACAATATCACTACACTCTGATGTTATGACACATTAGGTGTGTTCGCCTTCATGCAGATCTGTGCAGATCTGACTTGATGTGATGCATGCTGGGTTGAATATAGCAGGTGAGAATAGCAGGTCAAGCTTCTTCTGCATGAAGACGAACACGCCTATTATCTCATGTTTTCCACCTTAAAGTAATTTGGTGACGCCCTTTTCCTGCCACCACCTTTGCTAGTACTGCCCAAATCCCGTGACTAGCCGGGGGAATTTAATTTTTTTCTTTTCAAATCGCAAAGACCTAATCACACATTTGCGTGACAATAATCCATTAAACCTGTATGGTTTAAAACCAAAATGTTTAACTGTGCGCCCTAATAATCGACTGACTGCAGTGTCAACAAAGACTTAGACTCAAATCGGATAACGATGCTCATTTAAAATGCAGCATATTAGGACTTCTGGCCAATTGACTCCTCGAAGTTTTACATGATCTAGGCCTATGTTTTGCCTTGGGCAGCGGGCAACCATGGTATTGTACTGAGAGTCTGACAATGAATGCAGTCAGTCTGGATCTGGACAGAAATCTGCTATCTGCTAGGAAGTGAGCATCAATAATTTATAGCGCAACTTTATGCCATTGCACAATATACAAAGCCATCACTTGTGCCCAATAGTTTAGTAAAAGTGTAAATATATGCAATTTTAGACAACGTATAGTTTGATAGGCTACTTAGTGTAAAAGTGTCGAAAGTAAATACAACTGAGCAGCTATCCTCAAGCTGTTAACTACAATAACCAGAAAACTTGTATACCTTTTTCTGCATTTTCCTCTTTGCGCTGCAGCAAGGGCCGATTGTAGTCATCGGTCTCAGTATCTGATGCAGAATGATCCATCTTACAACAGACGTCTGTAATGTTAGTTCAACATACGGCACTACGACTTCTGTATCCACCGTCTGTATGTCTGCTCATTTCTCTACGGGCTGTTTGTGTGTTTCTGCGGTAGATTCTGCCCTAATTGCTTCTCTTCCTACTTTATAGGGGAGGGCCGTTAATGACTGTTTTGGATAGTTCCCTCTACTGGACTGGAGTTTAAATACAGGGAAATTGTCATAATATCAAGACTTTCTCTAGACAAACTCACATCCTGCTTTCCAGCAAACAAAAGTATGCCTTATGAACTACTTATCTTTTCCAGTTAAGGAATAAACATCCATACGAATATACATCAAGGTAAATGCACTTGGTGTATACAAGCCATGATGTAGCAGTCACCAAAAACATCTGTTTTCATTCACACTTCAATCAGTTTCAATCAGTCTTTTTTCCCAGCAGTCATACACACAGCAAAATGTAAATTATCCAGTTTGTATTAAACAAGGAGCAAATATGAAGGTTTTGGAACATCACTGACTCAACCCACCAAGGAATAATAACATGTGGTAACCACATGGTGAGTTTATTTCCAAAAAATATTCACAAAATTTTTCACACTTCCTCAGAAAATGTTCAACAGAATGTCAATGTATACATTGAAATACACCGACAATGGATTTTCGTGGTAACCAACATGAAATAATTGTACTACACCGTTATTTTTAACTGTCTGATTTCTTGTAAATTATATGAGGAGATCCAGGTGTTTAAAGTTATAGCTATTGACTGCTGTTGTCTTCTCCATGCTGCATTGTGTTGTGATTGAAGATTCCAACTAAATGGAAAATACAAAATGGGGGAAACAAAACAAAACACTTCTAAAGTAACAGCTAAGTGGACTTTGTCTTAGACTTCCCAGCCTTCTCCTTCTTTAGTTTCTTCTTATCTTTTTTCTTCTTTTTCTTCTTCTCCTTCTTTTTCTTCTTCTTGGCGCTGCCGCCTTGGGTAGAATTGTCCGAGTCACTGTCTGAACTTCCTTTTTTGTCTCCGTTCTCTACCGAGGAGCTCCTCTCCCCAACCTTAGGCTCCACCTTCACCCTGACAGGTTCCGTGGGCCTGGCAGCAGAACCCTTCTGGTCCCTGCGGTCAGGCTCATCTCGAGCCCTCTTTCTGGGCCAGTGTCCTGGGCTCAGCTCCCGCTCATCTCGGTGTGGTCCCTTGTCATCTTCTGCAAGCCGCTTCTTCTCTGAGTGGCCAGGTCCTGCGGAGTGTTGCGAAGAATGGCCAGAGCCGCTCTTTGTGTCGTTGTATAACTTAGGCATGGATCCCTGGGGAAAAGAAACAATTACAAAACTATACATCTAATCCTTCCCTAATGACCTTCAACAGCTGTGCTTGGCATTTCTAATAGCAAAGTACTACTAAAACATTAAACATATAATGGGTTGCATTGTGTCATGGTGTTTATGGTTAACTAACTTAGCAGATGCATTTATCTCATACGACTTATTATATTGCATGTAGCATATTAAATGCTGCAAAATGTGCTTTGTCAAATCCATAACAGAGCCAGTGCCACACACACACACACACACACACACACACACACCTTTCCCGAATCTCTGGAGCCCTTGTGGCAGCCCTCGTGCCTTTGGGCGCTGGCCAGATCCCCAAAGAACTCCTCACACAGCTTACAATAGAAGCCAATCACTGGAATCAAGTTCCCTGACCCTGCAAAACAATCAGTGGATACATGACTCACAAAATGATGTCTTCAAATGGTGCACCTCAATGTAACACATGGAGAACCAGTGTCAGACTTTTACCTTCTGTCTTTAAAATGCTCTCCAGTTCTTTCACCAGGTGTTCTTTCCTCTTCGCTCCACCGCCATGTTTGTCACTTCGATCTCTTTCTCTCTCCTTTAAAACAATCAATGCTAAATGAATACGTATTTCTAAATAACATCACTACTAGGTGTGTAAAAAGACTTTATGGGTTCCAAAAGGACACATTCATGACATAACAAAATATTTCTAACAGAAGGAGGTATACCAATAAAACAGGATCTACAGAGAAGATTACAGAACTGCACATTTTAAATCCACGTAAAGTGACGCACCTTCTCCTGATGACCGCTATCTCTATCCCTATGGGAATGCTTGCTGTCCATGCTCTCCGACTTCGACCCTGAAAAGTGAGTACTCAAAATAGTAAGAAGACTCTACCAAAAACACACAGATACACCTTAACATTCATTCATAACTCTGACCAATGTATGGCTTGGGATTAGCAAATTGACTGTTAAATAGAATTTAGAATTAGAATTCCAATTGAAATGAATTATCATGAATTTATTATCAATACAATAATTACAACAATTATTCATATTCTCTGTGAACTCATTTATACAACTGTAATAAGTTAAATTAAACTGATTAAAAGGCGTGGAAGGACTCCTTCACCTTTGGATGAAGGCGTGTCACGCATCTTTGAAGCGATCTTGGTGATTTCCGCCATGCTCAGAGTCAGTCCCATGTTCTTCAGGAGGCTCTTGACCCTTTCAAACTCGGCACTGCTGGGCGTCCCCTCTCTGTGGTCTTTGGCCGGGCTGCTGGCTTTGTGTCTGTGGGATGGAGGGCCCTTTTTCGGCTCTGGCGTGGAGCTACGCTTCTTCGCCGGGGCTCCCTGGCTCATGCCAGTCAGAGCCAGCGCCGACTGGGCCTGCTTGAAGATGTGGCTCATGCCCGGATCACCCAGGAGCGCCTTGAACTGCTGGAGCGGAGTTGTTGCCGCCGACGCCGACACAGTAGTCTGAGAGTCCGCCAGTGGCCTCACCAGGGTGCTCTGGGTGGTGCTCTTGTCTCCGTACAGGAACTCCTCCTCGTCCTCGATGTCGGGGACGTCGGCGGCGACCACAGGCTGCCGTTGTCCTTCCGGAGTCTGCGGGCTCGGCTCGCCCATCATGCTCAGGATGCGGGAGAAGCCGCTGCCGTCCTGCCGCACCCTCTCGTGAGGGAGAAGCGAGCTATCGGTCACCTCCAGCGGAGCCACCTGGTAGGCATCGGGTCGGTGCGGGGAGACGGACGCCTGAACTGGCACAGCAGAAGGACTGGCCAACGGAGCGCTCTGCAGAAATGATGCGTATGTGAAAGAAAACTTTTTTTCCCTAAACATCTGTGATACAATTTCATCATACAAATATTGTGCCCTAACTACACAAATACCGCTTGGGCATCCAGAAATATCATTACAAATTTGATCATTCATTCAATTTGTTTTGTTTTCATTATTACCTGTGTCTGTTGTGTAAGGAAGGCTTTCTTCACCACAGACAGGGAGTCCTCCAGGCCCTTGCTCTGCAAAAGCTGCTTGAGTTCATTGAAAAGGTCCACCTTTGAGGACAGACTGGAGTTGCTGCTACTGCCCACAGGCCCACTGCCTCCACTCCCAGGCTCCCTGCTGAATGCATAACCACCAGTGTCTCTGGCCTGGCTCCGGCCTCGGCTCCTGGGACAGCTCCTGCTCCGACTCCGGCTCCTACTCCTGGGCCGACTCTTGCTCCGCGCCCTGCTTTTGGCCCGGCTCTTGGCCCGGCTGCGGCTTGCCCCGCTCTGCTCTTGCTTCGCGCTCTGCTCTTGCTTCGCGCTCTGCTCTTGCTCCGCGCTCTGCTCTTGCTCCGCGCTCTGCTCTTGCTTCGCGCCCTGCTCTTGCTCCGCGCCCGGCTCTTGGCGCGGCTGCGCCCTCTACTCTTGCCCCTGCTGCGGCTGCGACTGCGGCTGTGTCCTCTCTGCTTTTGCGAGGGACTCTTGCTCCTGCTCTTCCCTCGGTCCGAGGTCTGCTTGTTGTAGTGCCCCCAGGTAGTCTCTGTTGCCTCTCCTTCTCTCCCATTGGGCTTTGACTGTCTGTCCTTGGCAGCCAAACTTCGGAGGAATGCCTCTGCCTTATCACTAGAATGTGTTAGTGCATCAGTAAAACTAATTTAAAAAGTCACATCACATGAATGCTGAAAAACTAGGTTCTGAATTAAATGCAGAACAGTTCCAAACAGATTAGACAAGATTCAAACTTGATGACTTGTGAAAGCAGAAACCACATAGGAAGTTGCGATGCAAAGAATTCAAACCTTTCATCCCAGTTGCGAGCCTGGTCATGCGTTTGGAGAGGCGCTATGTTGTGCTGGCTACCAACAGTAATGACCATACTGTGATCAACAGACAGACCGCTGAAAGGCCGTGCCTACAGAAAAAAAGGGGAGGATGGTTTGTTGCTTTCATTTTAACAACTTGCACTCGTTTAGATAACATGAAGCATTGGCTTTCCTGAAGCCGTGTCTAACTGCTTGTACTCACGTCCATGAACGTAGGTCTGGTGGACGGGAGTCCACTTGGGTGGCCAGGCGGAGGACCCCGGTAAGCGAGACCCGGTTGGCCATGATAAGGTGGTTGGTACGGTGTTCCATATCCAGTATTAAAACGAGGACCTGGAGGACCGTTTGGGGGGCCACTGACAAAACCAGTTGGTCTCTGACTTTGTCCGGACCTATAATTTTGATTGGACACACCGCGAAACATGTCGCTGCTAAAATGGCATTGTTAGATAGGCTTTGTCTATTTATTTTCTCCGCTACAGTTAGAATGTTAACTTGTGGAGTTAAAAATGTATCACCATCGTCAACCCAAGGTACCACTAGCATCCAAAAACAGTCACTGCGCTGCTGCATTCAATGAAGTCCTTCCTCCTACAGTAACGTGGAGTTGTTGTGATGCCAAAGTGAGCAGTGCTCCCTACCGGTTGGTGGTGTAAACAACAGCGGTTTTAAATGGACAGATCACTTGTAGATGAGGCGAAGAAAATAAATTGTTATATGTGAAATCTATGTCTTAAAAGTAAATGAATCAAATTCACCAGAAATTGTTTGATTCAGTTTTAACGGGAACACACTTGTCCAAAGTGTTCATCGGTGAGCTGGGCTCTGGCCTGCTTTGTTGATTGATAAACGATACAAAGAAAATTGCGAACTAGACGAAAAGAGAACTTCAATAAAGATTTCCCCAAACGTTTAGTCTTGGACTATGCTTCATGAATCTACATTAAATTGGCCCTGATTGTTTAGACCTGATATTTTACTGAAGATCAAATATCAGGTTGTGCAACTGTCAAAACCCATCCATGTCATGAGGAATTGCAGTTTTGATTAATAGCTAATGAATGGTTTTGACCACTTCCTCTTTTAATGACTACAGAAAACTGCATATTCCAGATCAGAAGGCAGTTACACATTTAGTTACATGGAAACTCCACCACCTACAGTAGATTTAAGGAGTGCTTTATTGAATTGAACAGTCAAGGATAACATCTCTCCAACACATCTCCAAATATTTGTCATTTCCTCAGACAAACTGGACGAAAATGTAGGACACTGTTGAATTTACACACATTTCTTTATTTCTCTTCTCTCTTTTTTCATTCCCACTTCCAAGCAGTCATTTCCATATTGTGTACATAACAAAGCAGCTTTGGGTGGCCTATTTGAATGTCATTAAATTTAAGTAACAGAAATGGTGGTCAGATTGTCTGCAAACAATAAAGGAACATTCATATTTTAGTTAGCCACAACTCAATTTGAAACAAAACAACTGTTTGAGGGGGAATATGTAAACTAGTGCTTAACAAAAAAAGGTCTTTCACCTTTGTTCAATGAAAATAGTACGACCCATGAGAGCTTCTGTTTGTTTTGTCAAGGTAGAATAATGTGTGACGTCATATGCAACACTGAAATAGCAAGACCCCTTCAAAAGATCTCCACCTCCAACTAATCTCTGTAATAAGGCTTTGTCTTCATCGTGGTCAACACAGCCTGGTTCACCCAGTGGGATAGGTCTGGGCCGCTCTGTTCAAGCTCAACCCAGCAAAAATCCCCTTAATATGGCACATTAATGGTTTCGCAGTGCGCACACGTGCACACACACACACACACACATACACACACTGAGCCTAAATAGTCTGGTGAGCTATCAGATGGGAATTGACTTTCTTTCAGTAGGCGGCAACCAACAACACAAAAGACGGCGCCTGAAAACCAAAGCGGCCTGCCTTCAAGCTCCCCATCGCGTCGCTCAAGGATGTGAACGAGCAGTGCTGAGCTTGAAAATGACATCCGTCCCCCTCACGTACGCGTCGTGTCCCTCTTCTCTTTGTGCTCATCCCAGCTCCAGAGCCACTGCTGCGCAAACCCTGCTGTGGTGACCTGCCTTGGGCGGTCTCAGCTCGTGTAGTAGCCCTGGCCGAAGCCCGCCTGGTTGTACTGATGGCCTCCGTGCTGAAAGAACTGTTCAAACTGTCCGCCCTGGTTGTAGTTCTGGCCGCCTCTGCCGCCCCAGCCTTCTCCCCCGCCGCGGCCTCCCCTTCCTCGGCCACCGCGTCCGCTCCGGCCCCCTCTCTCCTGGTGGCGGCCCCCGTCTTGATGGTGGTTGTCGTGCTGGTAGGCTCCACCTTGGTGTCCGCCTCCACCTTGGTAACCTCCACCTCCAGGATAGTTTGGACCTCCTTGATAGCCTTGGTATCCCCCACCTCCTCCTCCTCCTCCTCTTCCTCCTCCTCCTCCATAACCCCCTCTCCCCCCTCCCACCTGATGACCCCCTCCATGTCCATCTTGGTAGTGACCATGATGGCCTCCACCACCACCTCCACCATCTGACCAGCCACCCTGAACTTTGCCCCCTCTGCCTCCTCCCCTTCCTCCCCTATCATAACCTCCGCGCTGCTCATAACCCCCTCCTCCTCTCCCACCATGGGAGTGCTGGTCATAGCCACCTCTGCCACCACCACCCCCGCCTCTGCCCCCTCCTCCGTAATGCTGCCCACCGCCAAAGCCACCAGACGGACCATCCTGCCTCTTCTGCCACGAGGGCATCTCCGGGGGTGGTGGCTCGATCTCGTAGGGTCTCCCACCTCTGTCAGGCACACGGCCCATCAGAATCTGGTTTAAAAGAAGACAAGACAAGTGTTTGAACTGAAGCCAGTAAGAGCTGGACCAAGGGTCTGTGACTTGTGGCTTGAGGGACAAATACTGTGTCCCTCTGCCCTACAGAACAGAGGTATTTCGAAGCATTTGCAGTAGTCCTGTAGTAGTACTTTGTTGTGAAATGCAGATAGATGCATTACCTTATTGATGGCACAAGCAGTCTTCTCTCTGATCCTTCCACTGCTGGTGCGCATAATTTTTGACAGGTCTATTCGTGCTGCATAGAGGTGAGCCACAGACACGACAGTCTTCGCATTCAGAGCTGCACGCAATGGTTGATAGACTTTAGCCAATTTTTCAGAGTGTGTCTGTTGAAAGAAAAGTGTGTTTTATGAACATCCCAGGACAACACTACTTGTAGAGAACAGTCTCAGTGATCAGGGTACCTACAGGTATAAACAAGTTAAATTGAACATTTTTATGACCCTTTAAATACTAAAACCAAATTAACATTTAACTTGTTTATACCTGTAGGCAGACCCTTTTAAGATTACTTGAAAAGTAAATGTAAGACCAAACTTACATTCAATCTTCATTTAAAACAATTTAATACTTCTGAGTTTTTAAAACTGGATGGAATACTTTTTAAGGGCCTGCGGCCACCCTGTATATTTGGGTTAATAATGGTAAGATGAGGCTCTAGTTGACACCTTACCACTAAGCTAGTCATGATAATTATATCGACTTTTCAAGGCCTACAAAAGTTAGTGTTGTCATTTTTATATATCATACAACATCAGAAAACCCCAAAAATGGATATCAAATGACCCGTCACCAACACAGGGCATTTGTTTTCTTTCAGAAAAAGAGTCATGTATGATAAGAACGTGACATATGTTGTGACTGATATGACCCAATCAGGAAGTGAAATTGGGATCCTGCGTGATTGCTTTGAAAAGTCTCATTCACACTGAAAAAATGACTGCAGAGTTTTCAAGTGTCCACTCTGGAGCCCGGTTTCATAAATTGCCTATGCGTTTTCAGTTTATAAATTTGTTAGGAAAAAAGCTTGGCAAACAACTAACTTAAACGTTTTAAATGAAGATTGAATGTAAGTTTGGTCTTACATTTACTTTTCAAGTAATCTTAAAAGGGTCTGCCTACAGGTATAAACAAGAACTCAGACATGCAGACATGCAAGTGTGAAATCTAGCACTAGCAACAATCTGCTTTGTGTCTGGACTAATCTGGATCAATGCTTACTATTTGCCTACATATGGTCTTCTACATTAAACTTCTTCTATGACACAAACAGAAAATAAATGAGTTGACCGATCACAGACTGAAATTATTGGTCCTTGTGAGCTGCAAAACTAACATAATAACCAACACTAGTTGCCTGGGGTAATGGTTGGATGGTAGAGCAGAGTTGATCAGTCTGTTAGGGTGGAAACATTACTGTCACTAGCACAAAACAAATTCAGATATCAAATATTGTTTTCTGATGGTGCGTGTTGAGGAGCAGAGGCCGTGCTTCACCTTAGCCCGTTCTGACCACCCAAATGACTGCACCGTCACATCCAGACGCTTCAGCAACATCTTCCTTCTAACGTCATACTCATTCACAAGAGCTTGGTTGATTGCTTCAATTTTCTCCTACATGCAGACACAAGAAAGGGAAAGTAATTCATCTGGCACAGGTGCTGTTAGAGGGTCACCTTCACACATTTAAAATAATTATTATACGGCTCTTCACAGAACGACTTGAATTGGAGGTTACGCTTAAGGACCTCTAAATAATGACCGCTGTCAATGGCAACGGATCTCATTCAAAAGTGAAAGCAGCTGTGTTTGATTCGTTTGATTCAAGTTCAGCGCGTGTTGCAAACTATTTCTTTCTCAGCAAAAGCCACAACGAAACGGTAGAGATAAATAAAGATAAAGAGGTAAATGTAGAGACATATTGTGAAGTTTATTTTTCCGTTTTGGCAAGTAGCCGTATAATAAGCGGGATAATGTATAGAACTCCGGTCATTATTGGGAAAATAAGTCCCTTCAGGGCGAAGCAAGACCCCCCCCTGCTGACGCGTTATTTTCCCAATAATTACCGGCGTTCTATACATTATCCCTTACCTAATAGCACCAAAGAAAGAATTATAGACCAAAGTATCAGACAATGTTTTTCGCTTACGACGACTACGTTTCAATGCAAACCATATTCTGGTTTTATTCAGAGCTAGTGCAATGCCAGTTCAAACACGCTATTCCTGTAGAAAACCTGTAGCCCAATTACATGCCCACAGGTAAGCCTGCTTTAGAAATAGGATGATGGGGGAAAAACATCATTCCAGCTAAGCATTCAATAAGGAATATTATATTATAATACATTACATTGACTCGGGACTATATTGGGGTGAAGCACAGGAAAACTACTGCTACTTAGGGGGCAGCGATCGTCCGTGCTGTGGCGAGTGAGGTTCTCATGTGTTGGTGGATATCTCAGCGCCCAAGTAGCAGTGCTTCGCCTCAATATAGTCCCAAGTCAATAGCAGCCTAGGAAATTGCCTCGTCTTAATCTGCATTGCTATTTATATTCGTTGTGAATACGCAGGCCACAAGAAGTAATTAGGGATTTTTTCTTTTGTTGGCTCACTTTTACTCACAACATGCTATCCGGCGACGAAAGATTCCATTGACTATACACTGCTAAGCTAGCGGTGGCACTGCAGGACAAAGACAATGCATGCACGGAGACAAAAATGCTTTTGCCCACTTGTCTAAATTTAGGGGAGACGATGAATAACATAATTTCAGAAAACGGTTGCGTGTTCTTTTAAATCAATTCTATCTGTTACCAAAGCAAAGGTTTTTACTTCAGATGTTGTACCAAAATCTGCATATCTAGGTTGCACTTTACACTTTGATAAGCACCCTTTGCCGTCTAGAGTCTGAAGGTCTCAAGCGTACCACACATTCTCATGAAAAGCAGACAAACATAAAGTAAAACATGAAGCAATATGACTGAGAAAAAACTGAAGTAACTGGCAACTGTTTAAAAAAAGGCAACTAAACTGAGATCGAAATTCTTATTGCTTCATTATAACCTCCCAAAACAACATAGAGGCAACATACCCAGTGAACTGGTCCTAGTGGTTTCTTCAACAGAGGAGCTCCGACATGGTTGGGGGGCACTTTGGACATAGCTTCTTTCAGCTGTAAATACAAGAATGGGATGCACTTGAAAAACTCAAAGATTACTATATTACGATTACTATATTTAATACAGATTTATAGACTAGTCCAGAGAGTAGAATGTGTTACAGAAGTATGAATAATAGGAGCTAAACCTTTTTCTCGATCCCGCTAAAGAACTGGAACATGGTGATGTTGGCAGGGGGCTTGGACATGCCAAGGCCTACACAGATGCCCTTCAGCTCCATGAAGACATCACTGCCGCCTGACTCCTCCACCTTCTTCTGCGGCTGGTTTATCAGCACCATCCTGGAGGCTTCTAGTTCTGAGATCAGGAAAGCTGACACGGCCACAGCCAGTGAGTTAAGATTAGAGTTCAGGTATATGCACAAAAAATAAATACTTTTGACGGGGATATCGTAATGTATGAAACAAAAAATATCTAGACCAATTTTGTTTTATATCCAAAACACTCAATCAATAGTGATGGCTATCCATACATACATACATTTCTAGAATTTTAAACAATTGAAGAGAAAGCCACCCTTACTTAAGAGTAGTAAGCAGTTGGATTTGTTGAGGAGCCTTTGGGTGGCATCTCCTGAGGTCAGGGCAGTGTATGGACATGCCAGCTCTGCCAGAAGTCCACTCACCTCCAGCTGAAAGCCCTCCGCCTCACTGGGGCCTAGAGAGGATGACAGACAGACACAGAGAGACAGACACAGAGAGAGAGAGAGAGAGAGAGAGAGAGAGAGAGAGAGAGAGAGAGAGAGAGACACACACACACACACACACACACGGTTAACCACGTCAGCTAATGGCCCACCTATTAGACTTTCTATAACTCCCGAAGCCAAAATCAACAACGGATACGGATGAGGAATTCCCCATTTTGTTGGGGTAAGCCTTCCAGAATCCTGTTTCCTCATCTCTTCGTCCCTCTATGGCAGGAAGCCATTAGCACTCACAGTTGGTGGCGTGCACATTCTCCTCCAGTTTGCAGTAGACCTTCAGTTCGGACACGATCCAGGCACAGAGCTTGGTGAACTCAGGGGATTCGGCTCCTCCACTCACCGCTGCATCCAGGGATCCATCTTCCAGCACGGGCCCCTGGTACCTATGACATGGGACCACATACAAGACTTGATAAATCCAAATGGATGTCATTACAAGCAATGTCATTACAAAAATTGTGATTTGCACGGGCAAACCCAAGAAATCATGGATCGACAATATTCTGAGGCACACACGGATACTGTTACAGAAGAGGGTTATAACATCCGCTGACTGCTCAGTAAGTGAAGTCATGTGAGGAACACAACTGGTACAAATAGTCCTTTGCTGTCAGTATTTGCCCTGGCTCTGACAAAACAATTGCCACAAGACCCATGTTTTCTCACTCAATAGGAGTCTACTCAGAAAGCTAACCTTTTGTGGTTACAGTCTTTTTGGTGCTAAATATAGATCAAGCAGAGAATAGACCAGATACAAAACGGTCCTGACTAGTAAGCCACACAAATCTCCATCTTAGGAGTCTTGCTCATTTGAACTAGACTCCATTACACTTTATGCCAATTCGAAATACGCTATAATTATCAAAACATATGAATAGAAGTCACCTAATCTGTAAATAATAATGCCAACGTTGGACGATTACATTATGAGCCAAACGGGCCAGTGCCAGCTGGAGGTGGCTCCAGGAAATGGCTAGTTAGCTAACGTTATCGTTGCTCTTGCATTGATTCATGACCTGAGGTAACGTGGCTTTGGCAATATGTCAACGATTTCCATTCGTTTCAGGCCATTCAGTTGTAGGTAGTCAATGACTTTACAAGATGACTTATCTACTTTGTTATGTTTCATTTAATAGAAACGCCTAGAGACAGACTGACATTATGAAAGATAAGCACACGTCTCATTGTCCATTGACATGTCACGCTAGCCGGCTAGCTAACTAACTAGCTAACCCAGCCGGCAACTTCTCTCAGTGCTCCTTTTCGTACGATACAGGTGAAATTTACATGGTTACCTACCCCAAATCTTCAAGGGAGTCCAGAATATCGGTCTCCATTAGACAAACAGATGCACAAATTCCTGATGCACAAATATTTAACGCTGCAGCAGTCTGGTGCTAGCAGTGCCGTGCTGGCATAACGTTACCGTTGATCTCTCAGCAATCTAGTAACTCCTGTAATGAGCCGTCTCTGGATATGCCTGAGTAAAATTATTAAAGACCGCCGCAGTCGGTGTGGCACCTTTCCATTTTCATGAAAAAGACAAATATTAGCCCATATGAACTATTGAAGGCTATCACCACCATTGTCACGGCAGCAAATATCTTCAGGGATCGAACATTCAGTGACAGACAAGTATCTGATATATCATATCTGAAAACCCCCGGAATAGAATAGTATTACATGGGAATGGGATTTATGGGATAAAATTCATTCTGTCATTTTATTGCTTTATTAGTTCAGTAGCCTATGTATGCTGTTATAAATACTGTGATTTGTATTATTATTATAATATATATTTTAGGCTACACATTGCCTGTGCACCTTTCTGATTTACTGATTTCAGCATTATTCTCTGTGACCACTAGGTGGTAAGCGCAGCAAAGAATTATAGGCCTACTTTCATGTCAAGGCTACCTCTGATCTGACAGTATCTGAGCGTGCAATTGATACTGCTACTACTACTGTAGGCTAGTTTTACATAGGCATACTTAATTTCAATGGGAAAATCTACTCTGACATTAACCTTGAGGGTGGAACAACAAAAATGAATAGTTGCTTACCATCTACTAGTGAAAATTTTCAAGTTCCACATCATGCCACACATAATTTTATAATCACACACAGAATCTTTATGGTTATAAGAGGCAGAAGATTTATTCGAAATGGCACAGGTCATAATAAAAGAAAAACAGTGGTTTGAGGTACAGAGAAAAAATCAAGCATACCATCTATGTGGTATCCCTTCTGTGTAGAGCAGGACAGACAGAACTAAGTTACTAATGAATCAACATGTAGGGAACACATCTCAAAAGTAAATCGGCCTAAAGCTGCACAAAGAAAATGTTCGATATATGGGTTGTACAGCAGATGTGACACTTCTCAGGATATACACAGTCATGCTGATGTCATTAGCAGGGGGATCTGAAAGCAAAAGGGGAAACTCAGTTCCCACAAGAGATGCTTTAAAGAATCTTTGTTCCAACCCACCAAACTTCCTTCTGTCTCATTTCACCCCTTTCTAAATTTCTATAAATATTCAGTTGTTTTTATCCGATATAAATAGTTTATAGCCGTTTTTCCTGTTTTCTACAAAAATACACTATATCTCATTTTAAAACCTGAACACCCAAATAACGTTAGTCCAGTCAAAGGACCCAAACTTGTAAAGGCATGGTTGCTCATTTAAAAGACACAATCCCTGTGGACATGGTTTTGCAGGTGATATTATGTACAGTGGATAATCACATTACTAAACAATGTTCAAATGCTTAACCCTGGATGCCCCTTGCTGCTGTTTTGATATTATGGGTTTGCCCTTGGGCAAAACAAGCCTCTGAATATGTAATGGTTACATCACTGTGTAGAACTACTGTGCAGTATTTTGGACTGAAACCTAGGCTTGTGATGCATCTCTCTCTCTCTCTCTCTCTCTCTCTCTCTCTCTCTCTCTCTCTCTCTCTCTCTCACACACACACACACACACACACACACACACATACTCTTCACCCTCCTCTCTGCATCAGAGAACAGCATTTGATTTTATTGTATTAGGTCCTTGGTCCAAGAAAAATCCCTATCCATAATTTTAAAAAAGACACTTCTGTCTACTAACCAACTGTAATCAGTATGGTATCTCTCAGCTTATCAACAAGGAGAGATTTATGGAAACTGTAAACTGATTTTTCTTGAAAAATGTGCAACCTTGTTCTACATATGACTGATGAAATTGTTTATTTTACTTTACCTCTGATAGACGTACTGTAATAATTAAATGAATAGTTGGCAAGGTTAAATAGCAAACTCTTGCAATAATAATAATAAAATAAAGAATGCTACTGAAGACCATTTATGAGTATAAAAATAACATCTGACCTGCAATAATGTTAAATAAAATTAAATAAAATAAGAATATACCCACTTTTTCTCAAGTAGACCAGTTTAACATCATGAAAATACTGGGGGACATTGTATCCATGTGAAAAGCAATAATATAATGCACACAGGAATGTTCATGGAGAAGTCTAGCATCCCCCTACTGAGAATTCACTTTGCTTCAGTTTCTATCCCTTATCCTGGGTGCTGCTTACATGTGACTTCCTTTTGGAGATGGAACAAGCAAACAGTTAGCAACTTAAGATGAATGATCATTAACAAACGTATTTTAACTGAACTGACAGAAAAAAAGAAACATATTTTCAAGGCGATAAGTAGGCACAAAGTAAATAAATATGATCACACCAAAACATAGGCTACTTCTTGCGTGTAAAAATGGGATGAATTCAACACATCTACATTTGTGTGTTAGCCTGTGAAACCATGCTCGCTAATGCTACATCTCAGGGTGATCTCTAGTCCAAGGTGGGTACCTACCTAAGAGCTCTATGAAGTCCCACAGGTAAAGTGTCTTCAGGTTTCACCCTCTATTTTCATATACTCTCACTCTGCCTGTTCTTCTCAAACAACTTCATTTTTTTGTATAACATATGAATGTGAAGTCAGCTAAAATATGTTTGTACCACTGGTACTAGCATATTTGCTTCCCAAAAGTATATATTGCAATCTTATGACCTTCATTAACATATCTGTTGGATATTCCAAACAATACCGCGTGGACACATAAACTATTTTTTTCTTGATCATGGCAGATGAATATTACAAAAAATGTCCATCAATTAATCCCATACTCATATATTATACACATCTATTTGATGTAGTACATGTAATAACTCAGATCCCAGTGGTTGAAAAGCAGATTTAACCTCACATATGTTTGCCTTTTTTTTCTCTGATGTACTGTAGCTTAGAAAGTGTCTCACTTTGTCTACACTCAGCACTCAATGAGTTCTATTACAGTGACCTCCATCTCCCCTACAGTGCAAGACAGAAGGCCAGCCCCGACTGTCTGTTATCATGTACATGTCATCTCCACCTGTTCCTGGCCTCCTGAAGCAAGAGGTGGATGATGGGGGTGGGGGGTAGGGTGTATCTGTCTGTGATCCCTGTACAGATGGACGCAGCTTACTCTCCGCTTTACGCACTTCTCTGGATCGCCATGGTGATGGAGGCACTGTCTGGCTCATTCCATCCGACGCCTGGCAACGGTAAGCAAACATGCACCTGCCACCCCCCACACACACACACACCTGGCTTGCAGGTGAGAGACCTGGCGAAGGCAGGAGCCACTGTTCTAGCCCTGAGAGAATGCCTGCGTTGCTTTTCGTCGATCGATGCAATGTGATGTGGTATTCCTGAGAACGATATAGGTCATAGGTCATAGGTCATCGTCTGGAGGTTTCTTTTTTTAATTTTGTAGTCCAGACAGTAAAATAAATGGTGTGATGATTCCATTCATCAAATTGAAATCCCTTTATGATATAGATGATGACCATATTTTCTTTTACTAAAAAAACAAAAACATTTTCATCATGTGTTGTTAATTCTTGTCAATAAAGAAAGTACCATATTCCTGGGATCTGGAACTTGACAAAACTGGCAGAAAAAAAACGATATTATTATCAACAACACTCAATCTGACAAATCAGTTTTCAGCATCCATCCACCCTATAAAACAACATACTTTTTACCTGCTGATATTTCCACCGCATATTCCTTGAGCCTTATGGAGTATATTCCTTGGCACAATATCCTTCTAGCACATCCTATTTTACTTCAACTGTTAACGTCTTACTCATAATCACTCAGCACGTCTTCAACATTCAAAGTGTCCTCTACTTGCTGTTCAACCAGTGTTAGTGCTCTACCATTCTTAACTAGCTGTGTCCTCTCAGCAGTTTACATAGTAACCCTTTATGACTCAACATATGGTACACATTCTCATATGTGTACATAATATACTTCCAAACGCACACACACTCTCACACGCCCAATTACAAACACATGTCAAATGTCTGGCTAGCCAAGTCTTTCTATGCTGTGGCATTCAGATTTCTGTTGTCTTTGCCTCCCAATACACACACACACACACAGGTCAGGCGAGTGGAGGGTGTGTGCTGACTGTGAATCGGTTCCACCTGGACAGACAGCTTTTCCACCTATTGTATTTCCATCTATCCGCGCTACCCGTCTATCCGTCTATCCGTCCATCTGTCCCTCTGTCAATTGAAGAACGACCTCTGGGGCTTTCATCCAGTGTGTCCTTTGCCCCAGCAGGAGCTGGCGGGAGGGAGGGCAGAGAGGAGTGCCCTAATCCTTGTCACCAAACGGGGGTCTCAGACACCCCAAGACATCCCCCAGCGATGAGAGCCTCCGTGGGCGAGAAGCTGAGGGCCGGTGGGGGCTCCGACACTGGCCCCCAGGGTGGATAAGTCAGCTGGCCTGTGAGGGGGTGGGGAAGGAAGAGTGTGGTCATAATCAATGCATCCCCATAGGAAAAAGGGCACGGTAAAGGCAGTACAGTATAATGTATTCATATAAAACTCAAACAATCAGACACATGCTCTTTTGTATATAAATCAATACATTTCCCTTTGGTTTAAACTTACATATGTATATTTTAATGTGTCGTGTGTCAGTGTGTGTCAGTGTGCTGTATACGTAACAGTTCTCTTATAAAAAAAAGAGCCCAGTTCACTGGACACAGTGGGTCAATAGAGGCATGGGGAGAGAGATAACAGACAATGAAAACAGATAATAGGGAGAGAACAGATAACACCAAGCACACACACACACACACACACACACACACACACACACACACACACACACACACACAAAGAAGGATTTAGAGCGCCACTGGAAGAACAAAACATAACAGGTAGTGTGCACGCACACACAGACATAGACACAGAAGTTACATCAGGTTGTTATTTTAACCTACATCCTTGTGGGACATCACATACTGGACTGCTCAAGTATCATCAAGGTCAAAATATAGACAAAATTAACACAGGGAGACAGATGCTTGTGACGCTTTGATTCAAGTCACACATACACACATAGACACACACGTACTAAATTACATAACTGGCACAGGCCAATCCCCTATCAACAATCACTGGGGTGCAAACACTTTGTCGGTAATGCACAATTACATTTCCCCTATAGCTTTTTATGGAAAGTGTTTCCACACCAGAGTCCTCTGTGTTCCGCCTCTGGACCCCTGGAGACACGGCTGGTCTTAATATAGTCCCCTAAAGCTGGACAGGCGCGGGAATACAACGGGGGAAAAAACTGCGATTCCACATTAAACACCATCAGTGTATCTAGATAATCTCCTGTTGAATGAGAGTGCAAAACTCCCTGTGGCAGACAGCCACTGAATCTCTTTGTTACCACGGCGATGGTTACCAGCGAGGCTTTCATAATGAGATGTTCCAGAACCTTGAGTCGGTGGGGCTGGCACGGCAACCAACAGAAAACACTCCTCTGCGCCGCTAACCTAGATTGGGCCGGCGGGTATTAAAGCTGCATCACCCTCGTGTGTTGGGTGTCTTTGTGGATTTGAAATTATATCCTACCATCACAGACAAGTAAGAGGGAGGGGAATGTTTTAATCATTCTGTATTAACACTTACAGTAAAGAATACATGACCTCAACCTGAAATAACACAATGTGCCACTGTTGACTCTGTCAGCAGTCATGTACTGACACTGAAACACAAGTTATCCATCCCTGGGCTCCACTACACTATGTATCCATGTTTACAGTACATGATCCATAAGGGTGGTGTGATTCAATACACTTTAGTGCTTGCACTCCCCTCACACACACACACACACACACACATACACATGCACTGCACACGCACACGCACAGACACACATACACACACGCACACGCACGCACACACACGCACACACACACACACACACACACACACACACACAGAGAGAGAGAGAAAACACACGCACACACACACACACACAGTCACAGATAAACACACACACACACACAAACACACTCGCACACACAGAGAATACCCACCTCCATGACTCCGGGGACATCTGTTTTCTGTCTGTGCATGGCTATGCCATTATGTGCCACCTCCACCACCGACCCCTCCGTCTGCTCCTGGGAGTCCCTGCGGCTCCTCGGCTGCCCAGCGGCCATCCCCCCTCCTGCCGTCGTTGGCGTCGGTGTCGTCGCGGTGGTGTCATTCTCCCAGCGTGCGAAACCCTTGGAGCCCTTGGAGGCCTTGCGGTGCGGCCGGTATCGCATCTTGGGGAAGGTGTGCGAGCCGCCGTCGCCGGACGCCCAGCCGTGGTCGCCCCACAGCGGCTCCGTCTGCGTGGCCTGGCTGGTGGTGGCCCGCTGGAGTCGCACCGAGATCCGCTGGGCTGAGCCAGTCATCAGCGTGATGGACTGGCCCTCCAGGTCTGGGCCGGCCGGGGTCACACTAGGGAACTCAAACACCTCATCATCATCTGGAGAAAGGAGGGAGCAACAGTGCACAGTGTTCAACGTTTACAATGAGTATGGTATAGAATGGAGAAAAGTATAGGTCATTGTGTAGACATAGGGGTAGGTAAGGGGTAGATGGGGGGGCATTGTGTAAGTGTGTAAGAGTTTAAGTTATTTGAAGGCATTAGGCCGGATGAGCCATAGATCAGAGATAGATAGAGAGCCATAAGGTCCATTGTAAACAAGCATGGAACATTGTTTAAGGTGCAATAGGCAAAGATGGAGATAAAGATTTTCATAGGGCTGTGTGTGTGGGGGGGGGAGTTAACAGGATGTGGTACAGTAGTCAGTAGAGAAGATTGAGAGAGGTGGAGAGTTTGTGCTGACACATGGTTGGGTGGAGGGGACAGGGAGCTGTGGTTGGAGCACAGCAGGGTCTGCAAGGGAGATGGGAGAGGAAAAGTGAATGTGGTGGTGTAGGCAAGGGTGGGGCAGAGCAGACAGAAAGAGATGTAGCATCTAACCAAGTGCTGTTTCCAAAAGCAGAAGTCCCTCTTGAGTTAACGTGAAAATAAAGTGAGAAATGCCGTTGCTGCCCATGGCTGTCCTGTTATGCTATCCTGTGCTGCTCTCCTACAGCTGTGGACACCTCAGTTAAACTCCTCTAAATCGGAAATCTCCCCTGAACAGGCATCAGTGTTTTTCACACATTTGTGATTACCTCAGGTGTGTGGACCTCAGGCAAGATTGGATGGGGAGTTTGGGTCTCTGCTGAAAGGGATAGCCCCGTAAGTTTTGGAGACATCCAGAACGTTTTAGCCCTCTGGAACGTGGAGCAGGCATTTTTCGGTGCAGTAAAATACACCGTTGTCATATAACTTCAGCTCTTTAAATTGTATGTAAACATCGCTCATGCGTATTGTATTTCTAGACTCTCATTATCGTTGACAACAGACCCATGGGCAAGCTTGGTTTGGTGCAGTCATAGACCCCACACAATACAGATGATCACTCATCCTTTACATATGATAAGGGACTGTATAGATTGCTCGATGGTGTTTTAAGCCCCCACCGTCAACTTCAAGGCAGCGCCGCGACCGTTGACTTAGGCACCTAACCCTAACCTTAACCCTTGCCTAACCCTAGTGCCTTTCATGCAGCGCTGCCTGGAAGACAACGTTGGGGACTTAAAACACCAAAAGGATCCAGATCCAGATATGAGATCAGATTTTAGCCTAGATCATTTTAATGAAACATTTTAAATAGCAGGACTATTCAGTAATGATGTTTTATTGTAATAGCAGAAATAATCACCTTAGGCCCCAGCCGTGGCACAACTGGCTGGTGCACCTGCACTGTACGCCGGCGACCCGGGTTCGATTCCCGCCCCCTGGTCCTTTCCGGATCCCACCCTGATTCTCTCTCCCACTCGCTTCCTGTCATTCTCAACTGTCCTGTCTCATTAAAGGCATAAAAAGCCCAAAAATATATACTTTAAAAAAAAGGAATAATCACCTTCACCTTTGCAGGAGGGTAAGGCGGGGCTGCTGGGTAGGGAGCTGTGGGTCAGCGGGCCGGGCGACACGCTGCCGTGGGAGGTAGAGCGTGGAAGTTTCCGGCAAGCCAACACCAGTAGCTCCCGACACTGTTTGTGGCAGTTGACCCCACAATCTGACAGAAAGCAACACACACACACACACAGACACAGACGTCAACATTTACCTCAAACAAGGAAAGTTTTCAACAATTATGTCTGGTGCGGTTCGATATTGTACACTGTTGATTTCCAGACAGTGGCTTACCTTTGCATTTGTATCCTTGTTTAATAATCCCCCACAGCTGTTTGGGAACACAAGTGCACACAGACAGAGAGAGAGAGAGAGAGAGAGACAGACAGAGAGAGAGAGACAGACAGACAGAGAGAGGAGGGTGGAGGAGGGGAAGAGAAGAGAGGTGAGGGTAGAACTAGGTTAAAATGGGGATTACAGTAAAACAGCGTGTGTGAGAAGCTGCACCTGAGAGCGGTCACAGCGGAGTCCAGCCCAGTGTGGACGTAAGGGGACAGGGAGCGAGGCAGGGTTGGCCGCTACTGTGCCATAAACAGGATACAAATCCTCTCAACACCCTTCCTGCACACACTGAATTTGTGTGTGTGTGTGTGTCTTTCCTTGCGTGTGTGTGTGTGTATGTGTATGTGTGTGTGTGTGTGTTTCCTTGTGTGTCTCTGTGTATGTGTGTGTGTGTGTGTGTGTGTGTGTGTGTGTGTGTGTGTGTGTGTTTCCTTGTGTGTCTCTGTGTATGTGTGTGTGTGTGTGTGTGTGTGTGTGTGTGTGCAAGGGGGGCACTGTTTTACTTTTTGCTCAGTATTCAATGTACCTGAGCAGAACATTCACAGTAACCTTTTAAAACCATGAAATACATGACAACCTCTCATGCCATTCAGCCTCAATTTGAGTTCTGCCGTGCCCACCCAAACAACCACAGCAAATGGGGCAACAGAAGAAACACACAAATACAATATAAAACTAGAGTTTTAAAAAAACAGTAAAAATATACTCCGCTTGTTCCTATGACAACCTGCCAGTGATGTGCCCCCATCTGCATTACTAACACTTGAATATGGATTTCATCGTAAAAAAATAATAAATGCATTCTTTTCAATCATGCTGTCCGAATGAATCAGTGTTGTTTTGATAAAGTTCACCACTGGAGCCCCCAGATATGGCAGCACTCTCCACATATGCTGGCCCTCTCCTTGAGTGGTGAGTAGACTGGGTTTCAGTAGGTCATGGATAACCTAGGGGGCCTACCGCAGCCCTGGTGAGTAACCATCATTCCTCCCCAGCCACCATTATTGGTCTGTGCTTCGGGGGTGTACTGTATTTAAATTAACTGCATGTAAAAATGTCCAACAACATTTAAAAAAAATATTTATGAAAACAAGGCTCCTCAGCTCTGAACAACAAAAGCAATTGCGGTGTACAGTATATATTGAACAAGGGATGCTAATGCATTGTGTGATGTTCCATACAATTGCACATTCCGTACATTCAATCTATGCATTCAATATACTATACTATGCATAATAATCAGACTCAAGAACTCAAGAAATGCAATACTCACAAATCCAGCACAGTGTTCACAGAAGGTGGGCTTCAGGTACGTCATCTCCTGAAAGCTGTGTATGAAACCGGGGCCCATCTTACACTGAAGCAGCGGGTTAGCCCGTAGGAAATAGGCTATCATCTCATCCTTGCTGATCAATCCATCCCTGAGGAAAAGAGAGAGAAAAAAAAATGGATAGAGGGAGAGACAGAAAGGAGAGAGGGAGAGAGGTGAAGGGAGGTGAAGGGAGGTGGTGCTGAGTGAAGGGAGCTGAGTGAGTAATGGGAATTTTGTTCGCAGAATGACGTGGATAGAGTCATTCCATGTGAAAAACCTCAGAGTAATTCTGCTTGTAAACTCTGAAGGCC
>NC_063206.1:20587175-20592175 GCF_017589495.1 Alosa alosa | reverse complement strand
GCATCTTCACAATGTTCACCTTGCTGGTCTCCACCCAGTCGGGGAAGACCACATGCACGGCGATCAGGTCCTTCAGGTGCACCCCCAGGATGGGGATCTTGAAGCCCTCGCTCTCGTTGAAGGCTTTGCGGTAGGAGCAGTAGTTCCCATTTGAGGAGACGAGTTCGGTCATCTCATTCCAAATCTGGAGGGAGGGGGTGTGTCAAAGAGGTTAACATCTGGCATTAACCAATAGAGATGCATGGATGGATAGGGAGGATGAAACAAAACTGAGAAAAGAAAATAGATGAAAATTCCATTAACACTTTTACAATTTAACAGACAAAGGAAAGCCCACTAGGTACTAGGTTGCTCGTTATACATTTATCTGTTTTAACCGTAGACTACTTCATTGCCTTTTAGTAGTAGCCTGGCTGACACCAGACTGATTCTCAGTTGGGGGCATCCGTGGCCTACTGCTTAGCGCTTCGGACTTGTAACCAGAGGGTTGCTGGTTTGAACCCCCACCAGTGGGAACGGCTGAAGTGCCCTTGAGCAAGGCACCTAATACCTCACTGCTCCCCGAGCGCCGCTGTTGTAGCAGGCAGCTCACTGCGCCGGGATTAGTGTGTGCTTGTGTTCACTGTGTGCTGAGTTTGTTTCACTAATTCATGGATTGGGATAAATGCAGAGACCAAATTTCCCATTTTTTTTTAAAGATATGGTCTGGGGACCCTTCATTCACATCCAAGTAACAGTCAAGTACCCTTTGGGACCTGACCAATCAGTCAAGTCAGTTTTACTCAAGCAGTCCTCATAATGACCGTGGCGGAGTGGCGTTACCTTGGTGACCTCTGGAGAGAGGTGAGAGTGAGTCTCCTTCAGGCGACAGATGGAGCTATGGCTTAGGCCCCCCACCACAGCCATCAGAGTGTTGAAGTTCTGCAGATGGAGCAGTTTCTGAACAAGAGAGACAGACACAGAGGCATTCCAGAAGAGAAGAGAGAGAGAGATGGGAGACAGATGGATGAGAATTTGGAAAAGAAATAGAGGATAATCATGGGTTTGTTCATTAGCAAGAATTAGCATAATATCAAAGGTAGGAAAAAAAACTTTGGAAAGCCAACATATAATAATTGGCTTCATCTCAGCAAAAAAAGACAAAAATAAAAACTGTTCCAGATGTTGAACAACAAAGACCAAGCCCCTCGTTCTCTGCCTTTAAAGACCCTCATGGAGACCTCTCACATCTGTAGGAGCAATGCCAATGAAACCTGATGGGGCGCATCCACATCATCAAGTTCTACTCTCAGCACCAACTCAGAGTGCATATAACAGACACCACTAGGACGCTAGCCCCTACACATCCAACACGCGATACAGGCTTCGTCCTTCACCCTTCAACTATTTCAGTTTTGGACGTCACATCGAGGGAAGATGCAAGTGCATCATCACTCGTGCATCCATCCATCTGCTTTTCAAACATCTGCGATCTCTCTCGGGGCACATAATGGCCTCACCACCCCAGCCGAGGCGTATGAACTTGGGCCATTGTTTCTGCTTTGCCCATCACCATATCAAAGCCCTGAAAATGTCATGGAGCATTTAAGCTCATCTTGTTCTCTGGGAGTACTGAGAGGGAAGACGGGCTGGAGCTATTTAAGTGATCCAAGTGTCTGTTTGCATAATCAGGGATGTACTTGGGAAAAAATACAGAATCTAAATATACAGCAAAGCAGCAATCTATTCCATAAGTGAGAGTGCTGGTTTTAAACAACAGTCACTTTTGGTCAATTCTGGTACGCACCTTTTTAATAATCTAAAATAAACATACTGTGTTTCAGTGAGACAAATGGAGTTCACTGGGGGTGCAGTTCACTGGGTGGGGGTGGGGGTGGTGGGGTCTTTCACACAGAAAATATTTCTCTACCCTGGCCTAATCTAGGACAAAGACATCCAAAGAAGTGACTCCCTAAATTCTTCCCACTGACCCAGTTTCGAGGCAAACTGACTCGAATTCTGCCATTAGTTCCATTCTGCCATTACAGGAGCCTGTGTAACACAGGATGACACAAATGAAAAACACAAAATACTTTTGCTTGTCTGTGTCTGTTTATTAACTTCAGTTGATAGGCTACCTATGTCAGATTGATGTAGCCTATCTGTCCTTTATATGCAGTTATAGTTTGTGCATCAATGACTGTACAGTTAGTGATGTGCATTAGTGCACCGTACTCATGTATAACATTCTCATTCTCATCTACATGGTGCCTACCCTACCTACACAATACTCGTTACATGCTGTGTGTTTGTAGTGAGGCCTACCTGTGCCACGTTGATGTATTTGGTGATGACCTCTGCCCGTAACTGGGGCGTTAGCTTGCTGAGCACCATCAGCTGCACCCACTGGGAAACTCCGTTGAAGAGGGCAATGGAACGCTCCAGCGTGGGGTTGTCCACCAGGCAGCCGTGGATCACGTAGCTCTGGTAGTCTGTGAACTGAGATGCTAATGTTTTAGCATTGAACACAGGGAGGATGTACCTCTAGCTAACCCTGTAGGCTGAGAAACTGGGCAGTTTACGTTTACAAGAGCCTAAATGAGGAAGTCAAAGTTAAATAAATGAACTATACAAATTGTACAAAATACAGTGCAACCGGAAAGTTTTCAGACCCTTTCAAGTTTTCCACATTTTGTATCCACATTCCACAAATGTATGAAAAATAAAAGACTGAAAATAAAATGGCAAACACCTGCTTTTTTTGTAGAATGTTGGAGTATTGTGTGTAAATTGATGATGAGAATTGAATCCATTTTAAGATGAGTCTGAAAAATAAAAAAATGTGGAAAACTTGAAAGGGTCTGAAAACTTTCCGGTTGCACTGTATCATGGACAATCAGAAGAAACTTCCAAATGTGCACATTGAAAGTTTTTCTCAAGCTGCTTAGCACTGAACATTACACCAGCCATCTCAGGCATGTCGACAGAACTCCTTTCTCTATCTTATCATCAGCTAAGTGAACCCATAGCTTCCAAAAACAGAAGCATGGCACCGGAGCACCAGAATAACCAAACAGAGGTTAAGGGATGGAAAAAGGTCTTATCAGATGACTTGAAAGTGAAGTACACACACACACACACACGCACACACACACACACACCCCGATACACACACACACACAGACACACACACACACACACACCGACACACATACCGAAACACACCGACACACACACACACACACACACACACACACACACAGACACACAAAAAGATCAAAGTTTCCAGCAGACGGCTAATTTCCCACGGTTCCGCTCTGGCATGTATTTTTTCCATGTCGGGGACTCACTGATATCCTCCTGATTGATTTGTACTCTAAGAAGGTCAGGTGCTCGGCCAGCTCCATGGGCTCCAGGTGGTCGAACAGCAGAGAGGCCTTGCCCTTCTTGGCCTGCTTTTTCCGCTGGGTCAGCTTCCTCATCCAGTCGTACGATGGGCTGAAATGTTCCACAGCAAGAGTGGTTGCATTACAACCAACACAATACTGGACCTCTAACATTAGCCTAGCCTGTCACCGTTCATACAGCATTCTTCAGTCTCCATACATCTGCACATTCACACTGACACATGAACACTATTTAGACCATTCATAAAATGCTTCCGTGTGTGAGCCTTGGCATCCTTGCACACTCTTACTGTATAGGCTAGTATCTTCACTTGGAAGAGTTGGATGTAATCGCTAAGCTTAGCTATCTGTATTACAATAAAGGAGAATCATAATGTTGGAGATCATTTTACACTTCAATCTGAGGACCTCAAAACTTCAGAACCTCAAATTATTCGATTATTTAACAATTGTGTGATCTATTATAGCCTAACACATTCATATTATGTACCTCATATTATTTGCCAAATGATTATTCTGGGGTTTTCTCCACAGTGCAATTAGATATGCCATACTCATACTGTCATGCAGCGCCCTTTAGAAATCTCATCAGACGAATTTGTTTTTGATGCATTTTGATGACTGCTGACATAAATCAATTTCCAGTAAAGTGGTAATCATAGCCCAAATGTTGCAATTAGCATCAGACTATAAATAGGCGCGTAAAGAACACTTTTGCATAAATGAATCCTCAAGCAGACAACTTCGCTCAGCCTTACGCAGCTGTGTACAGATGAGGAGATAGAGGTTGCTGTGCAATATCCACGTTTCACTGGAATCACTGTGCAAAAGGCGTTTCATAAAGTGGGTCAGTACCTACACATATTATCAAAAGGCTGTGAAATTGTGTGTATCTACATTATTGAATTTGTGAATATCAGTGTGTGTGTGTGTGTGTGTGTGTGTGTGTATCTGTGTGTGTATGTGCTGTGTGTGTGTGTGTGTGTGTGTGTGTGTGTGTGTGTGTGTGTGTGTGTGTGTGTGTGTGTGTGTGTGTGTATCTGTGTGTGTATGTGTTGTGTGTGTGTGTGTGTGTGTATCTGTGTGTGTATGTGCTGTGTGTGTGTGTGTGTGTTTAGTGCACTGCATCTTCATGTGTCTGCATCTTCATTGCTTCATTACTGTTCCTTACATGGTGGAGATGTCGATGAGCTTGAAATGGTCCTCACAGCCTAGCTTCTCTGCCACATCCCTGAACTCCTCGGTCATCCTGATCAGGCCCAGGTCCAGATTGAACTCGGCCGGGAACTCTACAATCCAGTACCTGTGTGGGCATGCAGAGAAGCAGCAGGTCAGCACACAGCATTTACTATTTATCGCTTACATCAGTCCTTACAGGGACACACCTCAGTTAGATATTAATCAATAATCAATAATCATAGTTTCCTGAGTCCTGATTAGTGTCCATATGTGTATATCTGTCTGTCTGTCTGTCTACAGTATCTGTCTGTCTGTCTAACAAGAGGGCCAGATTCTGAACTGGGAAAAAATGGAGAGTTTAGGGATTCGTAGGCTCTGCTTTGTAGCCTTTCCTCACGAGGCTTCAAGAGGCTGATAGGATATCTGTGTGTTTGG
>NC_063206.1:20577175-20582175 GCF_017589495.1 Alosa alosa | reverse complement strand
TGTAAAAAGACTATTGATTTAGCGGCACAGAATGGCTTTCAGTGTCATCCATGGTCAGTACATTTGACTGTGCGACACCAGTGGTGCAGCTTTGATTGAATCCTGTTGAATCCTTTTGGCCACCTTAAATCAATAGATGCTGAGGTCCCATTGGAAATGTAGCTAGCCTTTGGGATTGTTTTTTGTGTGTTTGTGTGTGTGCCTGCCTCTCTGTTTATGTAAGTGATCTTTGTGGTGTGGCGGGAGAATGTGTGTGTGTGTTTGTGTTTCAATGTGTGTGTGTGTGTGTTTGTGTGTCAATGTGTGTGTGTGTGTGTCAATGTGTGTGTGTGTGTTTGTGTGAGTACGTACTGTCGCTTCTGTTTTTGCAGCTGTTTATAAGGAGATTAGCATGTCCTGCATCTTCAGAATTAGTCCGTTTGACAGATAAGATCTCCAAACAGGACACTGGGCTGATGTCATTCCCCCTAACGAATCTGTGTCAAGCAACATGCCTGCCCGTCAGCAGCCTGGCGGCCCAGCCTGAGCGCACGATCACATGACACCACACGGCGCTGCCGCACGAATACAACCAAAAATACTTGCGCTCTCCTCGGATACAAACAAATCGCTTCGCGACTCACCAGAGGATGCGAAAACACAAACAGCAAGTGAATTAAAAATGCATCTAAAACATGCAAAGCCATCCAAACGCATCAGGGCACACCACACATTGCTTTTTTTTCCCCCTAAATGAAATTGCCTGCATCCTAAGGCGACGAGGGATAAGCGCAGAGCTGGTTTGGCCGGAGAGGAGGAGGAGAGGAAGAGAGGAGGGAGGGTTGTCTAATGATTAGCATGTTCCTTCTACAGGAGTCCCTGGTGATTCTCACTGCTGAGGAGGATCAGCTGATAGCACAGGCGGATGATACAAGGGCAACATTTTGGGCAAATCTGCCGTGAACAGCCGACAGAGTCAGAGTCAGACCAAGGGCAAGGAGAATTGTAACATGTTCTAGCTGTTCTGGCAAATCTAATGGCCACGTGAGGAAAGAGATCTGCTCAGACAGAAAGGCTGCCCACGTATGTCACTTATGAAGTTCGTTTAGATAGATAGATAGATAGATAGATAGATACTTCAAACTTCTGAAGTAAACTTCCTATACTTCAAACAATTGTTTTTTTAGCTGCATTAAATTAAGAAGAATTTCTAATGTTGTGTACAGTTATCTGCAGTCAGGGGTATTACAATTAATCTTTTGGTGTTTTATATTCATTTCACAATGAAAACAATGAAAACATGTTTTACATCGATCTGGATATTTGCTGTGGACCACATTGACCGCAGGATAAAAAACAGGCCCAGAACATCACATACTGTCTACCATATTATACTTAGGCATAAGGCAGCGTAGTCATTCAAACTCATCTTGAATGATATTTGGCAAAACACACATTTTCTTTTCATCTGACACAAATACAAATCAAGACCAGTTCCAGTAGCATTTTTAGCAACTCCAGCCATTTATAATGGTAGTTTATAAGAAAGGCTTTTTCCTGACATGTCTTTTAAAACAAGCTGTTAGCATGGAGGTCACTTCCAATGATGTTTTTAGACTTGGTGACCAAGATTAAGCTGCTACTTAAGTATCAGTATCTCTACTACAGTGATCCTTGGGGATTTGTGCCTCTCTTACCATTCTCATCACTGTGCATATGAACAAGAAAAACAAGATTTTTTCAGGCAGAACTTCTCAAATATTGTTTTACATATGGGTCATTGCACATTCCCCTTAGTTGAGTTGTGTAGGCTAGTCTTTTTCATGTTGAAGAACGACTAGGGTGTTTGACCTTAGTGTGACTTCATTTGTATACCTTACTTAAACAGGAAATCATGGATTACTACTTGAAGGTACATAAGCACTCTGATCACTTTAAAGATGTGAAATTTAATATGTTAAGTATACGTTAGTATCAGTTACATTTTGTTGATGACATTTTTATATAAAAAATATATATATATTTATTCCCTAATAAAGATTTTATTCCCTGTTTGAATAAATTTGCTCCCCTTAAAGGTTGGATTTGTCATCATAGTTTCCATTGTGAAACTGAGATAAAACATGAAAATATTATTAACTTATCTTTACCCAGGGTGTCAATACATGTTGAGGGCACTGTATGTATACAAGCAAGGGTGCCTTAACATGTTCAAAAGTACACAATGCCCACTGAGATGTGCAATATCAGCATGGAACAGACTCACTGTTTGCCTAGGGTATCTATCAGTGTAGCAAACATCTATCAGTGTAGCAAACAGGGCATATCTCATTTACCTCACTTTATTTCAGTCAGTAATGTAAGGCTGTGCCTGTTACTTCAGGAGAAACAACTGGTCTTCAGCAAAGAACTGCCTTATATATATAAATCTACAGTCTCTCAGTCTTCATTACATAGGCTACTTAGAGTAAAGGATTTGGGTGAGATCAGTGATACACAAGCTCGTATATATGTAGGCTACTACTCGTGTAAAGTCAGAGCAAGACTCCAACAAAAAGGCCAACATGGCAGACTATGAATGCTATCATACGTTTCAAAGACTGATTTGTTATAGTAACATCACACTGCCAAGTCATTGTTACTGGCATTTATGACAGAAATCAAAGCATGCAGACAGACTAAAGGGCAAAGTACACTCGTAAACTGTGTCCATGCATCCTATTCCTCGCCAAGCGAGTGTTTTTCACTTCCTGTTTAGAATACTGTGGGCCCACATGCAGTCATGTGATTTGCCCTCCAACAGCATGGCTTGGGTATAGAGGGGCACACAAAGAACTGGCCCAATAATAAACTCATTAGCTAGACCACTGGGCAAGTGAATGCCTCATTGTGCCTAGCTTAGGCTCATTTTTTGGTTGCCCGGAATTTCAACACAGTGCCCGAGTAATACCACACTCTACACAATCTGATGTAGCCATGATGACTATAATGCCCTCATTACATGCTATCACCTGCAGTTAGATTGGTAGGCATACAGTAGGCCTAAGTAAGTGATACACAAAAAGCTGCCAGATATAGAAAGCTGACGTGATGCATTTGTCCCTGATAAAAAAGTCCTATGAGTTCAAAGGTCACTAACTCAGGTCAGGCATACCAACACCCATATCCATATCCAAGAGATATACTACCATTATTTTATCCAACAACAGTGTTAATTGAAAAGATTGTCAGTCAACCATAGCTCGAAAGTTTATTTTCTCCAATGTAACTTTCACTGATACTGCATTGTCACAACATGGCACAAATATCCAGTTGAATTCCACCCAGACGAATCCACTGAGCTCCAGTACTATCACAACACATCCCACTGGCCCTTCCCTGAATTTCAACACTAGCATTCTCTTCCCACCAGGAGCAAAGTCAACACAGCCATCACCGAACACCTTTAAGCAACCCCAGCACCCCCAGTCTCTGGCTAGGTCAGATGGACAGTGCGGAGAGAGAGGGTCACGGCAAGACGCAGCCTGCTGTACTGCTGATCCCTCATAACGGCTCGTCTGCAACACTGCCATCAATCATACCGGCGTGAGCAGCCTCGCAAAGGTAGACATGATGTACTGCTAGACAGCCTCATGTACAATAAACACACACACACACACACACACACACACACACACACAAACACACACACAAACACACACACATACAATGCACTGATTCTTGAACACGTAACTTAGCGATCTAAAACACAACGAGGACCACCCGGTTTAGAACTTACACTATGTCAAACACAACAGCAGCAAAATGACCATCTCATCTCACACACACACACACACACACAGACACACACACACACACACACACACACACACAGAAACATAGAAGTGATTGATTATTTTTTTCTTTCTTTGCCCCACTCACCCGCATCGGAAATCAGTGCAGGAGGATCCGGCTGGTCTGCGACCAGAGAGCAGTATGCTGCTGCTTGAGGTTGAGTCAGCCAAGCGATACTAGTACTCTCTCTCTCTCTCTCTCTCAGTCCCACCCCTACGGTCCTCCTCCACACACACACACACACACCTCCCCCTGCACTCCCAGCGCTGTTTGTAAACACGGCCTGCAGCCCTGTGACACAGCAGCCATGTGACTGGGCAGGCCGACCAATTGGGATGACAGTTGTGTCATGCAGATGCATGTGTGTGTGTGTGTGTGTGTGTGTGTGTGCCCAAGCACAAAGGCCAGACAGGATGAGTTCATACATAGTTACAGACATACAAAATGAAGGGGATAGAGATGTGCAGTAACACACACACACACACACACACACACACACACACACACACTCAAGCACAGTCTTTGTCTGATGACAGAGGAGACAGAGAAACAGGCCGACAGAAAGAGATGAGGAAAGAGTGTGTGTGTGTGTGTGTGTGTGTGAGTGTGTGTGTGTGTGTGTGTGTATGTGTGTGTGTGTGTGTGCGTGTGTATATGTGTGTGTGTGTGTGTGTGTGTGTAAGAGAAAGGCTTGTTGATCAGCACAGCAGAAGGGGCAGATGTTGGAAGAAGGTTATAGCTGTTGGCTTTGGCAGAAGGGGAGCAGCAGCTGTGTTCTGTAGCCAAATGCCATGAAGCGAAAAGAAAAAAGGAAAAAACCAGGGAAGACAGACTCACATCCTCCTCAGAGTAAACGACTCCAGAATGGGGGAGAAAAAATGTCCGAACAAGGGCGCGTCCCAACGTGTCATGTCTCCCTTATAATCATCACACTGATAGACAGACAGACTTGGAAGACTTCAAAACTGCTCCTGTCGAGAACTATTCCTCCTGATATTTTGTAATGTAAATGTAAATCAGATTTCTAGGCCAAGTATACTTGCGTATACAAGGAATTTGGTCTCTGCATTTATCCCATCCATGAGTTAGTGAACACACAGAGCACACAGTGAACACACAGTGAGGTGAAGCACACACTTACCCCGAGCAGTGAGCTGCCTTGCAACATAGCGGTGTTAGGGAGCAGT
>NC_063206.1:20575415-20576675 GCF_017589495.1 Alosa alosa | reverse complement strand
TCTGGAATCACATGTAAGCAATCTGAGGTGTATGTAGAAACACCACATCTCCTGCAGAGCAGACATGTATTTTTCATGACATAATGCAGAAAACCTGTTTTCCATGTGGACAGTTTCTTTCAAATGAATATTTCAACAACTGCTTAGATGGAAGACTGCAATCATTTTTATCAGGGGACCATCAACTGAAGTCCACTGACAGTATTTCTTTCAATCTCTCTCTCTCTCTTTCCCTCTCTCTCTCTCTCTCACTCTCTATCTATCCCTTCAACCAAATATATTTTCTCCATCTTATACATAAACAGAGATATCAGTCTCCATCAGTGGGTCTCAGTTACCTCATAAATGCTTTGAGTTTGTAAAGGACAGATTGCCCTGTCCCTGTTGATAATGTTTCACGTCTGTCTTTGTTCAAAGCCACTGTCACTCATTACCCCTCCCCCCACACACACACACACATACACACCCTGTTGCACATGAAGGTTCTTTAAGTCCTCCATCCCATGCTGAGAGATGGTAGCACAGTGAATCAATAACTCTCTCGAAAACATCCCTGGCAGCAAGTAGTCAGACACATGTATCATAGCTCTTCTATGCCAGTGGAGAAATTGATTGCTGAATGAATCAAATTACTGGCAAAGACATATTTTATCACTCTGACAAGAGGTGCCTGCTTTAGATAAATATATAACCTGGATTTATGGAATTGATTAATATGTTACTCTTCATGATCAGATGGTGTGTGTGTGTGTGTGTGTGTGTGTGTGTGTGTGTGTGTGTGTGTGTGTGTGTAGTGCTTAACAATATATGCAAATTTTTGTAGGATAACATTTTAGCCCAAGTACTTTTGAAAGTGTGTGTGTGTAGGTGGATGGGTTAAATGGGAAAAGGGAATGGTGACTGTGTGTCTATGTGTGTGTGTGTGTGTGTGTGTGTGTGTGTGTGTGTATGTGTGTGTGTCTGTGTGTGTGTGTGTGTGTGGAGTGTGTGTGTGTGTGGAGGGGTAATTTGTTAAAATGTGCCTCTCACATTGTGAATTAATCAGCATCTGCTGGAGAGGAGAGGCATCACTCTCCCCTCAGTCTCTATGTCTCTCTCTCTCTCCCTCTCTCTCTTTATCTCTCTCTCTGTCTCTCTTTCTCTCTCTCTCTTTCTCTTACAGGTATGTGAAGGCTGAGAGATGCAGGATAGTAGATGGATGGAATTTCAATGAAGCAAGCCTCCTCTTATCTTATGACAACTTCACCCCCTCATCCCTGC
>NC_063206.1:20570415-20572915 GCF_017589495.1 Alosa alosa | reverse complement strand
CAGGCCAGGCTGTCCTCAGTGACAAGGACAGTAGTGACCTCACAGCTGCCAAGTGGAGGCCATCCGCACTTCGGTCTGTGACACACCCACCCACACACAGGCACCACAAGCACACAAACACACACACACACACACACACACACACACACACACACACACACACACACACAGGTATCACAAGCACACGCTCACACACTCACACACATATATGCACCACAAGCACACACACACACACACACCGGTGTGATGTGGCATGACATTGTTTTGTCTTGTAAAGAGACTAAAAACCCTTCAAACAAAAACAATGACCAAGTGCAGTGTGTGAAGCGGAGTAAAAGAGTAAAGAAAGCCAACAATAGACGTCCGACCCAGAGGACCGTGAGCCAGTGACGCCCCTCAGCTCCACGCTATTGTCTTCCTAGACTCCCCTGACTCTAGTCAGCCCAGACTACAACCAGAGGGACACTCAAGGAACTCAATTCCCTATAAATTACTGCAGTGGTTCAGTGGGTGTTTTTTTTGCCCTTATATCTAAATTTCCCCTCTCACAGTCCCCAGAAGTCCCTTAAAATCAGAGCAAGTAATGGAATAACTTCATAAAACTGTGTTTTATGTAAAACAGATATGAACTGGTATATCGAAGTGCAACCCTACACTCGAAAGAACTGGACCTTTAGTGTAATATTTATGTGCAATTTCTAAATCTGTTTTCTTGTTACATAATAACAGCTTTTTTCAGTCCTTGTTCTTCCTTGAACATCCCAAACATTCCGTATACTGTGGCTACAGCCAGCAGTCAGGAGAACCACAGTGTCTTGCTCCAGATAAACCGACAAATAGCCTCATTCAGTCCGTTCACTTACACAAGTTTCCTGAAAGATATGATTTTTATTTCCATCTCAAACTGTGTAAGACTTAAATAACAAGGCAGCTTGTGCAAAATCAAACTAAGCTAAAACTAGGACAGTTTTGTAAAGAGTTTGATACTTGAGTCACCCTTCACCCTCCTTTACTGCCATCAAGCCCAATGCAACATATTGAATACACGCACATGCGTAGCACTCTCCTGTTCTTAACTCATTACAAATGCTGGAAGTTGAACCTTTCTTAGATATTGAATGGAAGCTTTCATCTATAAATGCACAACATAAACAACTACAACGTGGTGTCTCGTTGTCTCTATGAGGATCTCTCTCTCTCTTCCCTCTCTCTCTCTCTTTCTCACTTAGGCATCAGTGCATGCTGTCAGCTTTAAGTGTCTACTGTCTCCTCCACTACCCTTGGTGGAAGATAAAGATATACCACATACAGCCCTTTCATCATGTAACATAAGGTCCCTTATTCCTTATATTTCAAATAAACACAGGAAAACATGTTAAATTCCTAGTGCTATAGGTAGGGAAGTTCACAGGGCAAAGGAAGTTTGGGCAAAAAACATCACCAACAGAACAGCCTTTAAGAGCATTTCATTGGGGTTATTAAGCAGGCATCTTCCTTCATGGGTGTTTCATTGAATTAGGCCCACAACACTAGCCTGGCCATGCCCACCTATATATCCTTTCAGGGAGATATTAGTCTGGAACACCATAATTCACTAACATTTCCATCAGACCCCAAAAACGTCAGGCCAATCAGCGATAGTAGCAACCCCCGCAAACATCAAAAATTCCAGTCAGAAGAATGTGTAAATTTATTCACAACAAATGTAAGCCTACATAAATTGTTTTTTGACTACCAATGATGTTTATTGTCAGTTTGTAAAGTTTAGGCAAAGTAGGAAGTAACGTTAGGAATCCCTGTTCAATGTGATTGTTTAGGCTGGACCAATGATTTCAAAGTGAATGCAAAGTTTACAGCCGTCACCATGCTAGTGTTGGAAACGTTTCCCAATCGTGATTCCCCAAATTCTATAAACTTTACTTTATAACCAGGTTACCATGACACCTCCAGAAGTCTCAACAGTGGTATCTGGCATCCCAAACCCACTCCCCTCCACACTCATGATGGGTTCTGGGTCTGCCAACAAACACCGACAAGTTCTGAAGTTCTGCAGTCATTTCTCTTCATTACTGTGGCCGTTTATGATCCGATCAGCAGCATAACCAGACAAACCACAAGCTTTTGATGCTTTCTTCAGTCATTCATCTTTGTTGCTGTGGCTGTTTAGAGTTAGCTCTCCTGTCCTAAACAGATGCATTGACCAGAAGTCTTTAAAACACAGTAATCTCAGAGGATAGAAGAAGAGAAGTCCAGTGGTGGCATTTTCTAGTGAATCTATTCATAGTGATCATATACCCTCAAACACTAATAACAAATACTTTCCCCAGAGTTCCCCCAGACAAGCATATTTTAGTTCACAGTACTACACTGACGGCAGTTAAATGGCAGAGACCTCAGCGGACTCTTCAGGAAAATCACATACGCAGGCTTGTCCAGAGGGAGAACAGGTGCACTGGTGTCGCCCAGCGAAGGAAAAGAAGAGAGCCACATACCTGAACTT
>NC_063206.1:20560415-20565415 GCF_017589495.1 Alosa alosa | reverse complement strand
CTGAATGAAAGTGTGAACAGCTGAGTCTCTCTCTGTTTGACCTGTAATATTGTACCTCTACTATGAGAGCTATATGGGTCAGGTTAGCAGAAACCTCTTGACAAAACAGGTCTCAATAATACAGAATGAGATCAATCTCAGTAGCATCACCAGGAGTGCTGTGAGATACATACAGTATGCAGAGGCGCTGCTAGAATATTTGGGCCCTATGACAGACAATAATTCTGGGCCCCCCGAGGGGGGGCTCTCTGGGGGCCCCCCCTCAGTGCTGGGCCCTTAAAATCGTCTTAACCCGCCCCCAGCGGCGCTCCTGTACATATAACTAGAAGGATGAATGGATGGATGATCCCGCTGACCTCTGCCTGCTTATCATGTCTGAACTAATGGCCTTCAGTCCCTGAACACTGAACCCTCTCATCTACTAACTCCCCTAAAATCAGTGAAGTGATTCCACATGGGCAATCTAGAGAACCTCTGATCTTGGTCGCCTGAAATTGCCAGGTGAATATATTATTTAGTTAGTTAATTGTTTCCATAAGCTATTACTCTATCTGAGACCTGCAATCTGAGAGCTGCAATTTTAGATCCACCTCAGACACTTAGAACTTAATGGCCAGTGCTTCATACTGCCGTTAGCCACGCCTGCAGCCAGAGAGGGTGCCAGAGGATATCCTACTGTGAGGAATATGCAACATGCTGGCATTGCTATATGTAGAGTAAAACAGCAGTTCATCCTGAATAATAATGTTTACGGTATATTGTAAATTATGAAAGACTATAAAAAATATATATGGTGCAGGACATCAGTGGATTGCTACAAAAATCATTGCTATTAAAAAATGATTTGGTCATGTATAATGTATAATGACTTTTAAACAAATCTCCCAAGACAATGTATACTGTATGTGCAAGTCCTGCATATTGTTTCCACCAAAAGCTACCAAACAGACTAGCCAGTATAAATATCACAATTTGTGATTTATTAGAAGAGGTTTAATATACATAATACGGACATTCCATACAAGAGCTATTCATTCATGTACAAATTAAAAATACATAAATTGGTTTTTATCAACTCTTCTGTTTAAATGTACAAAATTTACTCCCACGGCTATCCCATAGCAGCTTTGCAACCTGGCAAGACGTTTAGACATTGCAGTGAAAATGCTGAGAAAGTTTTCTTCTCTTTAAGTATGAAAAAATATAATGGAACACTTCATTTCATGATTTGTTTTCTTTTCTCCACATGATAAAAACAATAATTCTAGGAAATAAAAACGTAAGTGTACAGAACACAACTGCTCCACAGGGCAGACAAGCAAAAGAGAGGCAGAGAGAGAGAGAGAGAGAGAGAGAGAGAGAGAGAGAGAGAGAGAGAGAGAGAGATGGAGGACAGAGAGCGAGAAGGAGGGAAAGAGGGGAAATAAAAAAGTAACAAATAAAAAAGCGATTGTCCAATGTCCCAGACAAAGAGAAGTAGTTTTCATGTTTGCATTTATCATCATACAAAACTGTCTAGAAAAAAGAAAGCTTATTTTCAAGGATTTTACATTAATAACACAATACAGTGATGTGCATTCTGTATGCGTTTGTGACACCATGGAGTAAGCAACTTTTCACCTCTCCAACCTGCCAGCCAGACTATTAAGGCCACCACAGAGGAGAAAAATAGAGGAGAGAGAGAGAGAGAGAGAGAGGTGGATGGATGGATGGATAAATGGATGGGAGAGGTATGAGAAGGGTAGAAGGAGAAAACAACTGGCTGGCCTCTCTGCTTTCTAAAGTAACCACACACAAGGTGTTTGGGACTGGGTAAATAAAACACAAACATCATCCCCCAGCAACAGTTCATAGGGTGTGTCGGCGCACCAGGGGACCCACTGCTGCCTCGTGCTCAAAAAGCTCCTTCTTATTCAATAAAACCTTACAAAATAAAAAAGACAAACAAAAACAAATTAAAAATAAATCCAAAAATAAACAAAACAAAACAAAACAAAATACATTTTATACAATTCTGCTCTCTCCTCTCTCCACAGAAACCACATAGCATTTTTGTAATCAGGTCTTCATCTCAAGTATGATTGAATTCTTACATTTTTTTTGTTCTTTTCCTCGTTTTCTGTTTTAGGTTTGTTTTATACAGTGCAGAATATATGGGCTTGGATTAAATAAGTGTTTTAGTGTTTGTGGCGCCCTCTGCTGGGCTCTAAGGGTCACTCCCTTGAGTCGTTGGCTGCCGCTGGCGCCTGCCCCTTGGGCACGCAGTAGTTGGGCTGCTCCGAGTGGACGAAGCCCGGCAGACACTGGCATTTGTAGGAGCCCTGCGTGTTGATGCACTTGGCATTCTTGCACAGGGACATCCGGCTATTGAGCTCCGAGCATTCATTCACATCTAGAGGGGATGAGTAAACCAAAGAAAGAAAGAGAGAAAGAAAGAAAGGAAAGAAACAAGAAAAGATATCACAGGGGGAAAATCTTTATCAATCTTTATCAAGGCCTTAAATATGGTCATGTATTACCAAAAGAAATCACACTAATAAACATCGTAAGGATCAAGGATCAAGGTCTGTGACGCTTCGGGGCGAGGAGGGCAAGCTCCGAAATGTCACGGATTAAAAGAATATATTTGCTTGGGAGCAATTGGTGAATGGACGTTTCTTTATAGTTACTACATCTGTTACTACGTCAGAATTCATGGATGAGCGTGCTTGCTGGACAATGATCAAGTGAAACCTTGGGATAGTTATCTGGGTGTCCCACGGGTTTGACTGACATTTTCAACCCACCTGATCAAACTTATACGGAGAGCCGGTTGGTACAGGAAGTGGCTCATATGGGAATGAACTGCCCATATAAACCCCATCCTACATCTGGCTAATAAACTAATAAACACCAACAGCCTGTTCAGAGGGGCCCATTCCTTCTCTCATTTGACAGCAGCCCTTGTGAACATTAGTCCATTTAATTACAAGCTGTTGCAGCAGAATTCAAATTTAAACACTGCTCACTCTTCTCCCACCAAATCCAAAAATAAATAACCTACTCTAATGATTTGACGGGGCTGATCCATCTCTATCTAATGATTAGTTTCCTCTAGTCACTTTTGGCTGCACTTGGTTTGAAATCCTGCCAAATGATCTAGACATGGGAGAGCTCAAAGGGCCTAATGAACCAAGACAACGAGTGCCGCACATTCTGACGCGCAGCTTCAAAATGATCCTGGCGCGCTCCGACAAGTCCTCTTCGTCACCACCGGGACGTTCATTCTGGCACGATGAAGACAGCAAAGTTTCCCGTCCGAAAGCGGAATGATACAATCGCGAGGCATTTAGCGTTTTAACCCATTTACTCCTAAAATGCCTGCAAAAACGCCTATAGAATCCTATGGCATTCTAGACTAAATAACCGTATTTCCTGAGGGTTTTCTGAAAAAATACTAAGAATTGTCAACCTCTACCAAAACCTTAATTTCTAAGCCTCTGTACACCTAGAAACATGAAATAAAAAGCATGCTGCACTACGCAGCAACCAGCGGGAGATTCAATGTTGCGCTATGCAGCAACCGGCGGGAGATAGAATGTTGCGTCGTGCAGCATCCAGGGTTAAAGTGCTTCAAACAAACAGAGGCGTGAGTCAGTCTGCTTATCAGTGTCTCTCGTCAGTCTCTCTCGGCGGACACGGAGGCCCATTAGGGTGGCCCGCTGGGAGAGAGATGGACAGTTACACACGCCATGAACCCATGGAGGAGGAATCCTCCGTTAATGACTGCAGAAAATGAACCAACTTCAAAGGAGTTTGTGTTGGCGTTGGTGCCTTAAGTCTGACTGCCAGCCTAAGAAGAGAAGCTGCCGCATGTGCCATGTCTGGCAACACAGACAAAAATACTGCACACAGTGTGTCATAGAACTCTTGCGTAACAACATGGCCACAGAACCCGAACTTCTCCGAGTCTGAGTGTTACTGAGGCTAACTAGCCTCCTGAGCAGCACGAGCACTTATTATGTCTGTGATGTTAATGTGTAATAGCACACACTCATGAAAGCATGAGTCATCTTATTCTCATACAGAGACTTATCCTAATCTACATGACCGCAGCCTGTCACTCAAACCAAGTTGCAGGACAGCTGATTCCGGAACACTCTGGCTTCACGGTGACTTTGGTGCTGTCGATTGTCAAGCCACCCTGACAGTCGTGCCATGAAACGCGTAGTAGCAACTCAAGGAAGAGGCAGCAGCACATGCTGATAATCTAAGAGACAGTGGCATCAAGAACACCAGTGGTCAGGCCCGGACACTCACCCACACAGGCCATGCGGGACATGTCGAGGGTGTAGCCGTCGAAGCAGTCGCAGGTGTAGCCCTCCTGCACACGCACACAGCGTCCGTTCTCACAGCCGTTCAGGATGCCGCACTCCTCGGCTCGCAGGCCTTCGAAGGCGTCGTAGGGAGCTGGAGGAGAGAGCGGTCAGTATGGGTCAGCAGCATGTCACCATCAAGAGCAGATGTTTAGGGACATCACAGCCCTTAGTAAAGGATTAATGAATATACATATGTAGTTTTACGATTATGGAGTTTGGTTTACAGATGGTTATGAATTTTGTGTGATAGATAGTACACAATTAGGTTTAAACTTTTAGGAAATAAAAAAACAAATTCAATTGAGACCGTATTAAAATAATTTTAACTTACTTCGGACTATGTTAATAGTCAAGGCGTAGCATAAACTCTAGTGCCTTTGCAATGGCACAGTAGCTCCAGTAACTGTAGTTAATGATAACTGCACTTTCATACATATTTCCACTAGATGGCAGTATAGGAAAGGAAACTGAGTGATACTGGTGACATCTCCTGTACTGTACACTGGATTCTGTATCTCTCTACACCTGTTCTCTTCATTTCAGTTAGCACTGCGCTACATATTTTTGGATGGGTGGAACCCTTGATGCACCCTGTCATCCCTCAGACGACGTCAGTCCACATCAGGGGCTGAGAGGGGAGTG
>NC_063206.1:20550415-20555415 GCF_017589495.1 Alosa alosa | reverse complement strand
TGTGTGTGTGTGTGTGTGTGTGTGTGTGTGTGTGTGTGTGTGTGTATGTGCATGAGTGTATACGTCTCAAATATGCCGGCACAGCACATGCATTAGACACACACTAGGTTTGCGGTATTATAATTGCTGAGGAAATGAACAAAGTTTTAAAAAAAAACAGCGCAAATGGTTTTCCTGAAGAGCCGATTTTCAAAAATATCCCTCTGTCGATCCATACCTGCTTTTCTTTTTTTAGTCCTGCTTTTAAATATGTGGCCTACATCGAGCACCAGCCCAGCGGGCTGTGGTGTGTGTGTGTGTGTGTGTGTGTGTGTGTGTGTGTGTGTGTGTCTCTAGGGGTTTTATGCGTAGCAGAGGTAGGGAAAAGCAGCAGACTCGGGAGGCGAGTCAAGCTCTCCACCCAGTCCCATCCTGTCAAAATAATCTGAAGCAAATGTGGCGGAACCCCGCGGGCGGCCACCACAGGCATGCTGTCCCCGGGCCCTGCGCTGCTGCTGAAAGGGGCCTGGCGTTGGCTACGTCCAGAGGACTGGTGGAGGTGGGGGTGCGGGTGGGATGGAGGTTTTCTGGGGCCTGGGGCGTCTGTACCGCACTGCACCGCACCGCACCGCACTGCGTATGGGTCGGGCTGGGTCGGCTGGGCTCGGCTCAGCCCAGCCAAAAGGGACTGGGTTCCACTCCCCCTGGTCAGTGCCAGGCACTTGTGGGTCGCGGTTTTGGGAGGGCTGCTGGCAGAGGACACCTCGGAGGGGACCTGCTGCTGCCTGCGCCTCATGCCTCCGCCGCTCCACCACAAAGCAGCTCCACGCCCTCCCCTTCACCCGCACCTGACCTCAGCCACCCTCCAGCCACGGGGCCATGGCCGCCTGCCCGGCCTGCCTGCTTGCCTGGCCTGGCCTGCTTGGATGTTTATATGAGCCACCAGCTCCCGGCAGCGCAGGCTTCTGACGCAGGCTCTGCTTCCACTCAATGCAGCACTGCGGCGGGCTAGCAGTCTGCACAGGCCCTCTGTTACCCCTCAGCATGGTCAGATGTGCTTAGATGAACCCTTCCAAAACCACATAAGTACTGGCCATTCAGATAAACAGCTTGACCATCTCTGAGAGGGCCAGCAGTGCTGATTACCCTTGTGAATGGACTGGTTTGAACTCAATAAGGGATGCAGCTGCATGTCTATAACAATCATGCATGTGTTTTAAAGGGGCATACACATAGAGAGATGGGAAACCCGAGGTGCGTTCATATTCGGTGTTTTCCGAATATGTTTTCCCTGAACAGTTCAATTTGAACGATTTGTCGCAAACATTCCATCGTAATGGTAACACTTCGTCTAGCTCCAGTCCAGCTCCACTGTGCGTTCACGGAGAAGTACCTCCTCAGACTGTTTGCAAGTGTTTGCAAACGTTCACAAAAAACTCCTTACCTTGTGCATCTAAAACAGGCGATTTCACTAATAAGCTCATCTACCTAGATAGAGTTAAGACTTATACTTATTCATTTGGCTGATGCTTAAGCTTAAAAGAATCAGCTAGTTTAGTGAAATGTTGCAGCAAACGTGGTAAGATTTTTACTTTCTGAAGCCGGGTTTCCCATCACTGTGTGATAAAAACGCTAAATGATAAATGCACATGTGATAAAACTGTCTTCAAGGGGCTTCTAACTGGCTGAGTCCAGAAACAGTACATGATGAAATAATTAAATTTGCTTGTGTACAAGAGTGAAATAAAATAGATAGAAAGTTGAGAAAATATATGTGGTCACGTGTATGCATACAGAATATAGCTGATAGGCCCCTAAAGTCACACACCTGGAAGGAGATATCGGATTCCTGTTTAAATATTTGTAATAAAGCTGATGCAAAAAATCTATGTTTTTTTTTTTTTGGCCAGAAACTGGACTTCACTGATTTATTTCAGGACAAAAGGACAAAAACATTAATCCAACACATGTTGGAGCCCAATGTCTGTATCAACAAATCTATGCATGTCAAATCTATGTTTTGGAGATGGGTTTGAACTGACTGGTCACTCCAGACGTACTCACCAAGGCACTCCAGCTTGACCTCGTCGTAGAAGAGTCCGGCCTTGCAGTAGCACTCATACGTCCCGGGCATGTTGAGGCAGAAGCCGCCTTTGCAGATCTCCGTGCCAAAGAGGGCACACTCATCCGCATCTACAGTAGGCAGGAACACAGCGGTCAACAGTGCGGCTTAGCATGCACACTGAACACACACTCCACACACACACTCCGCACACACTGTACACACACACTCTGCACACTGAACACACACTCCACACACACTCCGCACACTGAACACACACGCCACACACACTCTGCACACTAAGCACACACTGTACACACACACTCTGCACACTGAACACACACTCCACACACACACTCCACACACTGTACACACACACTCTGCACACTAAACACACTGAACACACACTACGCACATTGAACACACACTGAACACACGCTCCGCACAGTGAACACACACTTCATACACTGAACACACACTCCGCATACTGAACACACACACTGAACACACACTTAACACACTGAACACGCACTCAGCACAATGAACACAAACTTCATACACTGAACATACACTCCGCATCCTGAACACACACACTGAACACACACTCAGCACACTGAACACACACACGTAAACTACGGCAACTCTACCAGTTGACCTATGAATTGGGCAACAGAAACATAAGTTCAATTTGACACTGCAGATGGCTATCAGATGGGTGTGTAGCATGTGGTGAGATGTCAGGCTTAGTCAGCGCTATATTCATATCACATTCACTTTAACTAATAGCGACACATTTCCCCTTAAAGACGTCCAACTGAAGTGCTGTTGAGGAAACATGTGATGAGACATCTGATAGAAAGATGTCCTGACTGATGGCCTTCACACGTGTGTGTGTGTGTGTGTGTGTGTGTGTGTGTGTGTGTGTGTGTGTGTGTGTCATCCTGCGAGGACGGCCGTCCAAATTTACAACTGAAAATGCAATCAGCTTTGCAAACAGACTTGCTAATTGAAGACACATCCAGGCTGATGCACAGGAAATGTTCTTGGAAGCCTGCCGTCTGTCTCACTCTCTATCTGCCTCCCACCTTCCATCATATCCATTTCTCTCTTTCCCCCTCTATCTCCCTCTTCCTTCCTCTCTCTCCCTTCCCCCCTCTATCTCTCCCTTCTTTTCTCTCTCTCTCTCTCTATCTGTCTCTATTCTCACTGTCTATATATCTCTCTGTGCTTAACTCTCTTTTTCCCCTGATTCCTCACCATCTGCTCTCTCTCTTCCTCTTCCTCTCTCTCTCTCTCTCTCTCTCTCTCTCTCTCTCTCTCTCTCCCCCTTCCAGCTGCACCACACTCAGCCGGTTCTGTGCCAGTCTGACCTCAACCAGACTCTTATTGCCTCCATAAATTAACTCAGTGAATTAGGCGGGCCCTGACACAGGCTTTCCGTGAGTGGGTGGGTGGGGGTGGGGGTGGGGGTGTGGGTGGGGGTGGGCAGGCAGCGTTTGTGGCAGGGCGATTGGGACGGTGCAGACGAAACATATGGAGGTCATATGTTTCCAAACACACACACATACACACATGGCTACAAGAACACATGCACACACACACACACACACACACACACACACACACACACAGACAGGCACAAACACACACACAAACACACACACACACACATACACACACACGTACAGTAAAACCACACACTTACACCACCACTCACACTGACATACACCAACAAATGTCTGCACATTCACAAATACACGCCTGCACCCATGCCTGTTCCTCTGAAGTCTGACATTTATGTATTGTGTCTGAGACACCACAGGGCCAAACAAAGCAGACCAAACACACACACAACCATATATACACACATCCACACACATATACACTCAGAGACACAGACACTGATCTGCACACAAACATATATACACACACACACACATACAAGCACAGACATACACACACACACACAAACACTCCGAGACACAGACACAGACCCAGACACACACACACACACACACACACACACAGACACAAATACACAGACATACACACACACACACACACACACACACACACACACACACACACAACCACACACACAAGGAGCGTCCACATTTACCGCTCTATTTATGTGAATATGGGTGTGTGTATGAGCGTGTGTGTGTGTCTGTGCTATGGGTATAACAGATTTTTTGCTAAAAACACACATACACAAATAGACAGACAAATACACTCACTGATACACACACACACACACACACACACACACACACACACACCACATCACCACCTCCAATATACATACCTTTGTAGGAATCGACTGCGGCCACTCCAAACACGTCATCTCCACTGGGAATGCTGCCCTTGCCCGCGGGACACATCTTGGCAAACTGATCTGAAAACAACACAACATCCACTAATCAGATGGAACACCTCTCTTCAAACAAACCCAATAAACTCAACAAAACATATTTTCCCATTAAAGCTTTTCATGTTGTTTCATTATTATTTGAATATAATATCAATATAAAAACATGTTTAATTTACCATCAGCATCCAGCCATACAACCCAAAATCATTTTGAACAACTTGTATGTGTCATACTGTATATAAGTAACTGCTAAAGCAAAAGCCAACATGGTAAAACAAAACACAAAAAAAGAAAATATTCTAGAAGTGTGCAGACCTTTTAAACATTTACTGACCGCTTTTGTCCGACACCAGAGATGTGCATAATGATTAGATTAGATTAGATTAGATTAGATTAGATATACTTTATTGTCTGTTCCAAAAGGTTACAGAATTTTTCATTTGACAAGGCTCACATTTAAAAAACATGCATACAGACATACAACACAGGGGCTGTAGAGTGTTAATTTGGTGTTATTCAGAATGGCTATTGCAGAGGGGATGAAGGATTTCTTATAAATGTTTTTTTTCCGCATTATACCGTCTGCCT
>NC_063206.1:20520415-20545415 GCF_017589495.1 Alosa alosa | reverse complement strand
TGTGTGTGTGTGTGAGCGTGTGTGTGCCGCCTCACCTGTGGGCGTGACACACGTGGCGGTCATCTGGTCGTACTCCTGGTTCTCCTCTGGACACACGCACATGAAGGAGCCCTCCACATTCTCACAGCGAGCCTCGCCACACACAGTGGCCAGCAGCTCACACTCATTCAGATCTACACACACAACAGACAGATACAGCCATTAAGTCTGCTTCATCTTCATCATCATCATCATCATTGTTATCAGTATCAACATCATAATGTCCTTCCTCATCCTAAACATATTCATCATCATCCTCATCATCATTGCTATCGGTATCAACAATGTCCTTCCTCATCCTAAACATCATCATCATCATCATCCTAATTATAATTGCCATTGTCATCATTATAATCATCATTATACTGCATAATCTTCATATTCATCATGAGTTTCATGATCCTCCTACTCCTCCTCCTCATCATCATCATTGCCGTTTCCACCATTATAACCATATTCATCATAAACTTCATCATCATTATCATCTTCCTCTTGATCAGCAGTAGCATCAGCAGCAGTAGCTGCAGCTCCCAACCCCTGCATCTATGGCCGGCGTGAAAAGCACACCACTCTACAAAGGCATTCCAGCGGCGCGGATTTATTGGCGAATCACACCAGTAAACGGTGTGGTCTTGAAAAATGTTTAAGTGCGGCAGCAGCTTTTTTTTTTTTTTTTGGCTGATGGAACTGGAGGTGAAATAAGTGGAAACTCTCCTCAAAGCGCCGCTGGGGGGGTTTGCCTCCCCTGATTCATGGACGCTGATCTGTGCCATGTTTTCTCAGCAGCTTCTTCACGCGAACGTGGCTGCAGAGCTGAGAGTGCCGAAGGTGGAGGATGGAGGATGGAGGACACACAGGGATGAATTTCCATCAGGCGGAGGAGACGCACGGACCACAGTGCTCTTACAAGGAGAGCGGCTCAGCAGGGGCTGCTCGAGAACCACTGGAAAAGTGTGTGAGCCAGTGTGTGTGTGTGTCTGTGTGTAAGAGAGAGAGAGAGACGGATAAAGGAAAAGAAATAGAGTGTATTTAATTGAGAGAGAAAGTGTGTGTGTTTTTGTATGTGTGCAGGAGAAAGACAGTGTCTATCTGTATATGTGTAGGAGAGAGTGTGTGTTTCCCGTACGTGTGTAGGCGAGTGTGGTTTTTCTGCATAAGAGTGTGTGTGTGTGTGTGTGTGTGTGTGTGTGTGTTCAAAAGAGCGAGTGTATCTGTGCCTGAAACAATTGCACTGCTCAGAAGAACCCAGCCCAGCGCCTCCCTGTGAGCCCTGGCCAGCTGGTCAATGAGCTAGAAAGTGTTAAAGAGAGAGTTGGACGGGCGAGATAGGGTGTTCGGCAACGAGGGAGCACTAAAACCAGGAAATGGCCAATCCAGAAATACAACGCAAAAGGCAGATACTGCCTCATAAGCCGGGGTATTATAAATATATATATTATAAACCCACTGACAGCCCTTGGCAGATTCCTGACTATTTTTGGGACGGCTTTCAAGCGTTTTTTTTTTATTGTCCTTAGATACACATGAGTGTGCTAACATGTGGCTCGTCGTAATGGGTGAAAATGTCTAAAATCCTTTAAACAGAGACGGGAGATGGAGGGTGAAACAGAGATGGATTGATCCTGGCCTACAATGAACTCCTCCGCTGAACACATTACCTTTATTCTTTGCTTGCATTGGGGCGGAGGGGGGGGATGAGTGATTCTTCTTTTATTGCGCAATAAACCTTATCGTCGTTAATTTGGTATAAAACCCGAAAGAGAAACAGAATTTAATAGAAGCCAGACAGATAGTATCATTGTTAATTTAGAGTGCAGATGGCTTATTTCGCTTGCGACGGACTCCGCGTGTATCACTGCCACAGTGACTCAAGCGCAGCCGTAAACAGTTCAGGTGTGTAACAGGCAGCGACGGCTCCAGACGAGCGGCGGAGGATAAAAATACCCCTTCCATCCCGTCTCCGCACCCCCCAGCCGCCCCCCCTCTTCCTGTGCCTGAGTCTACGGATGATCTATTATTCATCTTTTGACATTAAAACCCAGGGCTGGCTTTTGTTGTTGTTGTTTTTCCATCACGCACACACGACTCGGCGCTCATTAAAACAAAGACAGACGCCGGCTGACGTGACCCCGAAAGCACTCGGCTGACACCCAGATGCAAAAGCAAAAAACGACCCCAACCCCACCCCTCCAACCCCCACCCCAACACACACACACACTCACTCACTCTCACAGACACAAACACACACACACACACACACACACACACACACACACACACACACACACACAGTCCCTCCCCTAAACCCCAGCCAGCACAACAAACAGCAGCCTCAAATCTAAATGACGGGAAGAGAGAGCTTTTCTCTGATTGTTCAGCTTTGCTCCGTCTCGCTCTCCTCTCTGGTGGGAACGTAAATAGGCCCGGCGGCCACGCTGGTTTTTCTGGACCCGCATTAATCAACTCGGGCCGGCAGTCAGCAGAGGCCTGGCCACTCCAAACGCTCAGATACACCTCAACAGCCTCATCAGGGGACCCCTTATCCAAGATTAACATGAATACAACAGAACCACTAAACACACACACATGCTTTCACATCCGAAGTTTCCGTGCATTTTGTCCTGGATGCTTTTTCTGATTTAGGAAATGGAGCAAAGCACTGAGCCACCATCCAGCTCTGAGGGTCTTTGTTGTGAGCTTGTTGTGGAGAGTAAGTACAACGCGTTGGGCGTAGGGGACCACCAACATCAATATGAGGGCAAGCAAACAAGCTCCCAGGCAGGTGCGTGTGTGTGTGTGTGTGTGTGTGTGTGTGTGTGTGTGTGTGTGTGTGTGTGTGTGTGTGTGTGTGTGTGTTTGGCAAATCTGTGTGTCTCTATGTGAGCACAAGTAAAGAAAAGGAAACAGAGGTTTATGCTGAAGAGATCATGTAGGAAAGCTGAAACATTGCAACAGACCTTACATGGACAGAGACTGAGAAACCAGCGGCTTAACCCATCTTTGGTGTTTGACAGTGAACACCATGTATGTGTGTGTGTGTGTGTGTGTGTGTGTGTGTGTGTGTGTGTGTGTGTGTGTGTGTGTGTGTGTGTACAGTATATGTATGTGTGAGTGTGTGCGAGCGTGCGTGTGCGTGTGTGTGTCCGTGCACAGCGGCCCATCTGTGCGAGCCTCAGTGGAGCGGGCAGCTGGCAGGGGAACACACACAGCTGGCTGCGGAGGGCTCGGGTGGAGCTGACGAGTGCCTGCCAAACGTGTGTGTGGTGTGTGTGTGTGTGTGTGTGTGTGTGTGGTGTGTGTGTGTGTGGTGTGTATGTGTGTGTGGAGTGTGTCACTGTGTGTGTGCATGCGTGCAAGTGTGTGTGAGTGTGTGTGTGTAAATGCGTGCAAGTGTGCATGACTAAGTAAGTGTGCATGCTTGAGTGTACCTGTAAAAGAGTGAAGATTGCAAGTTGAGTTAAAATTGTAATAGACTAAATGAGCATGAATGAATGGGTGTGATTCTTTCTTTCTGTGTGTGTGTGTGTGTGTGTGTGTGTGTGTGTGTGTGTGTGTGTGTGTGTGTGTGTGTGTGTGTGTGTGTGTGCGCGTGTGTGTGTGCGCGTGTGTGCAAAGTTGTGAACAAAAGGCTGACTTTTAGGAACTGTTCAATCAGTTTGTACTGAGTACTTGCAGGCCTCTCTCTCTCTCTCACTCCCTCCTTCCTTCTCTCTCTCTCTCTCTCTCTCTCTCTCTCTCTCACTTACTCCTTCCTTCCCTCTCTCTCCCTCTCTCAGCACACTGACAGGGCTTCCTGCTGGGGGAAATTGGAAAAGATGGGAAGTGCATGGGCCCAGTTAAACACTCCACCAAGACAAACGAGCTCCAATTCGCCGCCGCGTCCAGAAACATGAACTCACTGGCCTACTATCTGACCGCCCTCTACAGCTCGGCCATGACCGACCAACCGGTCCAGCAGAGCAGGATTACAGAGATTCTGCTGCAAGTGACACCTCTCCCTCTCTCTCCTTCCCTCTCTCTCTCTCCCGTCTCTCACTGTATTGCCCAATCACACACACTCTCTACGTCTCTCTATGTATCTCTGTGATTCGCTCGCTCTTTCTTTACCTCTCCATCTTTCCCTCTTTCTTTGTTTACACCTCCTCTCCTTCACGTCTCATTCATTTATTTGCGTGTGTGTGTGTGTGTGTGTGTGTGTCTCTGAGTGTTTGTGTTTGTGTTTGTGTGTGTGTGTGTGTGTGTGTGTTTGTGTTTGTGTTTGTGTGTGTGTGTGTGTGTGTGTGTGTGTGTGTGTGTGTGTGTGTGTGTGTGTGTCTGTGTGTGTGTGTGTGTGTGCGTGTGTGTGTGTTTGGTCAGCTTTGTTTGGCCCTGTGGTGTCTCAGACACGATACATAAATGTCAGACGTCAGAGGAACAGGCATGGGTGCAGGTGTGTGTTTGTGAATGTGCAGACATTTGTTTGTGCGTGTGTCGTCAGTGTGAACTGGCCTTACACCTGGAGGTATAAAAGGCATGCATCAAGCAACCACGTCCCTGAAGCACCCCCCACCTGTGTGTGTGTGTGTGAGTGAGTGAGTCAGTGTGTGTGTGTGTGTGTGTGAGTGAGTGAGTGAGTGTGTATGTGTGTGTGTGTCTGTTCGTGTGTGTGTGAGTGAGTGAGAGAGTGTGTGTGTGTGTGAGTTAGTGAGTATGTGTGTGTGTGTGTGTGTGTGTGTGTGTGTGTGTGTTTGTGTGTGTGTGTGTCTGAGGCTAGGAGGCTCTGGCTGGGTGCGCTGGGAGCATGTTTAAAACATTAGCAGGCCTGTGCGGCGCACCTTCAAATCGAACCAAAATAAATGGCCGCATCAATCAAACCTCTGGCCTGACCACCGCTGGCGCATTTATGCTGTCTGAGGGGGATTTTTTTTTATCTTTCCACGGCCTGCCTCTATGTGTATAGATATGTGTGTGTGTGTGTGTGTGTGTGTGTGTGTGTGTGTGTGTGTGTGTGTGTGTGTGTGTGTTTGAAGAATGTGGATGACCAGTGGCACGTGTGGATGACCAGTGGCACGTTTTGCCATCCCAGACGGTCCAGACTGACCCGCACATGTCTGGTGCCTGCTGCAGCTTATCCACTAATCGGTAACATCGCACTCCGGAGACACCCATGCTGTGTGTCCATATGTGTGTGTGTGTGTGTCCATGTGTGTGTGTGTGTGTGTCCATGTGTGTGTGTGTGTGTGTGTGTGTGTGTGTGTGTGTGTGTGTGTGTGTGTGTGTGTCCATGTGTGTGTGTGTGTCCATGCCCTTGTGTGTGTGTGTGTGTGTGTGTGTGTGTGTGTGTGTGTGTGTGTGTGTGTGTGTCCATGTGTGTGTGTCTGTCCATGCGTGTGTGTGTCCATGTATGTGTGTGTGTGTGTGTGTGTGTGTGTCCATGCTTGTGTGTGTGTCCATGTGTGTGTGTGTATGTGTGTGAGTGTGTGTGTGCATCCATGTGTGTGCGTGTGTCCATGTGTGTGTGTGTGTGTGTGTGTCTGTCCATGTGTGTGTGTGTGTTTGTGTTTTGTGTTTGTGTGTGTGTGTGTGTGTGTGTGTGTGTGTGTGTGTGTGTGTGTGTGTGTGTGTGTGTACAGAGACACCGCTGCTGCTGCTGCTTTGCTTTGACAGACTGCACTGTGACATACAGCACCAAACTGCTTGAGCGACATTTACGTTTGTTTATTTGGCAGACTCTTTTATTTAGAGCCACTCTTAGAGAGTTGGGGTGGGGTGGGGTGGGGGGTTTGGGGGAGGTGAGGGTGGGTAAGCGGTTTATCAGTCGTTGTGCTTGTTAAAATCAAATCCATATGACACTGGAGGAGGCCTTGGACCGAAAGTGGGTCTGCAGGTATATAGGTGGTACAGGTAGTTTATCATGCTGCCATACTGAACTGCTGTAGCTCTGATACTACACCCATCTTATGATCAAACTGTCTTGGAAAGAAAGACACACTGAGGACCCTACACATTTTTCACATTAAATATCTTTCGGCAACACTTTATGAACACATGACACTGTCATGACACATGAACCCTAACCCTAACCATAACCATAACCATAATCCTAACCTTAACTCTAACCCTAACTTGTTATGACAAAACCTGAATGTCACTTTCGTGTCATAAACGTTTATGACTTGTTTATGACACGTTCATGACAGTGTCATGTCAGTCTTATGTCGATATTGTCAAGTAAAGTGTAACCCATCTTTCTATATTATTTTTTTTGCTTTAGTTTGATTTAAGAAAAATAAAAAACAATTTATGTTTATGTCATTTATTTAGATTAATTCAAAACATTGCAATGGCCTTAAAGAAATTCAGTAGGAAAGTTAGAACTTCAGAAAAGTTCCAACATAGCACTCTTCACACACAACAAAACAGATGATCTCATCTAAGTGAAATGAATATTTATGTATAATTTCATTGAAGTTTCATATATGCAATTCAAAACATTGACAATGTTCTTCCTCTTACCTTGACTTTGCCCGTTACATTCCTCCGCCACCCACACACAGATATACACACATACTGTATACGCACGTACACAAACAAACAAACAGTAAGCAGACAATCCACTCACCCACACAGCCTCGGCCGTCTGGGGTCTCCTCAAAGCCTCTGTCGCAGTGGCAGCGGTACGAGCCGGCCATGTTCTCACAGAAGTCTGGGCTTCCACACAGGGTCTCGTTCTGACTGCACTCATCGATATCTACAGGACAAAACACACACACACACACACACACAAACAGACGTGTGTGTAAAGAAAGGGAATGTCTGTTAGACACTGGCTGCTATGCCCCAACAGCATGCATTCACACTTCATAGTGTTACAGGGGACAAGGACAACATTTTGCACGTCTTGAGTTGTTAATCTCCATGGGGCAAACTTTAGTGGCGGACACAGCAGCTGAAGGTCACAGACTCACAATGACAATGACAAATAAACCAAGACCGGGAGCAGCGCGAAGGACAAATGCGAACGCACACGTAGACAGCCGAGCCGTGATCGATAGGCATGAAGACGCAAATATGTCTGCCGAGGGAGCGAAGGAGCACCACAAGAAAACAGACGTGCGAGCCAAAGCCAGCAAGCTCACAAACTCCCCATGACAAGTGCAATGGCAGCGGCCTCCGCCAAGGCTGGGATGAATATAGGACAATGACAAGAAGCCAAGGAAAACACACGCACGTCCCAACAGCAACCAAACGAGGCACAGTGGTCATTCACACTCTCCAACACACATACGCACGCACGCACACACAGAGACACAGAGACACACACACACACAAACACTAAAACACACATCTAAGCCCCACAAAAACACACATATATCCACTCACTTAGCTTTGCACACAGCGAAACAGACATAAACAGACTTCTATACTATGACAGCAAAGTACAAAGCAAGATAATGTGAAACACATGGTGACTAACACAGATGAGATGTTGTGATGCCACATGACACATGATGACCACCGACAGATGAAGACACTAGACATCAGGGCATCAACACATCCTAGTGCTATTCTCGACTGTTAAAGGGTGTAAAAATAATTCAGTCTAGGAGTAAGTAGGTTTTTTACTTGTTTTCCATTTTGTTTTTCTCTTCCTGCCTTTGTCGGTATATGTCTTGGGTCTGTCTGCTTGCCTGCCTGCCTGTCTCTCTGTCTGTCTGTCTGTCTGTCTGTGTCTGTCTTTCTGTCTGTCTGTCTGTCTGTCTGCCTGTTTGTCTCTCTATCTATCTGTCTGTCTGTCTGTGTCTGTCTGCCTGTCTGTCTGCCAGTCTGTCTGTCTGCCTGTCTGTCTGTATAAGTAAATGTGAATTGAATAACTGGTGTGGATGCCCCTTTTAAGGATTGTATTTTAAAAAGATGCATTTGGTCCACTGTGGCCGGCCAGCCGGCCTGACTGACTGACTCACCCACACACACCCCCTGGGGGTCTTTGGTGTGGCCGGGCGGGCAGCTGACCACGCATGTGAAGGAGCCCAGCGTGTTCTCACACCGCCACGCGCCGCAGATGCCAGGGCTCAGCTCCGCACACTCATCGATATCTGACGTCACAGAGAGCACAGCCTGTCAATCAACTACTATCATACACACACACACACAAATGCACACACACACACACACACACACACACACACACACGCTGCACACACACACACACATACAAACAGACACACACACAAACACACACACACACACACACACACACAAAGACACACACACACACACACACACAAAGACATAGGCACAAACACTCATGGCTTTGAGCAAGCAGCTGTATGTATGTATGTGTGTGTGTGTGTGTGTGTGTGTGTGTGTATTTTACCCTGACACGTGTGGTTGTCAGCCTGCAGTCGGAAGCCCTTATCACACTCGCATGTGAATGAGCCGCGGGTGTTCACGCAGGTGCCACCTTCGCACCTGATGCTCTGCACGCACTCATCCACATCTATAAAGGAAACCATGTGCAACACACACACACACACCACACAAGTGCACAACGCAAATAGACATACACACACACACACACACACACACACAGACATAAACACGCACGCAGACATACACACACACACACACAAACACATACAAACATGCACGCAAATATACATACACAGACACACACAAACACACACACACACACAAACACACACACACACACACACACACACACACACACACACACACACACACACACACACACACACGTACAGATAAAACACCTGTCTGACTTAATGTTCCGGAATGACAGTGGACTACAGTGTATGTCCAACAACAGAAACAGACACAATTTATTATGTGTTGAGAGTTCAGATTGGATACGCCTGATACTTTCAAGAGCAGCCAACTGAGAGACCGAGACAGGCCTCAATGGGGGTGATGGGAGGGAGGACTCGAAATACTTTCAAGCTGTGCATGCATCTGTGTGTTCAACAAACACAGCCATTTCACCCAGAATACCCTTTTCTCCGCTAATCCACAAAACAGCAGACAAGACAGAGAAAAATGACCGGTCCGAACGATCACAGACCAAAACAAAGGCATGCTCTCATGAAAAGAAAAAGAAAAACGCAAACGGCGACGCAAAAATTCCCTACTCTGTTATTTCTGTGTGCGCCTATTTCCTAATCTCGATATCAAGTGGACAAACATGGAGCCAGCTGCCAGTCCAGTTCTGACTTCCTTTTGGAGAGATATTATGATGGATTATAGATTAGTGACCCTCTGAAGAAGGCGGGGAATCTCTGCCAATTGCCCCCAATGATACTGTGGGGGGGGGGGGTAGAGGCTTCCCTTTTGATGGTGTGTGGGGCAACATGGAACATATTACTCATGACCCAGCTTGAAGTACAAAGACCTGAGGGAGCCTTTGGGGCATTCAGGTGTTTTACAGGCCCTGGGTTTATAGCTCCCTGAATGGGATCTGGACATCTAGTCTGGACATCAGTAACTGCCCGATAACACAGAAGATAGACATGTACAGATGGTACATAGATAGAGATAGAGAGATGGATAGACAGACAGACAGAGAGAGAAAGAAAGTGTGTGAGAGAGAGAGAGAGAGAGAGAGAGAGAGAGAGGGAAAGAGAAAGTGAGAGTAAAACAGAGACAGCAAAAGAGAGAAAGAGAGAGACAGCAGAAGAGATAGAGTGAAAGAGAGTGAAAGAGAGAGTGAGAGAAAGAGTGAGTGTGAGAGAGAGAGAGAGAACAATTCCCCTCTTTCAGGCGCCTTCTAGGTCATTGAGCCCCCACAGCCCCCATTTCACCAGTCCAGATCCACCTACCACACCCCCTGACCTCACCTGTGAAAGCCATCTGGCTCAATGAAGACCACAAGCTGCTCTTTATAAACTCGTTCCATCAGCAGGACAGCCAAGGACAGGCAGACAGACAGGCAGACAGACAGGCAGACAGACAGACGGACAGACTCAGGGGGAGGCTTCCTCCTGACTTTTCAATTGTCCAGTGAGTGTGACAGATGAGTTCTATGAAGACGAAACTTCCAGCGAGACTCGTTGACCACCATGGGCTTTCGAGGAAGTGAAGGTACTGAAGATGAGATTAAAAGGCGCGAGGTGGACCGGACAGTGGGAACGGCGCTAAAGCCGCCAGCAGAACCGCTAAAGCTCCACTGTTTTCGTTTCTCTATGGCTGCGCTATGAATATAACATCAAAAGCGTGCTCACACATATTCATGACAGTGGTGAGCTGCAGATACAGATACACACATAAATAAGCACACAAACATACAGCACAGACCGAGAGAGAGAGACAGAGAGTCAGACAGAAAGAGAGAGAGATAGACACAGACCGAGAGAGAGAGAGAGAGAGAGAGTCAAGAATAGAGTACTGGCATGCATCACACGTCGTAAAAACAAATAAATAATGCACATGTGATCAAGGCATAAACACTCAGATGACACCATACATTAAACGGACATCTATACGACACATCCCAAGCCTATGCGCATAAATAGACACACACACACACATACACATACTGCTTTGGCACTGAGCAAAGGATCTCACTGACTGGGGCCCGAACTGCACAGCACTGTGCTGCAGAAAATATTCTCTTTCGTCTAGACAGCAAGCTCAAAGACTTCCTTCTTTCTCTCTATCCTCCCTCCCTCCCTCTCCCTCCCTCTCTTCTCGCTCTTTCTCTGTGCGCCCCCCCCGCTTTTACTGCAGGAAAGGGCATTTAAAACAACTCTGGCACTGGGTAGGGCTGTTGGCCCGCACCACGCTGGTGGAAAAATAGAAGCAGCATATGGCAAAGGAATTAAAGGGCCCCTTTTCCAGAAGCAACAAGTGAGCAGGGGCCTCGTCGAGCGCAAGAAACATGCAGAACGAGTTAGGGGCCTTTGGACGAACGCTCAATTAACGCATTATCAACGGCAGATAAACATCAGGGGGAAGGCGGCCTGGGGAAATCTGGGACAAACTGCCGGAGACGCCTGTGGCTTCAAAATGGCTACGAGAGTAAAGGGCTCTTCCAAGTGTAATTAAAATCGAATAAAGGGCTTTGCACAAGTGCATGTGCACAGAGTTCAGTGAATGTGGGTGGTGCATGTGAGTGTGTAAGTGTGTGTGTGTGTGTGTGTGTGTGTGTGTGTGTGTGTGTGTGTGTGTGTGTGCGTGTGTGAGAGAGAGAGAGAGAGAGAGAGAGAGAGAGAGAGAGAGATAGTTCCATCTGTTCTCCAAACCATAAATCAAACAATAAATCAAAACATCTTGCTCCTGTTTATCTGTGTGTTGTCTGTGTATATACAGTATGTGTGAGTCTGGGGGAATGTGTTGCCATAAATATGTGCTAATAAACATGTGCGCGTGTCTGTCTGTGTCTGTGTTTGAGCCATGAATTTGACTGAGCCAACCCTCATGTTAAATACACAACATAAATACAATAACAATAACAACAACAAAAGGGTAAATACACATTTGTCACACAAGCAAAACAAGTATAACTATGACAGTAATGTCTGAGAATGGAAATAGATGCTGCGTACCTTCACAGGTATTTGCTCCTTGATTTAAAGTGAAGCCTATGTCACACACACACTGGAAGGAGCCTTCCACATTTAGGCAATCCCCATTGGCTCCGCACAGCTCAGGGTCATCTACACACTCATTCACATCTGCAGGGAACACAGCACAATACATCAATGTGGATGTGTGTGTGTGTGTGTGTGTGTGTGTGTGTGTGTGTGTGTGCGTACATGTAGGTGTGGTGTGTGTGTGTGTGTGTGTGTGTGTGTGTGAAACTGACCATGTACACTTCCTAGATAGATAGATAGATAGATAGATACTTTATTGATCCCCAGGGGAAATTCAAGGTCTCAGCAGCATACATACAAGACAAACACATTCTTTAACAGCAGAAGAGTAATTAAAGTATATAATATAAAAACACAACTAAGCAGTAAGAACAGTAGAAGATAAATAATATGCTAAATATACTAAAATACAAATTATACTAACACTTAATACAATATATAAAAATATACTAAAATACAAATAACAAAATTACAAATTCTACTAACACTTAATCTAAATCAATTCTAAAAACAGTATCCACATAGTGGTGATTAATAAATCAGAGGCTTTGCAATGACTGAGGCAGGGACTGAGCCTGTGATTCTCTGTGCATAGTAAGGTATGGTAAGGTGCTCTAAGGTGCTCTGTGTGAATGAGTGTCATGGTGGTAGTGCAATGGTGATAGTGGTCATGGTGACAGTGCAAATGAGTAAGTCAACAGTGCGACAATGCAGAAATAAAGTAAAGGAAAGTCTATAAATCTATATATTTAACTATTTAAGAAAATGTATAAGTGTGGCCACAGTTCGGCTGTGGCATGGAGGGGGGGGTTATGCATATGTGCTAATGTGCTAATATAGCATGCAAACAGTGAGGCATAAAGACAGTGGTACAAGTGGCTAGTGGACAGACAGTACCAAACATGGAGGGGATGAAGAGGCAGACAGACTATGCAGAGAAGTCTATCTCTCCTCTTCCCTTAAGTGAGGCATTGAACAGTTCAATGGCCCTGGGGACAAATGACTTTCTCAGTCTGTCAGTTGTGCAAGGCAGTGAGCGAAGTCTCCAGCTGATCAGGCTCTTCTGTTTAACTATAGTGCTGTGGAGTGGGTGACACTCATTGTCCAAGATGTTGATCAGTTTGTTCAGGGTCCTTTTGTCAGATAGTGAAGTGATACACTCCAGTTCAGCTCCCACTACAGAGCCAGCTTTCCTTACCAGCCTGTCAATTCGCCCCACATCCTTCTTCCTTGTGCTTCCACCCCAGCATACTACTGCATAGAAGAGGACGCTGGCAACAACAGACTGGTAGAACATCCTGAGGAGCTTACTGCACACATTGAAGGACCGCAGCCTCCTCAGGAAGTACAGCCTGCTCTGCCCTTTCTTGTAGAGTGCATCAGTGTTGGCTGACCAGTCCAGTTTATTGTCCAGGTGGAGACCCAGATACTTGTAGGTGCTAACCACCTCCACATTGACCCCATCAATGTGAACTGGTAGCAGAGTGGGCTTAGACCTGCGGAAATCCACCACCCTCTCCTTGGTCTTTGAAGTGTCCTTAAGGTGTATGTGTGTGTGTGTGTGTGTGTGTGTGTGTGTGTGTGTGTGTGTGTGTGTGTGTGTGTGAAACGGAACATATACACTGCCCTAAATCACATCTTCCTGGTGTGCCCTTAGAGGTGTAATATGCTGTGATAACACCTGTGCATTGAGGTTAAGTGCAGGGAGCTGGTTAGGCAGTAAGTAAGTATTATGCTGTAAGTGGGAGTGTAATCCTGCCTTAATTACAGCTCTCCTTACCAGGCATTTACACAAATCAGCACTGAGGAATGCCTGGGCCTTACAGTGTTTCTGAGAAACATGAAAAGAGACAGTACAGTCTGTGTGATCTACTGCCTAGTGCCTAAATGTAAGCGTTGCTCTCTTTTGGTCTTTTTTTGTCTCCTTTCCTCCTCTCTTCCTCTCTCGGCCACTTTCTCTATCCCCACAGCGATAGGTCAAACACAGAAAGGTCAGTGGAGGCCCCATAGGTTGTAGTGAACAGATGTTAGCTTTTAAAACAGGTGTGTGCTGTGTGTGTGTGTGTGTGTGTGTGTGTGTGTGTGTGTCAGTGTGTGTGTGTGTGTGTGTGTGTGTAGAGTATATTTGTCAGAGAGTTTGTGTGTACGTGTATATGTGGGTCAGTCAGAATTGGTTGTGTATTTCTCTGTGTGTGTGTGTGTGTGTGTGTGTATGTGTGTGTTTTAGCATCCACCCCCTCACCTTGGCAGCTGGTGCCGTTGACCTGCTGGTATCCCTCAGAGCAGCTGCACAGGTAAGAGCCCAGGTTGTTGACACACACGCCCACGCCGCCACACACCTCCGGCAGCTCACGGCACTCGTCCACATCTGAAACCACAGACACAGGTCAGCTCCACACAGTCCATCGGCATCCACCCCCACCTACCTACACACCCAACCACCCGCACCCATGGGCCCCTCAACCACCTCTCCGTTCCAGCTCAGCCAGACCTAGAGAGCATGTTTAGATGGACTGTGTGTGTGTGTGTGTGTGTGTGTGTGTGTGTGTGTGTGTGTGTGTGTGTGTATATGGAGGCCTGTGAGGTGTGCTGAGGAAGTAGCCAAAATCAAGTCCATTCCTTTTGCACACACACACACACGCACACGCGCACGCGCACACGCACGCACACACACACACACACACACACACACACACACACACACACACACGGCTGTCTGAACGCCTCAGTGGGGTTGGGTCAGTAAAATGACCCAACACAAAATATAGTTTGAAGAGTAAAAGGATATAGTGTGCAACATGCAAACATACTGCAGCATACAGGTGTGGACCTTCTTTGTTACTGTTTCGGATGTCAGTATGTATTCATCAGGCACTAATTACAGTTACTGAGTCAAATGGTTGTCACTGATGAGTGGTATGAGTGTGTGAGAGAGAGAAAAGGAGAAAAAAAGAGAGGGATGGAGGGAGGAAGAAAGAGTGTTTGTGTGTATGTATAACAGAATGTGAGAGTGAGTGACAGTGTGTGTGTGTTTGTGTTGTGTGTGTGTGTGTGTGTGTGTGTGTGTGTGTGTGTTTCTGCCTGTGTATATACCATCACACTGGTCCCCTGCTGCAGACACCCTGAAGCCAGCCTCGCAGACACACACAAATGAGCCTTCTGTGTTCTGGCAATGGCCCCTAGTGCACACATGGTCATCCTGACATTCATCCAAATCTGTAAGATATAGACACAAACAGACACAGTTACACACACAGACACAGATACACACACAGACACAAACACAGATACACACATCAGCATATACAGAAAACATTACGTACACATATTTATTTCTGAGAAGAACCCACAAACTGGTATTACAAGCATGTGTACTCTGCTAAGACCCAAAGCATGTACAAAATGCCAATAAAAATGAATATTTATGTGAAGTTATGACACCTACTCTATTTCCTCTGGTGCTGCATGTCAACGTATTATATCCAAAGGACACATCAGAAAGAGGGTCCAAGACTTGCCCTTGTGGTTAAACTGCCATGATTCACTTTCCAAAAACACACTAACTAATAAAGCTAAAATATACACCTTTCCTGTGCTGTAACATATTTTGAATAAGGGAAATCATTGAATACATGTATTTATGTAAGACAAATGTATTTGACTAATGTCAAATGATAGAACAAAACATACTGCTTACTACCTCTGCAGGGACAACTGGAAAGTACATCCCTTTCTGCATACAAGGCCTCAATGTATATCAAAATATCCACATTTTATTTAGCAGACTGCCCTGTGGTAGCCTAGAAATCTAGACGCACCCTAGCGACAGCAAATTACATTTGCTGCCAGGGCTAGTCTAGCAACTCTCCGTTGGCTTGTGAGCTCGAAAAATTAAACTTCTATCAGGCCAATCAAATCGTGTATACAGTCGTTAGGCGGGCTTAACATAATGATTGATGGCAGAGTTGCAACGGTTTGGCTTGAATTTCCTGCTATTTGACGAACAGTGCTGTTGGCGAACAGTGTGACTCGAGTTAAGCTTTTATTAAGTTGGCAACCAACTATCCCGAAAGACAACCGATTATCCCGCCCCTCGGACTGAGCACTGCGAACAGTGAGTGCCCAGACCCTACATTTGAATGTGGGTCTGGCTCGTCAGGCTAGCCCTGTGGTATAAGGGTGGGGAAAGGTCACGTGTCACGTGTAGAGTGGCTGAAAGATTTATGACATGGAGCAGCTCTGGGTCCATCTTAAGTGTGTCACCACTCTGTCCAGCATACCACACTAAGTCTGGTAAACTTGTCCAGAGGATTTACTACTCTCGTAGCGGGGCTTACTGGACAACACAAACAGCTAAGGCAAGAGAGACAGAGAGAGAGTGTGAGGGGAAACTCTCCCAAAAACGATGAGGTGTCCATAGAAAAACTCAGGCCCATCTACAAATGAGATAGAAGGCGATTTCGCTTGAATTAATATGATTTCTGCTACAGTATACGGGAGAAACTTGCTCCACCTTTTGCCCATCTAAATTTCAAAATTCATGTGTTATTCACCACAGACACTCGTTGTACAGTTGAACACAGTAGGCCTAGCCCACGTCTATTCTTTCATATGCAAAAAAGCCAACATAAGGTCAGCGGCCTAATATTGATAAACATGCTGTTACATTGCTATGCTAATTATCAGGTGATTAGCAAAACATACACTGAGATTGAGGACATTAACCTGGCTATCATTAGTGGCCAGGTTTATCTTATTATGTCAGAGACTATACTGTTCCTGAGCATTTAGTTTGGCATCTCCATTGTAGATCAAAATATACAGAAGGGTTGGTTCATAACACCAAGGCTGCGTGATGGTTTGACTCATGATTCATGATCAATGAATACTGTAACACGGACTCAAAGGAACTGTCCAGGCTCTACGGACAGCGTAGCTTGTTTGGAGCTTGGCTCACCTGTGCAGGACTTGCCATCGGGGCTCAGCGCGTAGCCATCATCACAGGAGCAGACAAAGTAGCCCTGAAAGTTAGAGCACCGGCCATGTTCACAGGCCGAGGAGTCCAGGCACTCATCGATATCTGGACAGAGAACGAGGGAGAGAAAAAGACGGACAGATTAGGGAGAGTGAGAGAGAGAGAGAGAGCGAGAGAGAGAGAAAGAGATAGAGGAAAGAGAGGCATGAGGAGAGACATTAATCAAAAGCTTAAAAAATGGTTAACCATACATTTGTGGTACTGTAAGGCATGGAACACAGACCAGTCTGAGCCTTTTCAGACATACTGTACCTTCAAAAATACATCATCATCACACAAAAAAAAGAAACCCCAAAACCCCACCAAAGGAGGAAGCGATTAGCCCTGGATGCTGATGGGAAATCTCAACCCTCTCCACCCCAGCGCTCCCATCCCCTCCCCCCAGGAAGTCTCTCTTGGACCACAGGCCATCTCTCGCCGGAGCAGCGTCCAACTCCTCACCCCACCCCTGGCATTATTTCCAAAGGCATCCATGCCAGGCTCGTCCGCAGCAGCTGGGGAGGACTGGCACTGAGTGTCCCTGACCTGGCCTCCGCCGTTGGCACATGACCTCATGCTGTGCCCGGGCATACCCTGGACGGCAGCCTGACCTCAAAGTGTTCAAACAGGAAACTGCCCATTACAAAAACAGGATCCATAGTCCATTCAAAGCAATACGTTTAGCAAACCACTTTCATGTGGTGCTTTCATTATGTTATCTCTATTCCAAAAACAAATAAACACCCAGAAAAGATCTGATTAGTGAATAATAACCGGATTTCTTTACACATAGAAAGATCTGATTAGTGTATAATCGCCGGATTTCTTTGCACATAACCTATAGATTTCCCTGTGAGTTTCCATGTTCATGTGAGTGGAAACAGTGTCAGTAATGCGGGAGGGATGAATGTGTGTTGTTTATGGAGATAACACTATAAGGCTTCCTATGGCTCACATGCAGCACTGACCCAGCATGGATTGGGACACCGGGTGAGGACACGAGGCTCACTGATGCTGGAGCCAAGAAATGGAACGTGCCAAACCTTATAAATGAGCTCACCACTTACGTCCATACCACACAAAAGCCCAACATGCTGCTATCAAAAGCTGGGTAAAGCTGGGTAAAGCACCCCCAACTACTCAAAACTGCATACAACTCAAACTAGCTCCACAGTGAAGCACAAAACAGCGTTTATCCAAATAGGCAGAACTCTACGTCCAGCTGGGAAGCCAGTTCTGATCCTAGAAACACTCCAAACAGGTGCATCCCCAGACCCAGGGCAGGGGCAGAGTGGCTCATGTTCAGCGGTGAGTTTAAAAGAAAGCAATGTGGGCGAGGAGTGCGAGCGGCTGCTTTTGATGCGCGTGTGTGGCTGAGGTCATCCCTCCGCTTTCGCTCAGCGGGAGTGGGGGAGAAGACATGCACCCCTGAGCCACACAGTAAATCTGACAGGGCTGGAGGGCCATGTTCTTCTCAGCGAGGGGGAGAGTTGCATCATCTCGCTCTCTCTCTCTCTCTCTCTTTCTCCCGCCAGCCAGCCAGTGGCGCGCGCTACCTCTGACTCAGCCAAAGAGATGACCTCAGGCTCACTTACAGACACACACAGGCAGGCAGGCAAACATGCACACACACACACACACACACACACACACACACAGAGACACACACACATACACACGCAAATGCACAAATACACACACTTTGGGAATGGGGTTACTGAGGACAAGAAGACAGAGAGAGAAAGAGAGAGAGAGAGAAAGAGAGAGAATGGGAAGAGAGTTATAAGACAAGGAGATAGGAAGTGTAAAGAGAGAGAGTGAGAGAGACAGAGAGAGAGAGAGAACAGAGTGGGGAATCAAGAAAAGAGACAGAGGAAGTGGATGAGACAGAGCAGATGGGAGAGGAAGGCCAGACCAGAGAGGGTGAGCATGGACAAATCAAGAATGAGGGGAGGAGAAAGGATGTACGTGAGAGACAGAGAGTGTGTGAAAGTGAGAGAAAGAGAGGAAGAAACAGAGAAGTGCAGGAGGATGATGGAAGAAGATGTGCCAATGTCAACAGAGACCACTGGATGAAACAACCGGACCAGTAGAGCAAGACCAGATTCTCTGACCAGACACACACACACACACACACACACACACACTCACACGCACAGTGTTTCTAAGGGGTTTCGGTTGCACGCAGGCACAAATACTCACCCACACATTGGCCATCCTTGCCCTCGAAGCCAGCTGGACAGAGATCACAGACGAATGAGCCAGGATTGTTATAACACAGACCTGATGGACAGTTGGACTTGTCCAGACACTCATCAACATCTGCAGAGAGAGAGGATGGGGTGGAGGTGTGGGGTGAGGATCAAGGAAGACCAGAGACAAAGACCAAGAAGGAGAGAGGAATGGATGAAGAGGGAGAGGGGCAGAAAGAGGAATGAGACAAATGCTGGTGAGCTCATGGATCCCTAATCCCTGCAGTTATGTAATTATTGTCATTACACTGTCATTTGGTGCTTTGTGATGTTGGTCTGCGAACACTCATCCATTAAAAAGTTCCTTTGAAGGGACTTCAACCAACAGAACAAAAGAACAGAGAGGAAGATAGTGAAGTGAAGCTAGAAGCAAAGCAGAAAAAGACAGAGGAGAGATGAAAGAGACACAAACAAGAAATCATTTGTTGCCCCCTCTAGTCTAATTCAGCAGGAGAGAGAGAGATGGCTTAATGATTAAGGTTATTGCTCTCCGGTGAGCGGAGCTCACTAAGTTCAGGGATCGGACGGAAACCCTGCTGTTCTTAATTAGAAGTCCTTGGGAGGGGGTGCACCCCAAAACATATATTCCACTCATCACAGAAGGCTACTGACACACACACACACACACACACACACACACACACACACATGCATGCACACACACACACACACACACACACACACACACACACACACACACATATGCATGCAAGCACACACACACACACACAAACATATGCATGCAAGCACACACACACACACACACATGCATGCACGCACACAAACATGCACACACCAACATGTGTATGCACGCACGCACGCACGCACACACACACACACACACACACACAAACACACACACACACACACGGGCACAAACACACATACACACACACAAGAAACGAGAAAAAAAACACAGCTGAGCAAAATTTCCCTCGCTCTCTGCTCTGGTCTGATGCCAGTGGTTTTCAGAAAAGAAACAAACCACCATAAGATGGCTTGACATGTTGACATTCTGTGGCCTGAAAAACCTTGGAGACTTTCCTTCTCCAGAAAAAAAACCCTCTTTGAGAAGGGAGGGTTCAGAATTTAAAGAGAGGGAATAAAAACTCACACTCAGGGAATCTCATCGCCCGAGGCCTTCCAAATACCATATGATCGTAATTACAACCCAGCATTCCATACAGTTCAACTCCTATGGATGAATAGCCAGTTATGAACTAATACTCTGAGAAAGTGACAGCGCCTCCTATTGGCGTGATGAGCAGTAGTGTGTGTAGCTCTGAGAAGATGCCTGGCTTCATGGAAGCTGGTCTGGACACTGTATCTGGCTTCAAGAGCTGTGTAACCAGAGCAGAGCCCCCCCACACACACACACACACAGACACACACACACACACACAAGTACACACCCACACACACACCCTGAGGGAGGCCTCGCTCCTCTACTGGCTCCATTACTGTTACCTTCACACTGGCCGTTCGGGTTCATCCTGAAGCCTCTGTCGCAACGCCGACACAGGAACGAGCCCGGTGTGTTGACACACAAGTCGTCATCTGGGCATGTGTCGGGCCTCAAACACTCGTCCACATCTGAAAAGAGAGGAGGAGAGAGAAGAGGATGAAGGGAGGAGGATAAATCGGAAAAAAATGAGAGAGAGAGAGACAGAGAGAGAGAGAGAGAGAGAGAGAGATAAAAAGCAAATGAAGGTTCTTGCCCTCCTGTGAGGAATAAAGCTTGATATGATGGCGTGCTCCACACGCGCATCCACCTCAGCCTGCCAAAGCTGTGGATGTGATCAGCACCCCCCCCCCCCCCCCCCCCCACCCCATGCTGGGCCTCGTAACGAGAGAAACACACACGTGGAGATGCCTCATCAGTTTACTTAATCTGACGTCTGGAGCCGAATCTCCACAAACACATCAGATCCCCAGGTCCCCATTCCTGTCTGCTCTACCTGGGCCCAGGCTCCAGAGCCCAGGCGGCAGGACTCGGCACAGCGGCAGGCCAGACGGGGTGGGCGAGCGGCCGGGTCGAGATTGATGCCCCGAGTCTTTTGAGGTGACAGGAAGTGCCTGTGGGCATTGTGGGTGGGATTTTCCAGGCAGAGGTGCAAAAGAAGTGGAAGGATACAACACACACACACACACACACACACACACACACTCATGAACGCACACGCACGCACGCACGCACGCACACTCACACACCTGCCAGCACACACACGCACACACTCACACTTAGTAGTTCAGGAAAGGAACACAGAACAGTCTACCAAAAGGGAGCAATCTAAAACAATTTGGTCTCCAGGATACCCCTCCCGTGTGTAGCAACCAAATATTTCCCCCCGGAGGGGAAACGTGCTGAAAGGATAAGTGGAGCGAGTAAACAAGAGCGGCGACAGGCTGACATGACCCGTACCTCCACACACCGCTGCCTAGCATCACTCTTAGGTTCCTGTCAGGGGCCCTTTGAGGTCTCTCTTAGTTCTAGCGGCGAAGGAATGAAATCGATCCAGTAGTAGAACTACAGCTGTCATTGGAACCAGAAATTTAAATAAAACAGTATTTTATCACAATGGAGCTAGTACACAAATTAGAACCTGCATTGGGACTAGAACTAGAAAGGTCTGTCATAACCTTCTTGAAATTCCTCTCCTGGTGAAATGAGACGATATGAAGACATCTCTGTGACAGGCCTGTCTTAGATATCCATCATGGTCATCCCAGAGCTCTACGCCGCAAACCTCAGTTTGAGTCATTGGGGCAGAAGGGGTGTGTATGTCTGTGTGTGTGTGTCTGCGTGTGTGTGTGCGTGTGTGTTTGTGTGTGTGTTGTGCGGGTGTGTGTGTGTGTGTGTGTGTGTGTGTGTGTGTGTGTGTGTGTGTGTGTGTGTGTGTGTGTGTGTGTGTGTGCAGGTGTGTGTGTGTGTGTGTGTGTGTGTGTGTGTGTGTGTGTGTGTGTGTGTGTGTGTGTGTTGGGGGGTGCAAGGAAAAGATCTGGTCGTAAACCACCTCACCCCAGTGGTACTGGTATTTATATCCGAGGTGGGCTGGCCAATTATCTAGATGTTTCTTAATAGGCCACACCGCGGCCACATCCGTAGGATCCGGCCTGTCGCTCGGCTCTTTAGGGAGAGTCTGGTGGTTACCACTGGTGGTGGTGGAGTTGGCTTGGGGACAAAGTGAAACAAGCTCGAGGAAGGAATCGGATCGCGCTAAAAAGAATTCCAACACACCCAGCAACCAAACAGAAAAAAAATAACATCTGCTGGTCATCAGCTTTGCTACTGACAACACGTTGGACATAACAAGATCTAAAAGGTACTGAGAAAGAGAGTGTGAGCATGTGCTGTGTGTGTGTGTCTGTTTGTGGGTGAGATAGACTTGAAAAGAGAGAGAGAGAGAGAGGGGAGAGAGAGAGAGAGAGAGAGAGAGAGAGAGAGAGAGAGACACATACACACACACACACACACACACACACACACACACACACACATAGAGAGCAAAATACACATAGAGCACAACGGATAGAGGAGCACAAGAGGGCTACAAGTGTGAGGGAACAACAGGGTGTGAAAAGGGAAACAACAGGGAAAAAGGAGAAAAAAGGAATAAAAGGGAGAGAAAGAGAGAGAGAGAGAGAGAGAGAGAGAGAGAGTGAATGGAGGGGTGAGATGTGAAATGTCTTTACCGACGCAGCTGGTACCCTCGTCACCAATCTGGAAGCCATGTTGGCACGCGCACTGGAAGCCTCCGGCCGTGTTCCTGCAGTGGCCGTTTGCACACAGCAGCGGCCTCTCGGCACATTCGTCAACGTCTGGAGAGAGGGAGCGCAGAGCCCACAGATCAGACCCAACAGCACACCATCAAACACACACACACACACACACACACACGTATATTTATACGTTATAATGCGTACACGCATGTGCGCATATGTAACACACACACACACACACTCACACGCAGCATCGCATACACACACGCGACGCACGACATGGCACACACACACACACACACACTACCACGTGCATTACCACACGCACGCATCGCGGCGCATGCACACACAACACACACATTACTCACACGCCGGCGTCGTGACACACACACACGACGATGTGCGCATGCACACACACACACACACACACACACACACGCACACGCACACGCACACGCACACGCACACGCACACACACACACACACACACACAAACACGCACACGCACACGTTCACACACACGCACGCACGCGCATGCACACACATACACACACGCAAACGTGTCCAAAGACCAGGCGTATCTAACCAAGGGTCTCAGACACATCAGCAAATTAAGGAGGCATGGAAGGGCACGTACTGTCCAGCTCTGCGGTCGTCACCGTGATTAAGAAAGATGAGAAGCCCTTACAGCTGCTGTGGATTCCAAGCTAATGGCCACAGACACAGCTATGTGCCACTGTACAATGGCCGTGTAATTGCTTGTGTGTTTAAAAATTACGTTATGCTACGTGAAGGCATGGCTCTGGATTGGACTGCCTGAACAATGGAACACTCTTATACTGACCAATATGGGATAGACGTCTCTCATTTAGCTAGATAACAGATTAACTGTGTATCATTTTAAATTAAGAGTCAATCAGACAAAGAGAACTATGCTACTACTGTATGCATTCATATAATGCATTCAAACTAGTTCATTTGAAATATTCCAGGTGAAGGAATATTTTTGGCCTTTTGCCTAATTTAAATAGGATGGAACATGTAAATGGAACGTGTAAAATAACATACATTTGTGAAGGAAAGATTGTACACATACAACATAGATTTTTCAAGACTATTCTCACTGTCCCAAGGTAGTTAACTGAAATCTTCCACTGCAAATTCATAGAATGCTACGCTAACCCTAGCTTCTGTAAATTGTATATATATATATATAAGTATATATACTCTTTTGATCCCGTGAGGGAAATTTGGTCTCTGCATTTATACCAATCCGTGAATTAGTGAAACACACTCAGCACACAGTGAACACACAGTGAGGTGAAGCACACACTAATCCTGGCGCAGTGAGCTGCCTACTACAACAGCGACGCTCGGGGAGTAATAAGGGGTTAGGTGCCTTGCTCATTTCAGCCGTTCCTACTGGTCAGGGCAGCCGTTCCTACTGGTCAGGGTTCGAACCCTCCGGTTACAAGTCCGAAGCGCTAACTAGTAGGCCACGGCTGCCCCCAATTGACCACTTGGTGTTTATGGAAAACTCTACTGAATATAGAGTATGGACTGAGCACATGGAGTACGGTGAGAGCATGGAGGCAGTTACTGGAGCAGTGCATTACCTGAGTGTGGCCCTGGGACCTGACGGAGCCTTACCTACACAGGTGGTCTGCTCTTCATCCATCTGGTAGCCCTCGTAGCAGTGACAGGTGTAGGCCTTAGGGGTGTTGGAACAGATGCCATGCCCACATATATCAGGGCTCACCTGGCACTCATTCACCTCTGTGGAAGAGAGGGGGGGGGGGACTTTCCTTCAAATCAATACCGTTATACTGTAAATGTCAATGTAAAGTAAATTCCTATTAGGCCTCTCATGTAGCTTTGGCAACCATGTCTTTATTCACTCATGTCAATAAAGAATTATTTGATTTGATTTGATTTCAGAGAGAGAGGGAAGAAGAGGGGGGGGGTTACATGGGACAGTGTAACATGATCAACACATGGGTGCATGGAACAACAGCTGTCTATGTATCTTTCTGCTTCTAGTTAGTTTTCTGAATTTGATTTCACTACACATAGAAGGACCTAAATTGTAACCGAGCAAAATACAGAGTAATAAAACTTGAAATGGCCTAAGAAGACTGAATGACCTGACCAAAGTGTGGGCTCCAAATGAGTTTAACTGATATGGGCATCTAATTGTGGAGAGAGAGAGAGAGCAGGACATAGAGAGAGGGGAGTGATTACACAGTGAAGTTTACGGACAGTCTGTCATCGGGAATCCTCATAACATTACTGCGGGCGCTTAATAAGGTGTCACCTTTCTCTGAGACTGGACACAAAATGTGCGCGGCAAGAGAGACGTCGTCTGGTGGTTTGGAGATCTGCCTAGC
>NC_063206.1:20512915-20517915 GCF_017589495.1 Alosa alosa | reverse complement strand
GCGGGAAAATCTCTCGTTGTCTCACATGCAACGCAGAGCGCATGCCCTTGGTGACCTTAAGCAGGACTACTGGACAAGTGCTAGTGAGACAGCAGGCCTGGCTTTTGCGTGTGCTGCACGAGAGAGAGAGAGAGAGAGAGAGAGAGAGAGAGAGAGAGAGACAGAGCAAGCGGAGATGAGGGAGGAAGCAAGATGCTTCAAAGAGCCGATACTCAAGAAGCAGCCGTAGGAATGTTTGAAGTCTTCACTTTAAAACATAGTGTCTTCTTGCATAACCCCTAAATTACAGTTGACCTTGCACTGCTATGTACTGTGTGTTTACCTCATTACCTCATAACCATTACCTATCCAAACTAGTGGCTTTAGGTTGACCTGTGTAATTATGCTTTACAGAGTGTTTGTGATGACTAAATTACAACTGACCTTGCACTAGGCTACCATGTACTGTGTTTACCTCATTGTCGTTCATTACCTAGCCAAACTGATGACTTTAGGTTGACCCGTGTAATTCTGCTCACGGAGTGTTTATGATGAAGGCCAACGTGCCTGAAGCGTATTCCTGTAAATTTCATGAGACACGCGGACATGCGGTTGCGCTCTTCCCTTGCCCCCACTCTCACGTCTAAAGACGCTGACTCAGCTGCCTCCGAGAGAATCACGTCCAGACTTCGGCAACGAAAATCTTTGTAAACAATATCCTGTGAGCTTGCCCACAAATCTCACAGGGACAGTCACCAAACGAAGAGAAACACAATCAGCTTTCGAATCTGAGAGGCAAATAAGTAACACACACATAACCTGAAAACACCTCCAAGGCAGCGAGTGAACGTAATTAAACGTATAAACAGATGGTTCAATTTGAAGATGTCTTCGCCACTTTGTACACCAGCGAGAAGTCCTCGGTGTAAACAAATGAAATGCCTCTTTAGTGATGAAAGTTTAAAGAATTCAAATCAGCATTCATGAGGATTTCAACTATTGATTTCACGTCCCTTCCAAAGCAAGGGCTCACTAAATGAAACTAAGTGGATCTACTTGTGCCATCAGGGATTTGTTCTGATTGTCTCATTACTACACAAAGCACTCTCCTTCGAATTCTTGTAAAGCCTCACACTAAATGAGAAAACCAAAGTGCTGTGAATTCAGCCAGCTGAAATTACATTTTATTTAAGCACTATGAAGATGCATTACACACATATGTGCATTAATGTGACTGGATGTTTTGGACCACACTCAAAGCATTGAATGAAAATGGGAATTTACCCTGTATGAAAGTCTAATGCATTGAATGAAAATTGATCTTTACCCTGTATGAAAGCCTAATGCTCCTCAATGAAGGCTGCAGCATAGGGAAAGTTTAGGTTTCTATGACAGAAAGACCTTGAGCAGCACAGCAGAGGAACACTAGCATTGGCATTGGCATCACAGCAGCACTCTAACAGAAAAAAGGGAACTATCTAAGAGCAAAATTTTTGATAAATCGCTAGAAATAAATTTGTCATTTTTTTGTATGGAGGAAGTGCAGGAAATGGCTCTGTGCATAAGAACAGCTCTACCCTCACCATTTGTTTTCTTTTATTATTTTTTATGGTAGAGAGGGATAGTGTGGAGCACAGATCGCAGTCATGCAGTGCCGATCGGTGACCTCATGCAGGGCTGCTTTTTGCCACATGCGGCATCGGGGGGCGCTGCGGCTAATACGGGGCTTAACCAGGCTTGGCGGCGGCAAAAAGAGTGACACAGCTGCATGCTGGGAAGCCTGTGATGGCCGTACGTGACACACCTACCTGCTCCGGGGCCACTGTGACTACTGCTCAAAATAAATAAATAAATAAATAAAATAAATAAATAAACAAAAAAAAACAAAAAACAAAGATGGTGAGACACACTTAAATGTGATGAACGCACATCTCATTTATATGCCTTAAGTACACTGGACGCTTGAGCGGCCCTATCGGCCTTTACACCAAATTAATTACGGTATGCAATTACAGCCTGCTTTCTCATCTCCTCCTACTGAGGGTGGGGTGGGGGGGATGAAACAATCATGGACGCTGGAATTAGAAGGCTGTCACCTTCACTGACTCCAAAGTCACTCTGGACACGGAAATATGATCTCACTCCGAGAAGGGGGACAAATGTTAATTATGGCGCAAGGGCACCCTGCTCGAGCTTTTCTGCCTTTCTTTAAGAGAGAGGAGGAGCAGAGGGGGGAAAATGGAATTGGCCAAACTCCACGTCGTATTTCAGGCCTGTGTTATTTTATGGCTAGTTTTGCTGAGAGGCTGTAAAAGCTATATGAATGATATTTTTCACTCTGAGAGCAAAGTTAACACCACACACAAACACACACACACACACACACACACACACACACACACACACACACACACACACACACACACACACACACACATACACAATCACAGTCATACACAAAAAGGTTTTTAAAGTAAGTGTATAAAATGTCCAACACACAAACACAAAACCTCCTCCTCCTCCGCCTCTCTCTCAGACACACTTGTGATATGGGTGGGGTGGAGGAGGTGAGTTGCCCATAAAAGAAGACGTCCTTGCAGAAAACGTACTTGGCACTGATAGCTGATAGCTATGGTCAAGTCTGGGTGGTCCACATGCTATCTGCTAATCAGCTTGTCTCTGAGGCTTATTTCCCTCCTTTAATCTACAAAAATGGCATGTGATGCAATGTATTATCAATGAATTGATAATTGATCGATACAATGCATGTAATATGTTTATAATTTGATGTCAGACACAAATTGGTCATGCTTGGGATCAGGATAATATAGGTACAAATACACAAGGTATAGATTATTAATTATTAATTGCTTCCTTAAGTACCGTACACTGCAAGAAGGTCATTTAAACTGAAGTGGGTCTTTTCGTCTCTGTAAAGCTGTGTATTGGGATGGGAGTGCGTCCTGTGATTTCTCCTGTCTGAACACTTAGTAATTTGGATGAATCTGTCTGTTTTGAAGCTGCCAACTCTCTCCCTCTCCCCTCTCAGTTTCCCCCGTTCTGAGTACCAGACATCCACCCCAGGCTCTGGAGGAGAAACGAGCGCCTCTTCCACACGATCCAAGGCCTTGGAAGAGCCGGCAAGCCAAGGCATGTGAGCCGCCTTTGTGCCGCTAACTGGATCGAATGTCGGGGGATTATTTGATTTAAAACAGAATTAAGGGGAGGAAGAAAACGAAGACACACAATGACACTAATTTCTACTGGATGTTAAATATTATTGGTGAGTCTTTGTGATATCCCTCCTCAGTGAGAGGGTCCCTCATCATGATTTCAGAAGGACGAGTGTATGAAATTCAGATGCCAATTTGTGGACAGGGATCTCTTTTCACCACTGGCCATGAGAACCAGCTGATGGTATACAAACAGACCCGACATGGACTGAGAAGCCAGACATTCATCTGCAAACAAGCACACACACAAACAAAAACAACAGCCAAATTCTTCTATCCCAAGTCTCCTGTAATAGGCTCCCTGCTGGTTGGGTCAGCGGCAAATATTTCAGCCTAGTGTTGTCTTCTCTCTGAAGCTACCACCATCCATTGAGGTTTCCCTTGGTTACGTCCCGAGCACTGCGATTGACCTCCCCAAAATGGCCCCTTGATGGACTCACCTGGTACGGGAAGTTGCCTCTCGGTCACACTCAGGGCCTCCACGGGTTTGTGTGCAGTAGGAAGGGGCACTGGAGGCAGCACTGGCTCCTGATAGGGTGGCCGGGGCCTGGGCTGGGGCTGGGGTTGTGGCTGCGGCTGTGGCTGTGGTTGCGGCTGTGGTTGGGGCCGGTTGATTGGCTTAGGTTTGATGTGGCCGGTGACATGGTAACCCATCCCGCCAGGGCAGATCTCTTTGAAGAGAGCTGAGGAAGGGTGACGGGAAGAATATTAAAAAAGAAAATTAGTTTGACAAGTTTAATCCAAAGCTTTTTATTTGTGTTGTCATAAAGCACTGGACCATTTGAAGTTACGGAGGTGGGAGGTATTTTACCAATTATAAGGACAACGAAGGCAATGAGAAGCAGTTGAAAGCACAATTAATCATTAGTCATTAAAATAGAGTGTGAAAATAATGGATGATGTGCCCAAAACAATAAAAATGCAATTGCTTCACGGTTTGTTAAATGATTCTCATAGAGAATTAAGTGCACGTTCCATAAATACTGCAAGGGGCTGTAGGTGCTTTATTCACGCCAGCAATAACGTGAAGACAAGATGGCACATTCAGCAGCCTCCTTGCTAACCAAACACCTTTCACCCCTCCACACCTGACCACCGGGCTCTCTAGGCACGCACTGGGACAGGCATATACCTGTAATACTTGCCCTCGCACACTGATTCACAACGATAACAGAACTGTGTCCCTATAAGGCCGAGCGGCCTCGATGACAGATACTGTGTGTTAGAGACGACTCCCATAGGGAAGTGAAGAGAAACAATGAAGCTTCTTTTGTGGAGATAAAGTCAGCCTAAAGTCAGCCACTCCCTGCAAAGGAACCTACTATTTTAATACAATGAGCCCCACACTTGAGTAACAATGTGTAAATACAGCATCCTCAAATGTCAAGGCTTGGGGTGGGGTGTGTGTGTGGTGTGTGTGTGTGTGTGTGTGTGTGTGTGTGTGTGTGTGTGTGTGTGTGTGTGTGTGTGTGTGTGTGTGTCTGAAGGGGAAAGGAAGAGGGGACAGAGGAACCTAATGGCCAAGGCAAGTTGAAGTTAGACAGTGTAGCAGGGTCCCTTCCTTTTTCTGCGTCCTTATCAGAAACGGCATCTCAGGGAGGAACACGTGGTTAAGCCGCGCTGAGACTTTGTTTCCTGCCCCGTTGGCCCGGGCCAAGGGAGGGAGAGCGTCAGGGGAGATTTCGCTAGAATGTACCAGCAGGACAGCCAGGGCCCAGGCCCCCGACTAGCGAGGACAGCAGAAACAGCTGTCCGCCACTGCCGCCGCAGCGGCCGGCGCGCCAACGG
>NC_063206.1:20467915-20497915 GCF_017589495.1 Alosa alosa | reverse complement strand
GAGTGGGCCTGCACTACACACAGTCCGCAGTGAGCCTTATAAATGTGGTGGCAAGTGTGTTTGTGTATGCATGCATGTGTGCACACCGGATTATGTGCTTCCTGAGGTATTTGTGTGTGTGCGTGTGTGCGTGTGTGTGTGTGTGTGTGTGTGTGTAAGCATGTGTATGTGTGAGCATGTGTATGTGTGTGTATGAGTGTGTATCAGTGTGTGTGTTTGTGTGTGTGTCAGTGTGTGAAAGGAAAAGATGAGGCTTAAGAAACACAGCATCGTGGCACGATGTCCAGCATGTGTGTGTGTGTGTGTGTTTGTATGTGTGTGAGAGAGAGAAGTGTATGTGTATGTGTGTGTGTGTGTGTGTGTGTGTGTGTGTGTGTGTGTGTGTGTGTGTGTGTGTGTGTGTGTGTGTGTGTGTGTGTGTGTGTGTGTGAGAGAGAGAGAGTGTGTGTGTGTGAGCGCTGCTGTGGTGTGTGAGGGTGAAATGTGTGTGAGAGGACAGCAGGAGGCTTACACGGCTTCTTTGGACACTTCTGGCATTTGTGGAATCCCCAGGACGTGCCCACCGTTCCACAGCAGTCGTCCTGCTTCAACAGACCCGGGAAGGCTTTTCCACACTGCAATACACCACACAACACAACAAAGTCAGAGAGGAGAGAGAGAGAGAAAAAAGAGAGATGGAGAGAGGGGGAAATATCTATAATGCTTTTAGAACATGGGAGGAGGGACAGAAAGATTGAAAGAAAGATGGAGGGATAGAAAGAAACGTGAAGGAAAACAGACAGAGGATAAGACCATAGAAGATGAACAGAGCAAGAAAGAATGCCAAGGTGGAGAGAGATTCAGAAAAGTAACAAGAGAAGAAGTATTAAGAAAAATACAGTAAAGAAGAATTAAATTCACAAAAACACTCACTACAACAACTATAACAACAACCTACTCCTCGCATAAAGTCTCCTCCAGAAATCTCTCGCCTGTCTGTTGGCACATCATGATCTAACTACAGACCTGATCTGTTACCATGACCACGAGTCCATCACTGCAGCCCAGGATTCCATCTCAGATAGGCACCGTGATCTAGCACTCTGCCGACTACCACTGACCCTTTTCACCATCCAGTAAATCTCAGCGCAAAATGGGAATCGAATCACGAGGCCGATATCTAAATCTAAAGCCGATAACAGGACACAGAGACAGAGGTAGTGGAGGTCTAATAGAATGTGACTGTGATTTGTATTCCATCTGAAAGATAGTATCTTGAGTCGTTTGACATAAACAAAGTCGACATATGGTTTCGAGGCAGGCTTTAAAAGAGCCGTTTGCTTCGTGCCCTGATCAGCAGGCCAATCCTTCGAAAGAGCGGAACGGCATCCTCGGGTTTGTCGAACTGGAGAAGGGAGGGGGGAAAATAAGGAGAGACGGCGGAAAAATCAATCCGACAAGACAGAAGCACAGGAGTCGCGCTGCCGTTTGGAAGGGATTCAATTTCAATTGGAGTTTGGGGCCGAGTGCTGATTGAAAAAGCAGCCTTTTCCAAGAGCGTTTCTCTCTCTCTCTCTCTCTATCTCTATTTCTCTCTCTCTCTCTCTCTCTCTCTCTCTCTCTCTCTCTCTCGTGCACGCGAGGGCTGCTAGGCGATCCTCCAGCGTCTCGACAGTCGAGTCAAGCGCTGCTTTTCTGGACCTGAGGATGGAGTTCATCATCAGCACTGCCCGGTGCAATCACAGCGTTGCTGATGGGTCAACAGACAGTTGGGACATCTGCTACTGCTCAAAAACCCCTCGATGTCTCAAGTCAAGTCCAGTCCCATTTATTTACAACGCACGTCCAAAAAACAAGTCATGACTCAGTCATAACTCACTCCACATGAGTGGGGGCAGGTGCACGTGTGCTCCCACACAAAATCGCAAAGGGAAACAAAGATGGAATGATTACAGGGAGACAGAAGTCAATGAGAGGAAGAGATGAGAGATGTAATATGGCTTCATTAGGGAAGCCGTAGCTTCCATGGATGCAGACACAGTACATGGAAAGCAGCAGAAATACACATATTAACAGATATTTACGTAACCTGCTCACAAACACTCTGAAAGCACTCACTTGCTAGTTTGGAAAACATGGCAAGGAGGCCGGTCTATATAAGTAAATACACAGACAGATACTGTGCACACACAAACGCACACACTAACAATACAAAAAGGAAGCATAAACATCCTCTACACACACACACACACCTACTGTAAACACACACACGCACACACACACACACACACACACACACACACACACACACACACACACACACACACACACACTAACAATACAACAAAGAAGCATAAACATCCTCTCAACATACCAACACACCTAAACACACACCTACACATACACACACACACACTAACAATACCAACCGGTGCCCCGGTGGTCTCCTGGAAGCAGCGTCCCAGCTGGCTCTTGGAGGTGACGGGCTGCTGGTACTGGATGTAGGTCTGCTGGTTGGGGTAGACCACTCCGCCGTGACCCTGCTGCTGGACCTTGCTGTGGCTGCCGCTGCTGCTGTGGCTGCTGCTGCTCTCCGAGTGCTGGTGGGTGTGGTGGTGCATGGAGGTGCTGGACGACTGGGAGCCCTTCACCTTCTGGCCGTTGGCGTCCAGCTGGGACACCTGGTGGATCTGGACGGAGGCCTCGGGCGGGTGCTTCACGTGGATGTTCACGAAGTTGGGCGGGAACTGCACTGTAGTGGTGAGCCAGTGTGTGTGTGTTTGTGTGTGTGTATGTGTGTATGGGGGGAGGGACAAGAGAGAACATCACAGGACATTTTTGAACAAATAAGTTGTTTAAAATGTTTATATACTGTATCTACTGCAACATTAGTTATCATTTCCCTTTATTTTATAATATTTGGCCAGAGGTGAAAAAGTAAAAGAGGTGTATTGGTTCTACCTGAGCACTTAACACAGGTCATTTCACTAGTTAGCTCATCTACCTGGCTACCCCATTCGAACTTTAGAACATTAGAACAGGTCTTTTATTTTCTGAAGACGGACTTTGACACCTCTGGATTTGGCTAAAGCTTAAATTCCGGCGAATTTTCACACAGATCTTAGTCTCGTTAGTATAGTTTGTTTCGTACCAACAGTAGTTGGTGACGTTGAGAAACAGAGATCTATGCAAAAAATCGCCGGAATTCGACTGGACATACAAAGAGGGTTTTCATATTGTCTTCTTGTCATATTGACATATTGTCTTAAGGTCACACTCTATCTTACAGTGCTTTAAGTGTTCATAAACAGCAACATTAATAAACAGCAGTGTAGCAGTTTTGATTTAGGATTTAAAATGGCTGTCCTTGTTCCCACCCTGCAGTGTGGGAAAGCTGATGTCACTCCTCAGTTCTGCCGCCTGGTAATTACTAAATCCTCGACGTTCACACAAAACACTTCCGCTACAAGCACTTCCCTCCTTCATCATCACAGCTTCAGTGGAGGAGTAAGACTGCCTGTACGCTCTGAGGGGAACTTAGACAAACCTGGCAACCAGGCCTAAAATATCACTATACTGTTTTCTGTTTTTTTTATTTTTTATTTTGCTCTGCGTTTTGAGGGCCAGCAACGTATAAGAAGAAAAACACATTACAGGATACAGGGGGGCTGCGGATGGAAAAGCCAAAAAAAGGGGGATGAGAGAAATGTTAACTGTTCACTCCTGACCTTTCTCTGAATGGGGCCGATTCACGCGTCCACCCCCCTCTCCCCTGCCTACACTTTCCATTGGGTTCCCACCAGTGAAAGAGCCGTTTCATCCCAACAGCCAGCACGAGTGATGCCCACCAAGGTAAACATGCCGACTATAGCCTACACTGCATGCAGTCGCGCACCAAAGGGAAATATGCTCATGATCCTGTGATGCTTGACCTCTTCAAAGTCCCACCCTGGAGCATCATCATGTGAATGGTCTCGTCTGCTACTACACACACACACACACACACACACACACACACACACACACACACACACACACACACACACACACACACACATCCTCATTGCTATCACACTTTTGTGGACCAGCTGAGGGAGGTCAAGGAGAAAGCCTTAACTGTTGTTGCTTGTCGGCTTACTCTGGTTCTGTCCATTGTTGTACGTTAGGGGGAGGGTGTGTGTGGAGTGGATCTGGCTGGCCTGGCTCTGCTGCTGCCGGTGGTTGCCGTTTTGGACGGGCATTTGGCAGAACTTGCCGGTGTAGTTGGGCGGGCACTGACATTTGTCCCGGGCACTGCATTTCCCACCATTGATGCAGGGTAGGTGGCAGACCACTGAAGACACACACACACACACACAGACACACACACACACACACACACACACACACACACACACAAAGGGAGAGACAGAGAGAGAAAAACATTATTAAAATTGAATTGGCAGACACACACATATGCACAAACCCGGTCATATTCACACACACAAACATCTTTGGTTATTCCCAGCCCTCAGAGAGAAGCTGATGTAATTTTGCCGGAAAAGACCAAGCGCTCGCTCAGTGTGTACAGTGTGTGCCTGACGTTTCTGACGAGAGTGTGCTGCTGCAGAAGCTCTCTGAGCTCCCTTTGATGTCCAGGGGAGGACGGTGGGGCTTTGAGAAGAGGGGGCAAGACTTCGCTCAGAGGAGTACGGACACAGACTCTTACCACCTGTCCACCACTACGGACCCTGAACAACCCCCTCCTCACACAAACACACACACACACACACACACACATTCTTGGTGCCTGAAATGATCCTTTCAGGCATATAGCGCAGGAATGGCCATCTGTCAGCTATGTGGCTGGTGAGAGTTAATTTACATCACCGGTGAAATGGGCTGATAGGCCTTTGGGATCATACAAGCACGGTTTAAATCAGGAGTCTCCAACAGGTAGCTTGCGAGCTACCAGTAGCTCCCCATCTTTTTCTGAGTAGCTCTCCAAAAGCTTCAAGGAAAATGTTCATAAATCTGACCAATCCAGCCACTTGGTAAACCTGTTAAAATTTCTATCAAATCAAACCCACAGTCTACAAACAGAGAGGCTAAAGGAGTTGAAAGGAGTCTTAAAACACATCCAAATCTTATTCAGCTGTTTTAGGTGTAGATCAGCTGTGTGAATACATGCTACTACTAATATAAAACAGTGGTAGTTCTCAGCCATGTCAATTTTGTCAAAGTAGCTCTCGGAGGACAAAAGGTTGGAGAACCCTGGTCAAAGTCTTTTTAGGCAAGTCCCTCCCCTCGGTGGCCATTTTGTGATGCTTTTTGGGCACTTATCGGGCATACATTTTGGCAGAAACCCCATGCATTTCTATGGAGGATTTTTTGAGTGCTTTGTCTCCCCATTAGAAAATCTCTGCCCTGGTTTAATGAAAGGACTTGGCAGGTAGGGTCAGAAGCAACAGGACCGTCTTCCTCAGACCCAGTGCTGTTATCATTGTGTACTGTCTGGTGTGACTGTGCTGCTATTCACAGAAGGGACAGTGAAGGACCAGGCGGAGATCTGGGTCAAATGTGCTGGACAACACTGAGGCATGTAGGTATGTATGTCACTAACAACAGACTGTCCTTCTGCTCTCATTTTCTATATTCTTCTCCCCATTCTCTCTTTCTCTCTCTCTCTCTCTCTCTCTCTCTCTCTCTCTCTGACACACACACACACACTTCATTTTTGCTTTCTCTCTCTCTTCTTCCTCTCTCTCCCTCTCCTCCCTTATTGCCCGGAAATTGTCAGTCACCCAAACCTGAGTCATCCACAAAAGAATTCTCTCCACCTTACCAAAACCACACACACAACCCACACACACACACACACACACACACACACACACACACACACACACACACACACACACACACACACACACACACACATCTCTACTCACACTATGCACACACCCACACACACATCTCTACTCACACTGTGCACACACACCCACACATACACACATTTCTGGCCACATTTCTGTTTGAAAGTGGAGGTGAGACCAGACAGTGGAGTTTCTGTGGCAGAGGCACAAGAGGAACAGACTAACCAAGAGAAGGAAAGTATGAATCCTCAGGAGAAGAAGGAAGGAGTGCCCCATAGAGGATGATGGGTGTGCATGCATGCATGTGTGCTTTCATTTCAAGTCCTGTATCGTTGATAAATGACCTCCCAAAGGAACACACACACACACACACACACTCATCCATCCAGCAAAACACAAGCTGGCACAGCCGTTCCGAATGGCGTGCCTCCCCGTGTGTGTGGTGTATCTGTGGGACTAGTTGGCAGCCCGGGGGGGAGCTCCGTCTCAGCTGCCTGGACCCGTCCTTCCCCTCTCCACCGGAAGGATCCCCTCCCACAACCACCCGTCAATGGCTCAATTGAGCAAAGGAGAAACAGCAATCCAGAACATCATGTAGGTGAGCAGGTGTCTCTCACACACACACACACACACACACACACACACACACACACACACACACACACACACACACACACACACACACACACACACACACACAGAGCACCAAATACTGTCTGAGTGGATTGCACTATAACATACAACTTAGCATTGAAAAAAGTTGCTTTCTGAGTTAACCCTTCAGCTGACACAACACTTGAGAACCTTTTATGTTCTCAGATATTATACGACACTAAAAAGTCTACACATGAGTGGGGCCAAACATGTTTGAGCTCACTACACTATCCAAGAGGACAGTGGTGATAAAAAAGACAGAATTTAGACACACACTGTTCTCTCCTCTCTCTCTTTCTCTCCCTCTCTCTGTCTCTCCTTCTCTCTCAAAATCAGATGAAGCAATAAGCCCCGAGAGGCCGTAGGCAGTAGGTTCCAGGCATTTTAGAACAGCTAAGGGGAGTTGTTCGGCACGACGCGCACTGAGCTGTTCTAAAATCACTGGAACCTACGGACTCGAGTGGCTTATTGCTTTTCTAAAAGGGTTCCTACATACCTAAAAATAAATGCACAGCAACAAAATATTTTTTACGATTTATTCATAGATAATCATTCTTCTGCCAAGAAATATATCTATTCTATCAGAACTGTTGCCAAGCAACATCAAGATGCAGCAACTGTAACTTTTGTATCAATTTGTCGTAGTGCAGTAATATAGAATGAAATGTGGTCAACAAGAAGGGTTGAACAGCAACTAACGTGATTCACCTAATCATAATTAAGGACCGGAACTATCTGCTTTAGAATTCAAATTCAAAGTTGCTTCATTAGCAAGACTGTTTGAGTGTTGCCAAAGCCAGTGTTGACAAACAGTAATGTCCCTCCCTCTCTGTCTCTTCTCTTTCCTCTCTCTCTGTTTCACTCCTTCTCTCTATCTGCCTCTCTCCTTCTTTGCCTCACCTTCTCTCTCATTCTCTCTCTCTCTCTCTCTCTCTCTCTCTCTCTTTGCCTCACCTTCTCTCTCTCGCTCTCTGCCTCTTTCCTTCTCTCCTTGTCTCTGTTGTGCCCCTGCGTGTTTATGAAGGATTTGTGGCACTGGTTTTAAATGACAGCTCTAATAAATCTGCTCCTTCGGCACCCTGTCATTATGGCAACAGCGCCAGTCCCCCAGAGACTACAGATCCCACGATGCCCTGCTCCCATGGTACTGCAGGCAGCTTACTGTCAGTTTGTGAAGACCATCCATCAACCAGCCAAACCAAAGCTCCCTGCGAAGGCCGTGCGTGTGTGTTTGTGTGTGTGTAATTAGGACACAGGTGCCAAGTCTCAAGCTTTCAACAGATTTTGTATGGCTTCAAGCATAGAACAAATATCTGGAACTAAACTCTAAACTCAAAGTCAGTCTAGCTTTAAGCCAGGATGGAAAAATACTAGGAGCCTACTGGTTTCATTTGCAAAGTTTCATAATGCGTTCCAAGCCAAATATACATGTGTTTGTTTGTGTGTTGAAAATAGAAGCTTGGTGACGGATGGAGCATGTTGTAGTTGCCCAGCTCAGTCTTCCTTGACAAAGGTCATGTTTCTCCAGGCTCCACCCAGGGCTTTCCCAGGCCCTTTCTTCGTGACTTAGTCATAGACCTCTCCCAAAGCCACAGGGCCTTCAGGGCCTTAACACCCACACCCCACCCCCACCGCAGAAGCTTCGGGACTAACACGTACGATGACAGTGCTGATGGCTGTGATGATGGCGTTGACACCCAAGCTAAACAAAATGGCCGCACCCCCCCCCCCACCTCTTCTCGCTCTCACCCAGCACAATGTGCGAACACACAACACCCCACCGCCACCGCGGGCAGACCACACTCGCCCACTGTGGTTGCCCAGACAAGCTCATTGCGGCAGAGAAAATAAGATGCCGTAGCCAGGGGTGGTGAGAGAAGGAAAGAGAGAGAGAGAGAGAGAGAAAGAAAGAAAGTGAAGGAAAGAAAGAGAGGGAGGTACAGAGAGTGCAGAGCGGCCTGTCAATAGACGCCACAATGATCCGACGGCAACTGAGATCTGATCCATAGCACCTTTTGAATAAATGCTGCAAAAGGAACGTTAATTAACGATCAGACTCAAAGTATGCTTTCCCTTGTCTGTCGTAAAACGTTGCATGATAATTTCACATTGACGCGGTGATTTGCTAGGTGAACCGTGGCGCCAGGCGCAAAATCGAGGCCAGGATTTAGGCGCTGTGAGTCTGCCGTGTGTAGAGTCCAGGCTGGGCTCCCGGTGGGCCGCTTAAAAAGCAGCACAGATAAGCTCGGCGGCCGAGGACTGAGGAAAACGCCACGGCGCTGCACAGCGCAGTGCAGCACGGCCCAGTGCGGACAGCCACGGAGGCAGCACCGCACACTTTATGTGCTCCAGATGGGCCTCTGACTCCCATAAAGAGCTGTAATAGTATGACTGCATTGCAGAACCACCACACACCACACACACACACACACACACACACACACACACACACACACACACACACACACACACACACACACACACACGTGAATCTGGGGCACAGACAGGCTGGCAGATTCAAACACACACACACACACACACACACACACACACACACACACATAAACACACTCACACACTCACACACACACACACACACACACACACACACACACACACACACACACACGCACATATACACACAGTGTTGATTGAGGAGAAAGTGGTCGGTGTGCTGTCTAGCCCTACTGGACGAAGCACCCTCATTAGCTACCTGTGGGTCAGCAGCAGTATACAGGGCCCCAGGGAACCTAATGACATTTTAAGAGCTGCTCTGGTGATCTCTGAAGAGAGAGAGGGAGAGAGAGAGAGAAAGAGAGAGATGGATGGATGTAGACAGAGGCAGAGAAAGAGAAAATTCCCTATTTAGTGTTCTGCTGGACTTTGCAAACCCCGGACAACGTCAAGAGTGTTTATAGGAAGTACAGGCCCTGGCAGTCTCCGAAGAACACCTCAGCGAATGTTACTCCTTACTCTCTCTCCCTCTATCTCTCTTTCCATCTCTCTATCTCTCTCTCCCCCCCTCTCTCTCTACCTCTCTCTCTCCCCACCGCAGGACTCTCCACTCCAGACTCCACTGTACACAGCTGCCAGGTAAAGAGATGAAGAAAAAAGATAGAGGCGGCCGGTTGGAAAGGAGTAGGAGGTGTGTGTGTGTGTGTGTGTGGGGGTGTATTGGGGGAGTTTGGGGGTGGGGGCTGAAGAAGGGGGTGTTGGTGGGGCCTTTTCTCCCTCAGACAGAGAAAAAGTCTGAGGGGAAAAAATGACAGCGGGACGCCTCTGAACTAATGAAATTTGACAAAGAGGAAATGACTGCTACCAGAGGAGCCGTCTACGGCTCCCGCCATGCGATCTGGAGCTCCTTATAAGGGCCACTGAGCCGAGCCACACCGCATCGCAACGCGCCACCGTGTAGCTCATAAACTCCCCCGGCACACGCCGCTGCTCAGGCGCACGGTTTGCGACCGCGTCGACCGCGCGAGGTGACGACCGACCCCTGTTTGGCCGCTATCGCTCTCATTCTTTCCCTCACTTTTTTTCTTCGCCTGTTTCTTTTCAAAAATACCTTCAAGAGCCGATCGAGCCGAGGCCCCGGTTGCATGCGTGTGCGCACGTGGAGGTGGCGAAGGGATGAAGGGATCCAGGGAGGGACGGAGGGGTGGAGAGAAGGAGGGATGGAGAGAGGGAGTGAGGGAGGGAGGGGAAAGGCCCATAAAAGCCATCTCCAGGGTGTCAGTCAAAAGCTCTCGCTGTGACATTTTTTCCAGAGCACGTCCCACAAAGCTTAACTCCCCACTGTGTCCCACTCTCTTTCCCCCACTCCCCCGACCCAAAACCTGAGCCCTTATAATAAACCTGCTACTCTCCGCCTCACACACACACACACACACACACACACACAAATACACACACACATACACATACACACAGAGACAGAGAGAGAGAGAGAGAGAGAGAGAGACAGAGACAGACACACACACACACACACACACACACACCTCCCACATGGTTCTAATTACCAGCCTGACTGGGCAGCCACCTGACGGAACCCCGCAGCCAAGAAAAAGCCAAAAAAGCACCATTAGCATGTAATTCTCATTAATCAAGTTTCACACAGGCCCTCCAGACAAGTCTCACAACACACACAACCACACACACACACAACCACACAGGCACACTCACAACTACACAGGAATACACACAGCCACACACACACACACACACACACACACATACACCCCAAGGAGAAGAAGATGAAGACAAAGGAGCAACCTCCGAGCAGATCCCACCAATCTTTGGGTGTCTTTAAATAATGGGAGCAGGTTAGTGAGCGAGCGAGTGAGCGAGTGGGAGGAAGAAGCCTCCAGGGCTCTGAGGCAGCCCAGCTGAGAGCAGTCCGAGGCCCACTCTACCTCTCTACCCCTCTACCTATCTACCTCTCTACCCCTCTACCAATCTACCTCTCTAGCCCTCTACCAATCTACCCCTCTACCTCTCTAAAAATCTACCCATCTACCCCTCTACCTCTCTACCCCGCTACCAATCTACCCCTCTACCTCTCTACCAATCTACCCCTCTACCTCTCTACCACTATACCCCTCTACCTCTCTACCCCTCTACCAATCTACCCCTCTACTAATCTACCCCTCTACCACTATACCCCTCTACCACTATACCCCTCTACCAATCTACCCCTCTACCAATATACCCCTCTACCACTATACCCCTCTACCTCTCTACCACTATACCCCTCTACCTCTCTACCCCTCTACCAATCTACCCCTCTACTAATCTACCCCTCTACCACTATACCCCTCTACCAATCTACCCCTCTACCAATATACCTCTCTACCCTTCTACCCCTCTACCCCTCTACCAATCTACCCCTTTACCACTCTGCCTCTCTGCTTTCCTGCTCAGTTCTTCACCTGCTTCGCATTTAGTGCTGGATGAGTGACAGACCAGGAGAACAAAAGACTTATTTTTTGTGCGCTTTGCTAAACTGACGTTGAATACACACAGAGGGGACGAGACTGGACGCTAACACACAAACACACACTAACAAATGCTGCCACACACACACACACACACACACACACACACACACACACACACACACACACACAAATGCTGCTACCCCAATCAGCTCACATAGGTACCTCTGCTTACCCACACTCCAAACTCCACACACACACACACACACACACACACACACACACACACACACACACACACACACACACACACACACACATCCCATATATAAATCCCCATACCACAACCCCAAACCAAGACCCAGCAAAAGGGGGAAGAAAAGCTTAAATAAAGATAGAAAGCAATGCGCTTGGCTGGCTCCCTGCCAGGGATCACGGTGCTGTCTGGATCCAGACGCGCTGTGGAGGGAGCTGGCAGCCGCTGCGGCCCTTAATGAGGTGCCCTGGCGCGGGTCGGCCCGGCCCTCTCTGGGCCGAGGTGTTTTTGGACCGGCAACGTAAACACCTGGAGATGGGGGGAGGGAGGGAGAGGGGGGGTCAGCAACACCAACAGGCCCCAGCCCATCACACCCCAACCCGAAATAAGTCTCTGATATACGACCAACCAGCCATGAGGTTGCCACGAACCAGAGGTTGGCAGCGAATGGGGGACTGTTGTAAGAGGCCTGTAACTGGTACAGTATTTTTCTCTGGAGAGGGTAGCGAAAAAAACGGCAGCCGTTCATCTTTCCTGTGCTGTCCTCTCACTGAGGTGGTCAAGCTGGGCAGGCTGGGCTTGACCGAAGGTTAAGGTTACAGGGAAGCTACACCAGGCACTTAACTGAAACGTCCTATTTTTTTCGAACGTACGCGCCACTATCACGTCTGGTGTAGCTACTTCCATTGATTACAGTGGAAGCTAATTGTTGCAGCAGATGCAACGCAAACAGAACGCTTCAGTTACGTGCCTGGTGTAGCTGCCTACTTACAGTGAGGGTCTCCGAGGAGTCGGAGCTGAGAGAGGACGAGGCAGGAGTGAGGAGAGCTGGAGGAGAAGCAGATCAGAGCAGTCTGAGCCACTGGCCTGAGATCAGAATGCAGTAAATCAAAGCCACTCGTATGAGGTAAACTGTTAGACAGGAGAGAGGAAAGCCACTATCTCTCACACGGTGCTGTTGACTCTATCTCTCACACACACACACACACACACACACACACACACACACATAGATACACACACACACACACACACATAGATACACACACACACACTGAAGAAAAGAATGTGGACAGAAGAAAAGACTCAGAGTAGAAAACAGACAGGAAGAACCCTCTGCTCCAGTGCAGACAGTAGCCGACTGGACTCAGGTCCCTAGATGAGACAGAGAGCAGTAAATCGCACGCTCCCACTTGGACTTAACTGGACCGAACGGAGTTCCCATTTACATTGAGTCATCTGGCACACACACTTTGCTTTCAAATGGCTTCAGCGTTTTCGAGTCCGAGACGTGACCAGACTGTGACTATTACTGCGTCTTGCCTCTGCCACACACACAGGGGCCCATTCTTGTGTGCTGTGTGGCCCAGACGCAGAGTCAGGCTCTGGGGGCGAGGTGGGGATGTCTGGGAGCGCGACAGGGGCAGGAGAGTGGGAGAGTGGGAGCCCGCAACCACCGGCACTCCAGCCACCCGCACTGACTCAGCACAAATGGCAACCCCATAAGGAATCCAGTCGCAGCAGCGCGCCGACCGAGGCATGCAAATCGGGTGGATGCAAAAATCATCTCACAAGAAGAGAAGGAGGGGGAGGCGGACAAGGGTGGAAGTTGGAGGGTTTGGGGTGAGCGGTTAGTTTTTTTTTTTTCTCTGGGTATTTCCATTCTCCCCGCTGTGCACCTTTTTTCTACGGCCACAACATTCGGATTATTCCGGATAATTCTTCTCCGCTGGAAATGCGATGTGTGTTTTCTACCGTTTTAATCAAGGGGAATTGTGGTAATTACAACCTTCATTATCAACCCAGCCCTGTTCCTCCAACTCGGAAAATTATCCACGTGCCACGCGCAAGAGAGGGGGTGGGGGGGGACATGGTGTATGGAAGTGCTTTAGGTGAGTCAGCCATTACAAATAACTGTAGCCTTTTATAGAGTGAGTAATAATACTCATTGTGCAACAGCCCTGGAGCAAGTATGAACCAATCTCTCCTCCATTATCGCTAAGCAACTCAAGTATGAACACTTGAACCCTTCTTTCTTTTTCTGTGTTATTTCTTTCTTTCCTGGGAGAGAAAAACCTCGGTGTCATCGCCGAAGAATGATAAACAACCTTGGAATTTATTTGGACTCTGTTTTGCCGTCTGTTTGGAGACGGACCGGAGCAGAGCATAAATAAGAAACATTTCCAGTCTTTGCCGAGAAAATAAAATAAAATAAAACAAAATAAAAAATAAGAAGAATAAAAAAACAACTGCTCTCCCCTGGTGATCCCCTGGCCATTCCCAGACAGTCGCGGGAGAAGGCTGCAGACAGACTACATGCCTCGACAGGTACATTTCACTGACTGCCTGCCAAACATCAGCGTGGTTCACAGTGTTTTTTAAGGGGCAGTAACTTTGGTGAGCCAAATCCCTCCACCACTGCCCCCTGAGTTCAGTTCACCCCCCCCCCCCAAATTGTATGCCTCAGACATCTCAGCAGCTGTACCTTGTGATGGCTAGAGAGCTAAAATCACACACCACACACATGCAGGGCTCTCTCTCTCTCTCTCTCTCTCTCTCTCTCTCTCTCTCTCTCTCTCTCTCTCTCAGTGAATCAGCCATTGGCACACAATAGAGGAGCACATGTATGTTAGCCAGTTGGAGACTTTATAACACACAGCCAGGAAGACCTCTTCGGGAGAAACTCAAGGGCTGACGTCAATGACACCAATGGACCACCAATCACCAGGGTTCTAGTGCCAATATCCCAGAAGGACCAGGCTCTCCACCTCACTATTGATTATTAGTGAATATGTGTTAGCTAGCATGACAGTTTGAACGCAACCCACTATCATAAACTCTTGACAGGCTATTGAGCAAACTGTGGGTCCCAGTGTAAAGTTATGGAGTCTGGATGTCATACCTATCCCATATATCCCCTCTCATATCCCGTATATCTCCCTCTCATCCTGGGTGAAAGGATTGCTTAACTCTTCCTGGCAGCTCATTCCTCAGCTGTGTAAAGTATCGTTTGCTCTGGGCTTTTTTTCCCCCCCTCACTAATGTCTGTGTTGAGATCTGTTGGATGGTGCGGGGCTCTCCTTATAAGGACTGGGGCAGGTTAAGACACTGCAAACACAGCAAAGTGCTGGATCCTTGCACACGTTTTTCACCGGGAAGAGTGCAAGCGTCATTGGACTGTGTCTCGCCCGTTTTGCCAAGTCTGCGACCTATTCTGTCCCACTTGATAGATTCTGTTCAACCCCGGATGACCTAAAACCTTCTAGCAAGCAGAGTAAGCAGAGACCAAGTACATCATCCAAAAAATAAACACAGACAAATCCATCTGTTACATAAGTGGGTGTTCGTGAGATTTGACATTACTGTTCCTTGAAAACAGAAGTTTTCTGCGCACACTCAGTTTCACTCTGTCACTGTCTGACGCTCCAAGTTCATTTTTCATTGCGCTGGACATACACATGCTAGGAAGAGCCAGGCGTAAAGAACAGTCACTGATTCTCCATCACACTTTCCTAATGAACCTCCCAAAAGTCTATTTCTCAAATTCCCCATGTCTAAATTATGCATTGAATAAGGACAAGATCTTAAGGAATGAAAACAATATTATCCATGAGAATAACATGTATTACAACAACAGGTTCAAACAATAGTTTTCTGTGCCAGACCATGTTCTATATCATTATCCAGGAGCGCAGCAACCAGCAGATAAAAACACAACAGCATCTTAAACAATTAGACTTAAACAAAGAGGCCATTCTCCCATAATGCCCCGGGACAGGAAAAGAGCTGAGAGCTGAAGAGAGGTAGTGCATTGTATCATAGCTGTAAGACACAGTTAGACAGGAAACGCAATCAAATCCCTACCCTACATGTGGTAAGGTGTGTAGGTGTGCGTTGGTTTTAGTAAAGGTAGAAGGTCATCGGAGGTTACTCACCCACTCTGAAGTTGGGTGCGGTGAGGGTGTCGGTGGCGTAGCCGTTCTCGCTGATGATGGTGGTGGTGTTCCCCTTCTCGCAGCTGTTCTGGCACCGGCCACCCATGCAGGTCACCTTGCAGATGGTGGGGGTGAAGACCACCTTGATCCGGCCCGTCTGGTTCCCCACGGAGGGCACTGGAGCCCGCACAGGACCAGCACCAGGCACGGGAGCAGAGAGAGGGAGAGGAAGAGGAGTTTGGTCAGCCCGGATGAATCCATTCGAGAAACTCAACTAAACTTGAAAAAAAAAGGGGGAAAAAGCCCGTAGTCCACTTTCCACCGGTAGCGACTAGCAAGTCTGAGATGTTTCGCTTTTGAACGGGGAGAGAAAAAAAAGTTGAGGAACAGAGTGGGAGAAGATCAAAAAAAGAGAGAGCTCTGTGTCGTTTTTGCCTCGCTCGCCTCTCTCTGCCTCTCTTACACGTGCGCTCCTGTTTTGCCTCTCCTTACTCTCTCCCTCTTCTCTTTTTTCGCTCCTTCTCTCTGTCTCTCCCTCACACTCTTACTCTCTTCCCTTAAATCTGGTGGCGTCTCTGAAACACGAGGAGGGAAAACGAGAAAAAAAAAAAAAAAAAAAAAAAACTGTGGGGTGAGTGAGAGAGTGGGTGAGCATGAGAGAGAGAGAGAGAGAGAATGAGGGAGAAGGAGTGTGCGAGAGAGAGAGAGAGAGAGAGAGAGAAAGAGAGAGAGAGAGAGCTCAGCAAACAAAACTCTGGGACCCACTCCAATCCCTCATGCAGAAGTCAGACTGTGAGAGAGTTAGGCTCTGGCAGATCACAATGCCATGCTTTATTACCACCCTGACAAAGATTGGGGCATGGCTGCCCGTCTGGCCCAACTAATCCCCTCTTCCTATCCCCTCTTCCCCCTTCAGCTCTTTCGCTCTCTCTCTCTCTCTCCTTCCCGCTCCTCTGTGCCCTTCTGTTTTTTTTCCTCTCTTTTCCCTCTCTTCCTCTTTGTTGTTCTCCGCTTCTTTCTTCTCCTCCTTGTTTCTCTTTTCTATCACTCGTTCACACTTGCTTGTCATGTTCTGTTCTCTTTCCTTTCACTTTCTTTTTACGTCAACCGCCCCCTACCAAAACACACACACACACACACACACACACACACACACACACACACACACACACACACACACACACACACAACACACACACCTGACATCCCTATCCAAGAAAAAGACAAAACGAGGGAGCACTAAATGACGAAATCAGTTTGGAGATGAGATGAGAGGGTGATGCCGTCACTGACCACATAAACTAAAGAAAACATCTTGGCCCTCACTTTAACCTTTAAACATCCTTCCACACCTCTGACATCTCACACAGACACACACACACACTGAAACAACCACAAATACACGCACACACACACACCACACCCACACACACACACACACATAGACACACACCACACCCACACACACACACAGACAACCACAAATATATACACACACAAACATACTCATACACACGCTCACTCAGAGCCATACACAAACACACAGATAAACACCGCGAGGGAGAGTGATCCCAGCCACTCTCCACAAACATCTGTCTCAGGTCTACCACATCCCATCCCTGTCTGCTCTCCAACTGCTCGCTTTCCCCCCTCTAATGACGCAGATGTCTCTCTCTCTCTCCCTCTCTCTCCATCTTTCTCTCTCTCTCTCTCCTCTCTCTCTCTACCTTATTCTCCCCCTCACCAGCATGTCATTTCCTCTCACTCAGTGCCTCCCTTCTCTTTTATACACCATTCTCAACCCCCTGCCCACACACACACACACACACACACACACACACACACACACACACACACACACACACACAAACACAAACATACACACACAAACACACACACCATCACTTTGATTCAAGTGTCCGGTAAGAAGTTAGTTTTAGCATTGCTGGGTTTCCTCCGTCTGTGTCTGATGCACACCATCAGGACGGTCAGCAGATGGCGGCCAGCGGAGATAACCACAGGCCTGTCACACTGCCGCACACAAAAAACTGCCCCAGCCTGGCATGGTTAGCACACTTACATGTGGATGTGATCTGCTCATAACAGACCTCACATTTATATTTAAAGCCCTATGACTGATACTTAGAGGTCTATGTAGGCGTAGGTTATAGTCTCTATAGGCGTAGTTTTTGCTCATAATAATTGAAATAAGGGCATAAAAAAGGCAATTAATGTCTGTCTGGTACTGTCTGGAACATTATGTTACAGTATGTTATTACAGAATAAGTATTGAACTGTCTCTAAAGCCAGCTTCAACAATTTAGAGTCTATCCAACTTCTTTTATGGACTGATTTCAAATACACACAGTATAACATGCCTTCACAAGGTCTGCAATCTTACTGCCATAAATGTGTTTTTGAAAGCATTTCATCATGCTCATATTGAGGTGGACAAGAGGTGGACATAAAGGCGGTCTTACTTCATTAGAAATGGGAAAAGGCTGGCACCAATAAAACAAGGAAAATATCTCATCATATCATCTCACACACACACACACACACACACACACACACACATAGACACACCACACCACACCCACACACACACACAGACAACCACAAATATATACACACACAAACATACTTCATACACACGCCACTCAGAGCCATACACAAACACACAGATAACACAAGTGAGGGGAGAGTGATCCCAGCCACTCTCCACAAACATCTGTCTCAGGTCTACCACATCCCATCCCTGTCTGCTCTCCAACTGCTCGCCCCCCTCTAATGACGCAGATGTCTCTCTCCCCTCTCTCCATCTTTTCTCTCTCTCTCTCTCTCTCTACCTTATTCTCCCCTCACCAGCATGTCATTTCCTCTCACTCAGTGCCTCCCTTCTCTTTATACACACCATTCTCAACCCCCTGCCCACACACCCACACACACACACACACACACACACACACACACACACACACACACACACACAAACACAAACATACACACACACACAAACACACACACCATCACTTTGATTCAAGTGTCCGTAAGAAGTTAGTTTTAGCATTGCTGGGTTTCCTCCGTCTGTGTCTGATGCACACCATCAGGACGGTCAGCAGATGGCGGCCAGCGGAGATAACCACAGGCCTGTCACACTGCCGCACACAAAAAACTGCCCCAGCCTGGCATGGTTAGCACACTTACATGTGGATGTGATCTGCTCATAACAGACCTCACATTTATATTTAAAGCCCTATGACTGATACTTAGAGGTCTATGTAGGCGTAGGTTATAGTCTCTATAGGCGTAGTTTTTGCTCATAATAATTGAAATAAGGGCATAAAAAAGGCAATTAATGTCTGTCTGGTACTGTCTGGAACATTATGTTACAGTATGTTATTACAGAATAAGTATTGAACTGTCTCTAAAGCCAGCTTCAACAATTTAGAGTCTATCCAACTTCTTTTATGGACTGATTTCAAATACACACAGTATAACATGCCTTCACAAGGTCTGCAATCTTACTGCCATAAATGTGTTTTTGAAAGCATTTCATCATGCTCATATTGAGGTGGACAAGAGGTGGACATAAGGCGGTCTTACTTCATTAGAAATGGGAAAGGCTGGCACCAATAAAACAAGGAAAATATCTCATCATATCATCTCACACACACACACACACACACGTGCACACACACACGCACGCCGCACACGAGTGGGCGCGCACACACACACACACACCTTTTAACCCCTGAGGAAAAATGCACGTTGAGAATCGCTCAAGCACGCTTCATCAGTCAGTAAAGAGTTGCCTTTTCACTCATCTACCACATCTCATGGCGTCTGGGACTCCATTTTACTCCTGTGACCTAATCTAACACATCTAGCACTCTTCATTCCTGTTCATCACTGTTAAACAACCATAATATCTCTCTCTCTCTCTCTCCTTTTCTCTGTCCTTCTCTCTCTCTTTCTCTGTTTTTTCTAGTATGTCTACAATCGTCAAGAAGGGTCATGTTCCTACCCACAACAATAGCATTACGTGGTGCAACCCCAGGTTTTGCAGACATACATCGGCAATGTCAGAGACGGCATTCTCTGTACTATAAGTCAGTGTAGAATCAAAATGAGTATGAAGTTGTCATGTTAAGGTCAAAAAACTACATTGTGCTGCTTTAAGACCAGCTTTGTTGATTCTGTTGATGAGGACTGAACATCTGACCCTGATCTGGGTGAGTTAAGGCCCTGATCTGGGTGAGTTAAGGCCCTGATCTGGCTGAGATTCTGTCCTGATCTGGCACCATTCCAGGCCACAGAAGCCACAGAGAAGCCACAGCCTGGTTGGGTGTTCTGTCCCTTTACACCCCCCGTTTGAGTGGGTCAGATCTTACTGCATATCCACATCAGCTGGAGGGCATTTCACCAGGAGTCTAACACCATGAGAATGCAGCATCTCAGCAAAATGGTGGAGGGAGAAAGGTGTTTTATTAGACCTGTAACTTCTAAGTGTTTGAGCATTGCAAAAACAGATCCTTACAGCTGCAACGAGCACTCAGCTTCCCCAAGCAATTACTCCTCCCTCTCCACCTCTCTCACACTCTCTCTCTCCACCTCTCTCACACTCTCTCTCTCCTCTCTCCTTCTTTCTCCATCCATCTCCATCTCTCATTTGGATGTGGATGCTGGCCAACACCGCTCCAGATGATCCCGGATCAGCTCTGGCCCAGAACCGACGCTACTTCACAAAGCCTTCACAAAGCTCACATACCATAGAAACCCTCCGACCTCCACCACCACAGCCTCCACCAGAGACACCCTAATAGATCTGGGAGCCCCTCACCAAAGCAAGGATTAAAACATGGCCGCCGCTCAACTCCCATCAAACCCCTCTGCTCCAGCTCAACAAGGCTCTAATGATCTAGCACGAGAGGCATTCATTAGCTACTACAGCACTGCATATGCTAACAGGCATTCATTAGCTACTACAGCACTGCATATGCTAACAGGCATTCATTAGCTACTACAGCACTGCATATGCTAACAGGGGAGATGGGGAAGAAGAGGGGAGGGGGCTACAAGAAAGGGGAACAACAAAATGGACACAAGTGTTTGGATGGATGGAAGACATGGTAACAGCTGCAGCATGTAGGTGTAAGTCTTATTAGTGCTATCCCCTACACCTTCTGCAGTGAAGAAGAAGAAGAAGAAGAAGAATATAATGATGATGATGATGATGATGATGATGATGATGAAGGGCCCTGGAGGAGTGACACGCTAGGGCTGGAGGGAGTCTGGTTTGTGCCGGTCGGTGTGGAGGTGGAGGTGGAGGAGGGGACAGATGGAGGGGGGGGGAGTGACAGCGGCGCTGCAGCTCTCGCTCGCACAGCCTGCGCACACTCAAGGGGCCCGCCACCGGCTCCCAGCCCGAGGACACCAGGATATATGGCCCTCCGAGAGCCCAGCCGGAGGAAGAGAGAGAGGGAGAGAGAGAGACAGAGAGAAGGGGGGCGTGAGAGAGAGAGGGGGGACAGGGAGAGAGAGAGAGAGAGACATAGAGAGAGGGGAGGGGAGGGGGGGGAGTGTGGAGACAGAAGAGAGAAAGAGAGGGAAGGAGAGAGAGAGGGAAGTAGAGAGAGAGAGGGAGCAGGGCAGTCGGGGAGGAATGGATATCCCAGGCGAGGCTCCATAGCTAGCTGCTGACAGGCCGTCTGTCGCGTGGGACAGACCTGCCGAGGTGGAGGTGGAGAGGGATGGGGGAGGAGAGGCCAGACGCGGCAGGCAGGGCAGGCAGCGAGCCCAGCCGTCTTTAAAGAACACAAACATTCCTCTGGTTTGCACAGAGCCACCGCTGCAGAAAACGTCACACACACACACACACACACCGGGCAGGGAGTTTAGGAGAGAAATTGAGGGGTGAAAGGGAGATGGATAATATGTGTGTGTGTGTGCATGTGCAAGTGTGTGCATGTGTGTGTGTGTGCAGAGATGTATAGTAACGAAGTAGAACTACTTCACTACTGTACTTAAGTACTAAAAGGCTGTATCTGTACTCTATTGGAGTATTATTTTTTTTCCTACTTCCACTTTTACTTCACTACATATTTTCGATGAGTTTAATACTTTTACTCCGATACATTTTTATGTGCTGCATCGTTACTCGTTACAATTATAAAAATGTTACGAATCATTCCAAACCCACATTATCACTGCCAGGGCGGTAGATGGCTCTGTCACCACGTTTGATGAAGCTGTTTTCATTTGCCGGAGTGAATGACAATTCATATAGAATTAGGTGCTTACTCTGCCTCCCGAAAGATTGCGAAATAATGGCCTTCAAAAATGTACCGTCTAATATGAAGAAACATAAGTAAGCTATAATACACAAATGGCACACCAGCTTGAGCTATCAGTAAACGCTAGCTAACTAGCTACACGTGGTTCATGACATGCTGTTTTCACTTAAGGTTAACTAGCTGGCTATCATAAAGGCTGTGTCACGCTGAGTGGTGTATAGCAAACCGGGCATCGGTTTCACTGCACAATGCACATAAATCGCTTCTTTTAACCCATCTACAAGGCTAACAAGAGCTCCACACTTTGTCGACAGTGTAATTACAGTAGGTTCTTAACATTTAAAACGAGGCATTGCCAACATTGTATGTGTGCTGAAAGTTTATTTAGAAGACAGTTTACAGACACACTTTTGTTTACGCTCAGTGTTTTAAGTTCCTTTTGTACATTCCTGTCTTTGTACTGCTGCTAGCCTACAGCCAAAGGAATTGTGAGTGTGCTTTAAGCTAAACATTTGAAATAATATAAACAATATGATATTCAAACTTTTCACTTTTTTCTTTAATAACTATGTTACACAATACTTGTACTTTTACTTTCAGTACTTGAGTAGTACATTTTAAAATAAACTACTTGCAATACTTAAGTACAAAACATAGCCCATTTAATACTTTAGTACTTCCACTTAAGTGTGGTGCTTAAAGAGCACTTCAACTTCTACTAGTTCTACTAAGTTTTTTTTTTTTTGATAGAGCACTTGTACTTTTACTCAAGTCTGGGTCTCTAGTACTTTATACATGTCTGTGTGTGTGTGTGTGTGTGTGTGAAAGGGAGAAACAGAGAGAGGAAGAGTGTGTGTGCATTTGTAACAAAAGAAAGTTGTGAGTGTGTTTCAGAGAGAGAGAGAGAGAGAGAGAGCGAGAGAAAGAGAGAGAGGGGGCATGGTGATGTGGAATCATAGATGCCATTCTGACTGTTGAACTTATCATAAAATAATATGGAGAAATGCATTCAGTTTCCGAGAGTTTGGCCATATGGCCGGAGCCCAGCTCACCCTCACATTAATAAACTCTCATAATCTTTCATATGGACCAATCTCTTCTCATAAGATGTATTTTTCCTCTCTCTGCCCACCCTGTATCTTTCAGAGCCTTTTTTCTTTCCAGACGGTGGTTTTATTAGTCTTTTCTCCTTTAATACTCTCCATCCCTCTTTCTCCTCCTCCTCTCCCCTCTCCTTCTTCTCTCTGCAACTCAGTCATGACCCCCCCTCTCCCTGTGATGGATAGGCATTTCTGAACTAACTATGACAAAACATCCTCACTTGTGCACATCTGTTTGGAACAAAGCCTTGGGGCTCGACCGTAGGAGAACCAAGGCCCATCAGTTTCCAGACCCCCCCACATACACACACACACACACACAGATAAATAAAGACTCAGATACAGACACACAAAACAACACTTCTAACACTGTTGTGTCTGCGACCCCCCCATACACACACACACACACACACACACACACACACACACACACACACAGATAAATAAAGACTCAGATACAGACACACAAAACAACACTTCTAACACTGTTGTGTCTGCGAGGTCCACAACTTATAGCTCAGAATCATGCGGGACTCTTTTGTGCATATGATCCAGGCGTATCAATAGCCGTGAAGCCACTTGGTTGTGCCCCCTTGAGAGTCCCTTTCATTCATCTGAACTGATATGATAGGGGGGCATGCCTTCACCATCTTCAAAAAGCCTCAATGACTTTCTATTCACTCGCTAAACTATTCAGTGAGTGCCGCTGAATAGCAAAACTATGGCTCTGCATCCCTCCTCGTCATGAATAATAATAGCCTCCAGACTCTGGCGACGGGGCCGTGGGTCTGCATGAGGGAAGATAATCTACGTCCGAACACTCTTCTGCACTGTCAAATCTCTCTCTCTCTCTCTCTTCTCTTCTCTCTGTCACGCTCTCTTCTTGGGCTCCCTGGCACTTGTAGCTGTGGCTGTTTAAGGGCTGCCCCGTTGGATGAGACAGTTTATCGCTCCGGTCTGTCATTTCGCTCTTCCCACCCTGCTCCGGAGCTTTATCTGAAATTGGCCCAGTGAAAATAGGGCTAATAACTCACCTGTGACAGCAGCAGGCAGACCCGCAGGGAGGCAGCTGCAGTGGCAGCCACAAACAGCCAGTGCTTAAGTCTTTATGCTATTACTGCCCCGGCAACAATTGGTGGAGGAGTCCAGACTGGACTACCTACCCACGTTTCAAACTCGGTGCCGTCGCTGCTCATCCTTATTTTGCAGCATTGCAACACGTGTGCGTGCGAATGTGGCAGTGTGGGTAGTGAAGTTTGTGTGTGTGAGAGTGTGTGTGTGCGCGAGAGTGTGTGTGTGTGTGCAAAAGTGTGTGTGTGTGTGTTTGTGTGTGTGTGTGAGAGAGAGTGTGTGTGTGTGTGTGTGTGTGTGAGTGTGTGTGTGTGTGTGTGTGTGTGTGTCAGTCCCGGTGTCATGGGGGGGCTTTGGGGGGCCGGGCCCGTCCTGAAAGTCATCTGTGCCCGCCCTGGTCGAGCTTGGCTGGCTGCACCAACCCCACTTCCCCAATCCTATGGATTGATTTTGAACACTAATTAAAAATGTAGGCATAGCCTATACCTCTATTATAAGTTTGTCAATATAGCAAGTAGCAAATAAAACAGCAAGTAAAATCTGTATTACTCCGTAGCTAATCAATCAGGAACATTAGGTAAGCCCAGTTATCACCTGATGTTTTAGTGGCGCAGTCTTCACTTCTAACTCCTGTCATCCAATGACAAATATGGCTTATCGGCTCGCAGGTAGGCTATGTCTCATATCGTAGTTAGTAGAAGTATGCCTAGTAGTTTCTGGGTTTGTTTGATAGCGTTACTGTTAGGCTACTGTTTTTTCTTCTGACCTAGTCGGAGAACATAGGGAGCTTGTTACCGCTCCAGGGCCGAAGTTATCCGTAACTTCGGGGCTAACTTCCTAACACTCTATCTGAAAGTGGTTAGCAAATGAAAGAGGATTTTGGTTTTAGCCTATCTGTGGATTTATTTTTGCATTATTTTGAATATGACTCGCTCCAGTCTCAACAGCACGTCTACTTTTTCCACACGCGTCTCAGTTCTAACACACATATCCCCTCTCGCTTTCTCTCTCTCCATCCCTGTGCACGGGCTCTCTTAAAGGAGCTGCACCATTTTACAACAATTGCATTTACATTTTCATATTGTTTTGTCAAGTGTGAGCTTAAATTACTGTGATCAATTTAAGTTCCCGTGCCCCCCCTGAAAAGGTGTAATGCCCGTCCGTGAATTTTTGTCTGCCGCCGGGTCTGGTGTGTGTGTGTGTGTGTGTGAAAAGTGTGTGTGTGTGTGTGTGAGAGAGAGAGAGAGAGAGAGTGTGTGTGTGTGTGTGTGTGTGTGTGTGTGTGTGTGTGTGTGTGTGTGTGTGTATGTGTGTGTGTGTGTGTGTGTGTATGTGTGAGTGTGTGTGTGTGTGTGTGTGTTGCATATGCATGCAGACAATAGGGTTCATCTGTTCCCCTTGCAGGGATAATTACAGGTTGTTTTATCTGCTGTGGTTTGGGCCTCACCACTTAAGAGGGAAGACACCTAACGGTGTTTAATATGCAGACGCTCTGTGGAGGTGAGACGCACCCAGCCGGCGGGGGGCTGTGCGCTCCCACTCTGGGTTTATGTAGCCCACGCTACTCTAAAAACAAACTCCCACTGCTAGCTAGCGCCCTGCTGCTAATGATGCCCTCTAGCTCTATTCTCCTGTTGGTGCGCCAGCAGAGGCTAGCCAGCAAAGCTAATTTCAGCCATCACATACAGTATTACATCAACACAGTATTTACAGGCCAACCAAGCATTCAATGCCCCATATAACCTATTCAATTCCCCATATAACTTTTAGCGCGGCCCATATAACTAAATCCCCCCTGGCTCAATTACTTTAATATTTGCCTGTGTTAATAACAGGTACAAGGGCAGCTCCGCATGGGGTAATGAAAAGTGTAGAACAGCACTGGAAACCACAGTAAAGACTTCTGAAATGTGAGAGATGGGCACCACCCGAAATAATAATGACAAACTGACCCAGATAATTAAGCTAGCATGCCTATTTGGCAGTGATTTATAGCGAGGGCAATCTATCTCGGACTTTAAAATAACAAACATGCACGATTCCATAACACACACACCCACAAGAACACACACACACACACCCTCGCCCCCTGTAATTGGCTTTGCGCAATTCGCTGACACAAGCTGCTGTCGTGCCGTTCGCTAAAGCGAGGAGATGAGGGGAGAGGAGAAGAGAGGAGAGGAAGAGAGGAGAGGAGGAGGGGTGGAGTTTGAGCGAGAGGAGGGGGGTGGTTGGTGTTTGGTCTGTCACCCTGTCCCAAGACTTTCCAAGTCTGCGGTTCGAGGGCGATGTTCGCGCCAGCCCAACGCCATGCCTGGGAGGACTCGAGCGTCTTAATACCTAGTTGATGACACATTTATGAAAAAAAATCAATCAAAGGAAACAGAGTAACATTTTTAGCGTGTTTAAAGTAGGTGCATGACAAGACTTGGGATAAACCTCACGCTTGTCCTGATTCTCTCTCCTCTCTCTCTCTCCCTTTCCCTCCCGCTCTCTCTCTCTCTCTCTCTCTCTTTCCCTCTCTCTCACTCTCTTTCTCTCCCTCTCCCACTCGCTCTTTCTCTCTCTCTCCCTCTTTCCCTCTCTCTCTCTCTTTCTCCCTCTTTTCCTCAGAAAGTCAATGCTTCCAAAAGCACAAAATACTCTGACAGAAAAGACAGAGCCTGGCTGTGGTGGACCATCTCTGGGGTTTCAGTTTTATGGGCAAGAAGGAAAACATGACTTCTTTTGAAAAGGAATGCTTAAAGACTTGAACAGTACCTCACTGATCCAAACAAACGCTGAGGCAAGTTATTCTGACACTTGTGTAAATTCGAGACGAGCTCTTCACAATGAGACATACCTATGTGGTACCAGCAGTAGGATGGCTCCAGAAAGAAAAGAATATCGTACCATACCAACAACATGACCCTTAGAGTAGGTTGGACTCATTTCTAAAGCGGGCAGGGGGATTATGTTGCTGCTAGTCATTTTAACAGACTCTTTATCCCTAAAGCAATAAAAACAGTGTAGTTAAGGGCTGTATATATGACACCCATCTCTCTCGAAGATTTACTGAATTTCTCAGTATCTGACCCAAATGAATCACCTTCTGTTTAACCTAAAATAGGGGAAGGGAATAGTCCACTAGAAGACAACCCAGCAACCACTGCAATACTACCCTACTTGAAAGTAACTTTGAGTAAAGGCTTGACAAACAAAGAAATGTATGCAGTAGTAAATCAGATACTTAAATTTTGTGAACAATGTGAGATTGAGATCAATCACATGTGCCATTAGATGACCTACATGCTACACTAGTCTTTATAGTATTGCACCAATGCTAGAAAGGTATCGCGATACCCTGAAATTAAATGTGACAATTCCCCATTTTATAAGTATTGATACTAGAATAGTGTTTTAATAATGTTTTAACAAAACCTTTGTTTTCAGTTGAGAAGTTCCTTGTTCTGTTGCCTATAGCTTTCATTACTGATGTTTTAAGGCTTCTGACATGATATCGTTTCAGTATTAGTATCAAGATACTTTGGTATTGTACTGTATCGAAGTCATAATTTAGCTATCATGACAAAACTCCTAAAAGTCCTAACCCCTTCTAAGACAACAAAGGCAGCCATTATGTGCCATCCTGAGACTAATGTTTCCTCCTGCTTGGGTCAGTAAAATGGCTCTTGTGATCCACTGGCCAGAAAACAGCTCCCTACAAGACAGTGCGCATAGTGCTTGGGAACTCTTAAAAAGAAACATTAGGTTTCTTATTAAATGTGTCTTTAATGAAAGCAAAGAACACTTTGCCTACTCTCTTTACTGTCTCCCAAACGGCAATCCCCTGATGCACACTGCCAGCTCAATAGTGGATACATCCCTGAACCAGTTGCTACCATGAGGGCAACCTAAGTCCTTAAATAGAATTTATTTCACCAGGCTTTACAAGCTTGCTACTTCATATAACCACAAGCTCATATCAGAAATATGCTTGCTTAAGCAAAACCAGACTCTACCTCACTGGCACACAGGGAACCGTACAAGCCGTAATATTGCATCATCACATTAAACATTTTTATTTCCTTGCGTTTGGGGCCCCTCAGAGGGGTGTTGAGGGGTGGGGTACTGACCGTGGACGGAGCCGTGGCCCACAGACAGTGGGATTGGTCTGTCCGGCTGGGGGCCCACGCGGTGCACCTGGGTGTGGGTGGTGTGGTAGTACTTGGGCTTCATGATGAACTGCTGGCTATGGCTCTGGCCACGCTGCATGGTCACCGAGACAGGAGACCGCACACTGGAGGAGAGACAAGAGAGGAGAGGAGAGGGGAGGAGAGAGGAGGCGAGAGGGGGAGAGGAGAGGAGAGAGGAGGAGAGGGGAGGAGAGGAGGGGAGAGGAGGGGAGAGGGGAGGAGGAGAGAGGAGGAGAGGAGTTGGCATTAAAGTGGATGGAAGCTGGCAACATAGCTTTCTTTTATACTGATTTTGTGTTGTGTGTGTGTGTGTGTGTGTGTGTGTGTGTGTGTGTGTGTGTGTGTGTGTGTGTGTGTGTGTGTGTGCATGTGTGTGTTTCTATGTCAATCTCAATACCCATGTGTTTGTTCATCTGTCAGTTTATCTGAATCTACCCATCCATTTACCTGTCTGTCTGTCTGTCTGTCTGTCTGTGTTTGTCTCAATCTACTTGCTTGTCTGTCTATTTCTCTGTCTGCCTGTCTTGTTGTCTGAGGTCTCAGGTAAACCGACAGTTGAAGTAGGCTAGATTATTGGATCCTCCTGTTATCAGTCTAGAAGTCATGGCAAGGTCAAACTGCCATGGGGCTAAGATCACCTTACGCCACACTTATTTTTGTGGTGTGTGGGGGGTTACTGTCATTGTGCTTTGGAGGATAACCTAACACCAAGTAGAGGCCCCTGCAACAATTACAGTCTGATATTTTTAAACTGATATTTTTAAACTCCCCCTCACCACACAATGGAGCAGGAGGAGTGATGGGCAGGAAGAGGAGGAGTGAGGAGCAGAAGCAGAAGGAGTGAGGAGCAGGAGGTGTGAGGAGCTGAAGCAGGAGCAGTGAGGAGCAGGAGGAGTGAGGAGCAAGAGGAGTGAGGAGCAGGAGGAGTGAGGAGCAGGAGGAGGAGGAGCAGGAGGAGTGAGGAGCAGGAGGAACGAGGAGCAGGAGGAACAAGGAGCAGGAGCAGGAGGAGTGAGGAGTGAGGAGCAGGAGTGAGGAGCAGGAGCAGGAGGAGTGAGAAGCAGAAGGAGTGAGGAGCAGGAGGAACAAGGAGCAGGAGGAACGAGGAGCAGGAGCAGGAGGAGTGAGAGTGGGAGGTGCAGGGTGGGGGCCAAGGAAACGAGAGCTGATAAACGACAAAAAAAAACTCTAAAAAGCCTCCAAGCACTAAATCTGAGTCTTTAAACCACTGTCAAAGTCTCTCCACTACCACTCTGGTTAGCTTCAGTCGGGGCAAATCAAATCTGACTTGTTTGTGCGAGCTGGGGAGCCATGTGGTAATTCAGTACAAGACACAGGAGCTTCTACTGCCAGAGAAAATGACAGCAGGTTTTCTCTCTCTCTTATGCACACACACAAGTGCGTACACACACACACACACACACACACACACACACGTTTGGTACAAGAGTATCAAATTGTTGGCCCTAGTCACATTCTACACACAGACACGTCCAGGTGAGAGTGGCAGAGAGTGGAGCCCTGTCTTCTGTAGACATGACGGGGAGTGTCACTGTGGTTTGGTGAACCCTCCTGAAACGCCCCCATTAAACAGGCAGAGGTGGAAAAATTACGCTGTTCTATTACGCTGCAATGGATACTTCTGAACCTTGATCTGACAGAAAGGGGGCATTAAAGGGCTATATGCAAAACAATGTCAATTTATACAAAAAGAATCAGAAATTCGGACAAGAAACAAGAATATT
>NC_063206.1:20450415-20462915 GCF_017589495.1 Alosa alosa | reverse complement strand
ATCATGATGAAACCATGATGATCATCTTAGGGCAATTCCATGGAAAATTATTTTTTTTGTAACATCCATAACGCCAATAAAATGTGATGGTATGGTATGATGTGAATGATTACCTGAAATTTGAGCATTTGCTATTTTGGGCTGAAGAATGTACATGAGAAAAAATGCACAAAAAATGAATAGTAACATTCACGTCATACAAATGCCAAGGCATTTCACTGGCGTTATGGATGTGACAAAAAGTCCATTTTCCGTGGAATTGCCCCTTAGCATCTACCAGTGGCACCATTTTGGAATTTGGGGATTGAACTGTACAGTAGCAATAGCTAACTTGGCCAAGGACCTTCCTACAACTTTACAAAAGCCCCCCTCGCCTTTGTGGCTTTCTTTGAACTCTGCATTTGAAACAAAAAAGACATATTAAATGTTCCCAGCCACATTTAGCCTGAACTCATGCAAAGGGATTGTACCTCGGTATATGGCAACAAAGGGTAATACTTTACTTGAAGGTATCTACATAAGAGTGACATGACACTGTCATGAACACATGACACTGTCATGACACATGAACTCTAACCCTAACCCTAACCAGTCATGACAAAAACCGAATGACACTTAGGGGTATGTCATAAATGTTTATGACTTGTTTATAATGTTTATGACACATTCATTACAGTGTCATGTCACTCTTATGTAGATACTATACCTTCAAGCAAAGTGTAACCCAACAAAGCAGTGTGCCTGTGTTGCATCTGCTGGGAGAGAATTGATCTCTGACTTACAAATGTGGCTGCAATATTGAGCAGCATTCCAATTACATTGAAAAATTATGGAAGAAACAGGCAATTTGGTAAAACTATCCAGAGGAGGCACACATGTGTCCAAACAGACCATTTCTTCATTTGTCCATCACTCTGGGGTATCCACTACTACTTCTTTAATATCACACACACACACCAGTCTCAAATTTCACTAGGGTGATATCAGAGGTGTTGTGACAGATCATCCCTATTACAGCTATGTCCACCCCCTTCACCCCTCATAGACTAGTCAACACAATGAGAAAATACAGTTTCAATGCTCTACAACACCCAAGGTCTTGCCAGGTCTGCCTTGGAAGTTAAATATACCAACAAGCATGAGCAGAACTCAAAAGCCCAGAAAGTACTTTTTCCCCATCCCCTGCTTCTCCCAGGGCTAACAGTTCTTTTTTATGGTCAGTCAGACCTTTTTTTATTTTTGACTGTAATTCTTCCTTCCTCGTATACAACGGGCTGCATGATACGCTTGCAGCCTCACAAACAGGAAAAGGAGCATCTCTGTGATCGGCACTGGCAGCGTGACAGGGGTCCTACACACTCACCACCCCTGGGAATGATTCAGAGAGGCCGCCTGCGCCTGAGCAAAATGTCAGGGCTTCCCATTTTAGAGACAAAGACCGGCGGCGCCATGCCAATTCAACCCGGCGACCTTGTGGCAAACAATTTTCTGCCAGTCAACAGAAACTGTACATGGAGGTACTTTTCTCCGAACCGCCATCATGAACACTGATCCCCCCGCCTCAGGAAACATAAATGGGAACTGTTCTCTCCATTGCCAGATGCATCACAGAGTCATGGCCTGTGTTATTAGGCTTCTGTAGCTGATGCTGACGCCTCTCTCTATCTCTCTCTCTCTCTCTCTCTCTACTCTTTAACTCTCTTTGGCCTCTAGATCTCTCTCTTTCTGGGATCCCTGCCAGCAGGTATAGAAATGGATACTGTAGTCTAGAGAAGGTATAATATGAGACCCCTTTAAAGGCCCATTACACGCCCACACAATAGACCTTTTTCAAGTAACGACTTCACGAATGTCTCTAATTCCAAAATAGATTTTGTTAGAATCTGGTTACATCATTAAGTAACCACTCAATTATCATCTAAACTATCCCATAAACTCTGTAACACTAATACCAGCATTGTCAGTTTTCCTCATATATTCTTACACGACCACATGCTAATAATACTGTGCATGTTTTAAGTGAGTTTTAATGTGACTGTTCAAAGAGTGGCATGCACAGGGTCTGAATATCAACCAACTATATTGCAAGGTGAGGTATGATGATAAAACACTTAGAGGTACAGAAGTCATATGTTTGACACATACCTTTGAAACACTGAAGCTTAAATTTGACTTGTGTTGTGTTTGTTGAATAGGTCAACTTTCAGTTTTTTTTCCCTTTTGTAACCAGTTTTGCTGACTTTGACATTTCAGCGTCAACATCTTTTTTTTAAGCAGCTTGGAGACAATGCTCACTGTGTAAAGCGCTTTATGACATGTGCTTGACTTGTCAACACTTGACCCACATTTACTGCCTAGGAGTTGTTTGTGTACAGACGAAAACACACACTAAGTGGAATATGGCCTTTGTCCACAAACTGTACTCTAACTCTAACCCTAACCCGTCATGACAAAAACCGAATGACACTTATTGACAGAAGCGTTACGTCATAATCGTTTATGACTTGTTTATAATGTTTATGACACGTTCATTACAGTGTCATGTCACTCTTATGTAGATACTGTACCTCCAAGTAAAGTGTAACCCAACAAAGCAGTGTGCTTGTGTTGCATCTACTGGGAGAGACTTGACCTCTGACCTACAAATGTGGCTGCAATAATGAGCAGCATTCCAATACATTAAAAAAATATGTAAGAATCCTATAGGCTATCTTTTTATGCATAGACTTAGATTTAGAGCTAAAGTCAGGGGTAGTCTTGTGACAGACATACTGTATACTGTATTAGCCCATACTGTGGTGTGTGTATAGCTCCGTAGTCATCTCTGGTCCCAGGTACATGGGGTAAAGTGCTTAGTTTTGGTTACTGCATGGTCACAGATTTGTGTTAGGTGAAAGAGTCAGGGATAGTCAATCACAGTAAACCAACAGTTTAGTTGATATTATTTATAGACAGTTTAAAACTATTTGATACTTGTCCAGTGGTGTGTTTAATATTTTTTTTTAAACGACTAGTCTGCAACATACCTGGTTTCCTGTTTTGTTTCCTACCAAATGATCACTGAAAAAGACAACAAAATGTCAAGTGTGCCTTCTCGTCCCTGTGTGAGCTGTGTATGCGAGAGTATATTTAGAATCCGTCACTCAGCTGGAGTCAGTCATTGTTTATGGGGGAGGAGAGACTGGGGGAGTCTCTCACCCTTTGTTCTTATAAAACTGCAACCAGAGTGTATTTCCCCAAAGGGATAGTTGTCTTTGAAAGCGGAAGGTTACACCCTCCACCAGCTCCCACTCTCTCACACACACACAAATACACAAGCACGCTCACACACGCAAACATCCATGGATATACACACTCATAAACACACACACACATACAAAAACACACACACATACACATAAACACACACACACACACACACACACACACGTGTGAAGCACACTTGTGAAAATGCATCCACATGCATGCACACAAATAAACACACGCCCCACACACACACACACACTCATACACATCACACACATGCTGACATAGACACACACACGCACACACACACAGGGAAATGCCATGCATGGTCACATGGGACAGGAGCTCTGCATTCTGGTCATGCAGAATGACTTTATTACAGATAAGCGGCTTATCTTCTCCCCATACCCGGTGATGGAACACACACTGATAGATAGCTGCGAGATTACCCTGCAAAAAGATCCAACGATTATCCTCTACAACTAATAAAGTTAAATATAATGAATGTGTGTGTGTGTGTGTGTGTGTGTGTGTGTGTGTGTGTGACTGACTGATTTATTTATTTTCTGGCTGACAGCTTAATTTTGCTCATTGATTGGAGGTACTTTGATGCGATGGGGTCTTTTCCAGGGTGCTGCGTACAGCTCTAGAGTATGATAACGATGGCCTGTGTGAGAGAGAGAGAGAGAGAGAGAGAGAGATGGAGAGAGACAGACAGACAAAGAGAGGGCCTGCGTGAGAGAGAGAGAGAGAGAGAGAGATGGAGAGAGACAGACAGACAAAGAGAGGGCCTGCGTGAGAGAGAGAGAGAGAGAGAGAGAGAGAGATAGAGAGAGACAGACAGACAAAGAGAGGGCCTGCGTGAGAGAGAGAGAGAGAGAGAGAGAGAGAGATAGAGAGACAGACAGACAAAAGAGAGGGCCTGAGAGAGAGAGAGAGAGAGAGAGAGAGAGAGAGAGAGATGGAGAGAGACAGACAGACAAAGAGAGGGCCTGTGTGAGAGAGAGAGATAGAGAGATAGAGACAGACAGACAAAGAGAGGGCCTGCGAAGGACGTTCCTCTGTGCAGGAGAGACTTTCCTTTTTGTTGCCACTGAGAGATATTTAAGCCGCTTTTGGAGACGTTTATCTTATCAAGAAGAGGAAATGCCGATTAGGCATTTCCATCGAGTGGAATTCGCCTTGCTCCACTAGCCTAATTAGGTACAGTCATTTATGCCTTCACAAGCAGGTCAGAATTCAACTTTAGTTTCTCTCTGTTACATTGACTGTTCCCACTAGAAACGTAACAGCAATGACTGACCATCATAAAAACAATACAACTAAGGATGAGAAGACAACAATAAGATGGGGAAGGATGAAGGGGCGTGAAAGACATCCAAAACAGGAAAAAAGCTACACAATGTGTTCAGCAAACCCCCCAAAATTCAGTAACTATTGCCTCAGAAACACTAAGACGTCAAAACTCTGTGAAACCCTCTGTCTAGACCATCTCTAGAGCACTTCCTCCTTCCCCTTGCAGCAGGAAGTAGTGTAGTGGGACACACACCACACAGGACTCCATTACCCACAAGCCACTGCAACCACAATCCATTACTTGACAGGCAACCTTTCTTACAGTAAACAAGCCATTGTGAGTTAAGGGGCAGAGGAGGATTCCTGACCTGGTACTTACACAAAAAGGAACGAAGGGGGAGAAAATCCCGCAAGGCTAAGTGAACACTTCGCTCAGCTAATATTTGCCCTGATGTCTATGGGGACCTGCGCAAGGCTGACTCCGATGGGAGCTGGGGGTCACGACAGCAGCGAAGCACTGTTGACTTAGACTGGGGCTCGGCAGGAGCTGAAACAGAGGTGAACTGTGTGTGTATGTGAGTGTGTGTGAGAGAGATATGGATGGATAGATAGATAGATAGATAGATAGATAGATAGATTAAACAAACAGACAGGAAAACTGAGAGAGAGAGAGAGAGAGAGAGAGAGAGAGAGAGTGTGTGTAATAGTAGTCCAATGAATAAATACTGAGAAAGTGAAAGAGAGGGAGGGGAAAGTTAAGAGAGCATTAGAGAGACCATGAGCGTGTGGGCCGCTCATGGGTTGATGTCTATAATGGATTAGCATGGCGTACATCCCCCCTTGCTACACTGCCAGCTTGAGCACATTCCACATGTGCTGTTCTTACAGATGTGGGGTGCGGGGGTGGAAGAGAGGGAGGGATGGAGAGAGGGAGGAGGAGGACAGAGTGCATGAAGAGAGAGAGAGAGAGAGACGCTGAGATGAGAGGGAAAAGTCCCCACCACCCCTCCCCAACCCAATCCCAATGCTCATCTCTCACAGTTGCCCATTTGGCAACGTATAAATAAACAGAAACCGATAGCCTTGTAAATAGCATGATTTAAATAGCCGCTCCGTTGTCTGCGCTGGGGCAATGGAACGCACAGCCGCCTGTCATGGTTCTGTGTGAATCAGCACATTGGGGTGTGTGGGCAAGCTTGAGGGGGAGTTGTGTGTACTTTTACATGTTTGTGCATCTCCATGTGTGCTACTTCCCTATATCTGTGTGTGTGTGTGTGTGTGTGTGTGTGTGTGTGTGTGTGTGGCGGATCAGCGGATCAGAAGACTAGTGTGTGTATGTGTGTGTGTGTGTGTGTAGGAAGGTTAGTGTATGTGTGTGTGTTGTGTGTGTCTGTGTGTGTGTGTGTGTGTGTAGGAAGGTTAGTGTGTGTGTCTATGTGTGTGTGTGTAGGAAGGTTAGTGTATGTGTGTGTGTGTGTGTGTGTGTGTGTGTGTGTGTACAGGAAGTCTAGTGAGTGTCTGTGTATGTTTGCACAGAAACGTTCTAGTATGTGTGTGTGCTTGTGCGTGTACATGTATGTGTGCGTGTGTAAACAGGAAGGTTAGTGTGCATGCTATATAAGTGTAAGGCCCTTTCACCTCACCTCCATCTCAGTGCTGTGCATTCCTAGAATAGGCTGGCAGTATCCCTTTCCTTTCCTCTCTCTCTCTCTCTCTCTCTCTCAAGCAGGGGTGAGGGGTCACGGCTGAGCGGGTCCTTCACTCTTCCCCTGTCTCTAACCCTCTCTCTATTTCTGTTGCTCTCTCTGAACAGGCTATTCTGACACACACACATATATGCACACACACACACACACATATATATATATATATATATATGAACACACACCCATCATCATGCACTCACACACATACACACACACACCCTCACCATTCAACAGTAAAGCAGGCCCTTGACTACTCCTGAGTGACTAGAACACACGCTATGATTGTGGTCTTGAGAGAGGCAGACACACACACACACACACACACAAACACACATACACACAGAGGAGACGGAGACAGAGAGAGAGAGCAGAGAGCAAAAGAGAGGGAGAACAAGTTATCTATTAGAAGACTGTTTGACTGTACTTTCAAAAAGAGAATAGATAACAGGGAGGCCAAACTAAAAGAAAAGGAGAGAAACTGAGAGAGGGGAGATCAGAGCTTTCTGCTGTTACAGCAGTAAACTCCCAAACCAGCTGCTCAAGTATAAATACAGTATAAGTATATATACTCTTTTGATCCCGTGAGGGAAATTTGGTCTCTGCATTTATCCCAATCCGTCAATTAGTGAAACACACTCAGCACACAGTGAACACACAGTGAGGTGAAGCACACACTAATCCCAACGCAGTGAGCTGCCTGCTACAGTGGCGCTCGGGGAAGTGTCAGGAGAAAAGAGAGGTTGTGGCAACATACAGGTGGGGGCAGGCTGACAGACATCTCATCCTATATTATGGCCACTCTGAGCTCCATTGGTTATGCCTTCAACACCCCCCCCACACACACACACACACACACCACCACCACCCACCCCAATTACCCTCTATTTCCTCTCCCATCTCCAGATATGATCCCTCGAAACGCGCCTTTACATAATACAGCTTGATTTAGACTTCAAAAGAAGTCTGCTGCCTCACCCAACACTATGGGACGCGCACACACACACACACACACACACACACACACGCACACGCGCACACACATACACGCACACACACAGGGACGTGATTCATGGGGCTAATACCAGACATGTGTGGATTGCCATTCGGACTGTGAGAGGGCGATTGTGAGGGGAGCTGCGCTGTACTTGTGCAGTGGCGTGGCGTGGCGTGGCGTGGCGTGCCGACTGACGGCCATTACAAGTCATATGGAGGAAAAGGGGGGTGGTGGGGGAGTTGGGATTAAAAAATAACCACAAGTCAGAGGCACATGGAGATCTGCCACAGGGACTGAGGCCCCGAGCCCTTAAGGACTTTCACCACAGCGAGAACATATAACATCATTACCTCTAAAAATAAATAGGAGAGAGGCGTCCCAGCTACCGCTGCTAGGCTCTGCAGCTGCTACAGAGAAAATGCAATGAGGAGACAGAGAGAGAGAGGGAGAGAGAGAGGGAGAGAGAGAGGGGGTGTACTGAAGAGGAGTAAGGGAGAGAGAATGTGGGGGAGGCAGAATGAGTGAAAAGAGAGAAAGACAGATTGAAGAGTTTGTGTGTGTGTGAGAGAGAGAGAGAGAGAGGAGAGAGAGAGAGGGTGAAAGAAGGATAGAAAAAGAGGAGAAAGAGAGAAGTCATAAACATCAGATCCTATTCCAGTCTCAACAAAGTATCTGGCACAATGATACGCGCTAGCAACCGCTCCATAATTAAAGTGAAAAAAAAGCAGAATTTCTCCCTTTTTTTTCTCCTCCTCCTCCTCTTCTTCCTCCTCTTCGTCTCACTGTATCCCAGGAATGGTTACAGGAGTCTGGCAGTCTGAAAAATCAGTGGGGCGATCTTGCTTATTTTCACATAAACAGACCGCTGACACGTGAGGTAAACCTGTTCAGCGTCAGCCTCCACCCCCTCTACACCACCCCCGACACCACCTGCTCCACCTCCACCACCATCAGCACCATCGCCACGGCCACGATCGGCAGGCACCTCCTTCTTCTTGGCAGCTGCTCACCACTCTGCGTCTGCCTGTAGTCACAGCCAGCGGCGGCTGCTGCTGCCATCGCCATGCAGGCCAGGAGTCCAAACCTGGCCGGAGAACGTTTCCTGAAAGCATTCATCGAGCAGCGCGCAACCATTGTTCAAAATGATGGACTTTTCCTAGAAAATCGCTTCTGGAACGTGTTTTCTGTTATTGACCACACAATGGCTGCTCGACTGTGTTTTTTTCGGAAACGCCAACCTGACCAGGACCTGACCAGGGCTCGACACACTTCACTCCGCCGTACTGAACCCAGTGAACCAAAACAGGATCTCTCTCCCTCTCTCCATCGCTCTCTCTCTCTCTCTCTCTATCAAGTCTTACCGGCATGCCGGAGGAAACCAAGCCCACGATGAAAGTGGAGCCTGAGAGGGGCCCTGCCGCTTGATCCCAGTCCCACTTGGCTCAGCCCGGCTTGGCCTGGTTTGGCCCGGCCCGGCCTGTCTAAGCACCGGAGCGATGCTCGGGTCCATTTTGGACGCCTGCGGAGAGATCTATCTGCCTCTTTGTGTCAGCTGAACCAATTCATCAGCACTCTTGGAGCAAAAGTGACCTAGTTTTTTCCCAAGGAGGTCCATAATATTCCCTATCAGCCTTGCCATCAACACTGATATAATGGAGCAATGTGTTCTCAATTAACCTGTCTAGTAAAGTACAGTGTGTAAACGTTATATTCAAGTGTATATTCAATACCTTACTCCAGTGTTAAATAAAACACAAACCTGTCTGAGTGGATTTTTTCTTTTTTTTTATGGGAGCTTTTGCTAATGAATCAAATGTGCTTTAACCGGCACTGTACACAAACAGTATAGGAGAGAGCAGTTCAACTTGGACCATGTTGGCAGACTGAGTTCCAAGCAGTCTGGAGGGATTATGTGCTCTCCTTTTCTCTTGCACACACACACACACACACACACACACACATAGTAACATTAACTGGAAACAGCAGGAAGGCCAAAGCGTGTCTGTGCTCGAGGCATTCCTCAGCTCTGTCAGAAAGAGAGAGAGAGAGAGAGAGAAGAGAAGGAGAGAGAGACGGCGTGTCATCCATCTTTGCACATGGCCGCCCCTCCTTTTCTCTCTCTTTCTCTTTCTGAGTCAGAGGATTTCCCCACAGGTGCGTTGAGGTGAACAGAGATTTTCCACCCGTCCACCCCTGTGACCCTCTGTCTCTTCCTCTTACTTACACACACACACACACACACACACACACACACACACACACACACACACACACACACACACACACACACAGATATAGCAGTTTGTATTTCCAACAAAATCTATCTTTCTGTCTGTTCATCCATTATCCATTTAAGTATCTATCAATCCTCCAGAAATCAATCCAGGTATTCATCTGTCCATCTGATTGTCTATCAGGACCTGACAGGACAACAAGAAACAAAAAAACTAAATTGGAGATGGCCAAAACATGACTAATACAACTTCAACCCCCAGCAAACCTCGAGAAAAGCTTAGAGGAATGAGCAGCCCCCTCACTGAGTCATACAGCAAACTGGGACCCCTACTCCTCTCCTCTCCTCTCCTCTCCTCTCCTATCCTCTTCTCTCCTCTCCTCTCCTCTCCTATCCTCTCCTCTCCTCTCCTCTTCCCTCCTCTCCTCTCCTCTCCTCTCTTCTCCTCTCCAAACTCAAACCATCCGTGTGAAGCTGGCAGCAACAACGGGGTTGTGAGGAGACAGGAAGTCCAGCGTCTGCATCACTGCTGCCTTGGGGAGCCTGACTCCTGACTCAGTGGGGGGAGCGCAAGTGAGAGTGAGAGTGAGAGCGATGCGTCTGAGTGAGTGTGACACAGATCATCCACCCCCTACACACACATTGCTCACTCCCCTGTCTATAACAGCAGTCATCATACGGTGTGTGTGTGAGTGTGAGTGTGAGTGTGTGTGTGTTGTGTGTGTGTGTGTGTGTGTGTGTGTGTGTGTGGAGGGGGTGGGGCGGGGTGTGGGCTGGTCTGGGGGGGGGGTAGTCTAATCGCCTCAGTGGTTTGGGTGAGTCAGCCTACACAGCAGGGGTGGCAGCTAGAGCAAGGTCAAAAGGTCAAATCTCACACAGGTTTGCTTTCCGTGTCCCGTTATGACGCAGAAGTGAAGAAGTTTCACAGCTCTGTGCTGTCCAGGTTGATTTATCGGGTGCTGTGGGGCAGCGTCCGCGACATGAGAGCTAGCTAGCGTACTCTTAAACATGTCAGCAAGCATCCTGTCAAAATGTACCCCCTATTAGCCTCACTGTGGATCCTGCAGTGCGCACTGACTAAAGAAGACACAAAACGTGCAACACTCAGGTTTTATCCCATCTTAGATCTCCCACTCATGACCCCACACTTGAATATTCTAGAATGTTCCATCAGACTTGTCTCCTCTTACCATTCCACACTCATTTGCCCTAAAATTCACGACGCTAAAGCTGCCAACTAAAAACTAACGAAAAACAGCATGTTAAATCACACACACACCACGGTGAGTTTTCCCTAAAATAATCTCCCCGCAGTCGTCACCGCCATCGGCGTCGTCTCCCGGCATCTGTCGGCTCGGTGAAAAACAGACACAGAGCAGCAGCTGTGGCAGCATCGGTAGGCTCACGGGAGACTGGAATGCGACACCGCTCCGTGCACTGCCACCTGTGCAGTCTCCCCTCTGCTTCCAATTCATTCCTCATTCCCTCAGCCGCTCTCTTTTTTGCTCTCCAGCTCATCGCTAAATGAAACCAAAACACAGGACGGCACGGAGCTTCCAGATTCCACCTCCCTCCCGGGGTGATCGGCGGCCGGATCGGGGCGGGAGATACACGGGCCAAGATCCAGTTGCCTTCAGTAGATATCACTTAACATGTGTGCCCCACACTCACACACACACACACAGATACACACACATACACATACACATTAATGTAGACCTGTGCATAATCTGCAGATGTGTAGGTGTGCTATGCATACACACACACACACATACACACACACACACACACACACATTAATGTAGACCTGTGCATAATCTGCAGATGTGTAGGTGTGCTATGCATACACACACACACACACAAACACACACATATGGATAAAACTGTTTTATGAATTAAACTATTATTCTATTCATTTAATCTAACTGTATTTCCTACTTAATTTTCTATTTGTTGTTTTTACTGCTTTTCAACTAATGTATAATAAGTCACAACAGTGTCAGCTAGGCACATTAACTATAACGGTAAATATCTCTCCAGCTCTTTCTGTCAGCTTTAAGCTCAAACCGCCCCTCTTAAATCTCAAAAGAACGTCCAAGGGGCCTCAAGTCTGCCTCAAGTCTTTCAGTCACTCGAGCTCCTATTCTACCAGCCCAGGCAACCGAGAACGCAAAGACAGGCCAACCGACGGACCGAGCGACGGACGGGCCGACCCACACTGAGAGGAACCACAAGGGCTGTCTTTCAGTGCGCCGCCTGGTTTGTTCTCTGATGTCCCCTCGCAGGCCGGCACTTGAAAGCAGGCGGGTAGGCGGGCGGGCAGGCAGTCATTAGACAGATCTGCTGAGAGATTTACTCTGGCCAGCGCGGGCCTGTTGGGCCTGTCAACATCTGGGGATCTCAGCCCCCCAGCTGCCACCAATTCCCTCTGCCCAGAGGACTGACACTGGTCCAGGGCATGTCTTCAAGTAGGGGACCGGCCAAGACTGGATGAGCGCACGCAAGAGCAGACAGAGAAGAAAAGAAAGAGAGAGAGAAATAGAGAGAGAGAGAGAGAGAGAGAGAGAGGGGAGGTAAATCCAGATGGCAGTGCTCTCGCTCTCTCATCCATCTAAAACCTCATCCATCCATAGCTCACCACCAACACCACCCCACACACACCATCATCACCACCCACACACACACACACACCCACACACCCCTGCAACCCAATCCACCCGAATGTGGTTTCCACAGCGGTGCCATGGCTGACACCATCTCCCTCATTTCCAGCCAGTCTGTGTCGGCAATGACGCATGAGGTGTGGCGACACCCACTCACCCCCCACCCACTAATCTCACCACCATCAGCATCACCACCAGCACCCCCTACCCCCACCCGCACCCCAGGGTAAATTAAGAAATAAACCTACTATTTATGTTGTGGCCTGCGGGCGAAGGAGGAACGGTTTGGAGTAGTAAATGTCATGTTTGGCCGACGTCTTCGCCAGTCCATCGAGAGAGAGGGAGAGAGAAGGAGAGAGAGA
>NC_063206.1:20405415-20445415 GCF_017589495.1 Alosa alosa | reverse complement strand
CACACAGACACACACACTACTGTCCACCTTTTACAGTCTGGGACCACTACACAAGTGCACTGTTCGGTAAAGTGAAAAACAACAACTCTGATAGCAGCCAATCCTGCGCCGCATCCAGGGGAGTTTTGGCCCACGTCCGTGCCAGTCCCGGCCCAGCTCTGCCCAGCCCCGGCCTGCTGTCTGCTCCTCTCTGGGAGGCCAGGGGCTTAACTAACGAATGCTGATCTAAGTGGCGTCTGGAGAGAGGCCCATTAATCACCCAGACTGGACTGACCGCGTCTGAGTGCTTCCATGAAAGTCCACCTGAGACTGAGCACATGGACAGGGCCTCTGGCCACCTGGAGCTGGTCCACACCCGGGGGGTGGGGGGGTGACTGAATAACAGCTTACTGCTAACGGCTAAATGCGACGCTAGGTAAAGACTCCATAACCTGTAGACGTAGTCTTTTTAGTACAGCACTGTAACTCATCCAGTCATCACAAACACATTTGTACACACACACACAGATTACACACAAACAGACATACACACACACATACACAGAAACACACATTTGCACACACATACATGCACACACACACACACACACACACACACACACACACACACACGTACATACACACACATATGAATGTATGCACGCACTCACACATGCAAACGTATCGACACACACGCACACACCTACACCTACACACACACACTTTGGCGCACGCCAACCTTTCTTTACAATGCATACATCTGTGCGGCACAGAAGAAACAAAAAGGTGCCTGTGTTCTGTGCGCTGGGCTGCCCTCCGCGCTGCATGTATTTAGTCTGGTCCGGATCATGCCTCGACTCCGTGCCAGCCGGCTACTGCCAGCACGGTAACTTGACAAACCTCCCGGGGTGGGGCAGGCGGGCGCGGGCCCAGCACCAGATGCGCGGGCAGTCGGGCACCCCTGGTAAACCCATACGTCCATCGGCGAAGCATATGGTCAGTGCAGATGTTCTCCTAATGGAGAGACACTGATGGAAATGAGGCAGATACCGTGGAACACAACCGCACCGGTGCCGCCACTGACGTCAAACTCACGAGCACCGAGATCCCGCTGATAAGGCGGCTGATTGCAGGAGTGCTCGCCGAGGCCACGGAACATTCTGGCACGGGGTGAGCCGCCAACGCACATCTTTATTTACTTTCCTCTCTATTCAGTTGCTCCTCACCTCTACACTAAATTGCAGCATGTGTGTGTCCCTCAGTGTTTACTCCTGACTAAACTACATTCTGAGCTGGAGTCAGCATTTCACAACCGCGTGGCATCAGGCTCAGGTAAGGAGATGGCCGAGATTGTTTCTTGTTTTCCTCCCGTATCCGTAGTACATGGCGTAGTTTAGACTACACCTTCTTTCTCCTGTTAGATCTCTGCTTTTCTCTGGAACAGCAGGTAGGGCACTGAAGCGTGAGAGAAAGAAAGAAAGAGGGGGAATGGGAAGAACAAGCAAACATTGTTGAAAAAAAGATGGAGGATTCTTGGCTTCTGACTCCATTCTCCAAGTTGTCTTTCTCCGTTTTTCTTGGCACAACACCTATGCATCTTTTTTTTTATCAGATTTACTGTATCATGGAAGGCGCTGTTTAAAAAGTTTGTTACCTTCGATCAAATCTTATCTTATCCTTGCCGGCAGGATTGCTGTGCCAGAAACCGGAGTCGATTTAAGAGAAAAAGCGTTTTCACAAATAGTGCACAAGATGTTGATACAGTAGGCTATTTAAATGCCACCAAAGATGAATCTTCTGATACTGTCCAATATGACCCCCCCTCCCATATCCTCACATATCCTCACATCCCTAAGGAAATAAGCAAGATACCAGAGTGCTTGTGTCAGCAACCACAGAGGATATAAAAAGAGACTTGTAGATGAAGACGAGGGAGAAGCGTTGTTCGTCCATCCTTGTCGATCTATCTGCAAAACATCCCCCATTTATCTTGTTTGTCATTTACACCCGTTTCCCTGACATTTTTATCAATAATGCCACCTTTTCCATTTTTCACTCAGGGTCTCTGGTGCACATTCTCTCCTCCCCTCCTTTTCCTCTTTCTTCCTGCTTTTCTTTTGTTGTTCTCTCTCTTACTCTCTCTATCTCTCTCTCAGGCTGAGGAAGAGAAAGTTCTCCTGCGTGCTTGCCTGCTCTTAGCAGTGAGCTGTGATGACTCAGAAATGCATGGAATGCATGCATACAGCCCACAGTCCAAGGCTAGACAAATACCTCCAGCAGACCTACAGAAAAGGAAGGAACGCTAAGGAAGGAAGGTGGAGAGGGAGAGACACTGAGATGTGACTGAGAAAGAGAGATGGAGAGATAGAGAAAGACAGAGAGAGAGAGAGAGAGAGAGAAAAAGAATATGAGGGTATACAGTATGAGAGGTTAGTTTTGGGGTTAACCCTGCTTCAGCAAAGAAGGGGAGATTAATATCATATAAGACAAGGATAGACAGATAGATGGAGAGAGAGAGAGAGAGAAAGAATGTGAATGCACAAAGGAATTTTGCTTTGGGGTTGTACGCTTCGAGTCCCAGGGAAGGGGGGATTTCACAGCATCACTCTTTTCTGCCCACTTGATAAAGACCAGACCACATTCGGTGGTCAGCAGGACATCGTGTCGTGCGTCTCCACACCTGGGGGCTCCGAGGTGCGGCTCGGACGTGCTGAAAGGGCCATTTGTGTGCTGCTGGACTGCTGTGCGTCTGTTGCCCTGCCCCTGGGTCTGCGTCTCTAATGAAGCCCAGGGCCCTGTCCCATTCTGGGGGAGAGAGCTTGTCTCTAATAAAGCTTGTCTATTTCCACACACTCAGATGACGAGCACAAGCGAGCCAGTGTAGCCTTCATTTTCCTTTCAGCGTGCAGAGAATGAGCTGCAGCACAAAGTTACCTTTGTAAGCCTATCCACATAATCATCTGGCTGTTGCATGTGCGCGTGTGTGTGTGTGTATGTGTATGTGTGTGTGTGAGTGTGAGTGTGAGTGAGTGTGAGTGTGAGTGTGAGTGTGAGTGTGAGTGTGTGCGAGTGAGTGTGAGTGTGTGCTTCTCAACAACGAGGTCGTCCTTCAGAGACACGCAAAGCACAGAGACTTTAAAAAAAGACAGAAGTAAAAAAAAGAAGAAAGAAAAAAGTAGCAAGGGAGAGGTTTTCATGAAACTATTGAGCCCATCACGCTGTCTTCATTTTCCCTCCCTCCACCCCCCCCCTCTCTCTCTCTCTCTGTCTCCCTCCATTTTCTCTCCTCTTTTTTTGGGTCGTCTGCTGAGCTCCTTCATGACAAATGCAAAGCAAGCTCCTCTCTCGTCTCTTCTCTCTTCTCTCTGTGCTGCCGTCGGAGTGAAATATTTTCATGTTCTGTTTGGCCTGGCCGGCTCTTTTGGAGCGCTGGGCTGGGCTGGGCTGGGCTGCGCGGGGCCCGAGGCTGGGCTGGGCTGGGCTGGGCTGGGCTGGGCTGGGCTGGGCTGGGCTGGGCTGGGCTGGGCTGGGCTGGGCTGGGCTGGGCTGGGCTGGGCTGGGCTGGGCTGGGCTGGGCTGGGCTGGGCTGGGCTGGGCTGGGCTGGGCTGGGCTGGGCTGGGCTGGGCTGGGCTGGGCTGGGCTGGGCTGGGCTGGGCTGGGCTGGGCTGGGCTGGGCTGGGCTGGGCTGGGCTGGGCTGGGCTGGGCTGGGCTGGGCTGGGCTGGGCTGGGCTGGGCTGGGCTGGGCTGGGCTGGGCTGGGCTGGGCTGGGCTGGGCTGGGCTGGGCTGGGCTGGGCTGGGCTGGGCTGGGCTGGGCTGGGCTGGGCTGGGCTGGGCTGGGCTGGGCTGGGCTGGGCTGGGCTGGGCTGGGCTGGGCTGGGCTGGGCTGGGCTGGGCTGGGCTGGGCTGGGCTGGGCTGGGCTGGGCTGGGCTGGGCTGGGCTGGGCTGGGCTGGGCTGGGCTGGGGAGGCCAGGGGCAGGGCCTTGCTGGCTGGCTGGGCGGCATGTCAAAGGCCCTGTGATCACCACCTCGCTCAGGAGTCTGCCAACCCACGCCACTGCACTGCACTGCACGCCTTCCTCCACCCAGCACTGCCATCGAATACAGCTACTAACAGAGTAGTGATTTCCTCTTTTATTAGTGTTTTTTAGAATTCTCTTTTTTCCATTTCATTTTCTGTTCCTTTTGTTTTGGAGGGAGGGGGGGTAGTTACTCTTTGGATCATTATTTATTATTGATTATAAACAAGATACATCCTTTAGCATGTATTAAAAGTTTCATCAAAGAGATCAAATTATTGCCCTCCTCCCAATTAGCTACCCACCCACGAACTCTGAGCCATCCACTGATAAACAAAACAAACTTACTAATACATTTAATACTGGTTTAGAGTTGGCTACTCTAAACTGTTCTGCATGCTCACAATCTATGGGTATCCAAGGTGAAAAGCGTGTCTCACACACAAACACGTACATTGTGTGAATTCCATTGTGTGTGTGTGTGTGTGTGTGTGTGTGTGTGTGTGTGTGTGTGTGTGTGTGTGTGTGTCAGCTGTCACTGTCACTGTCAATTGTTGCAAACCTGGCAAATAACAGAGCACCCATTCACATTCAATCCCGTGAAGTGCTTGGGGCTAAACCTGTATCTCAACCTGCCAGCGCCTCTGGCATCTATAAGGCATTTACATGTATGTACATTAAATCTGTCAATCCACATATAAATCCACAGATGACAGCAGAACTATATAACCGTGGTGAGTGTTTGAGGTTGAGCATTGCTGAAATGACACATAGCGTGCCACGATTCCACTTTTTATGCATGATCCACCCCGTGCAGGCACTAAATCAGCCTGTTTTGCAGATGCTCTGATGACAATCTGACAGGACAGGGGGCTTATCTGAAGCTGTTTCTAATCGCGTGTTAAGAGATCAGCTGGGATGATTCCCACAAGTCCACTTTGTGGAGGACACATGGACTCAGCTCATCGGCCATCATCCAAATCCAGTCCCAGCCCTCTCCACAAGTGAGAGAGGACAGCGCAAAAAGAATCTCTGCATGAATCTCTGCATGCGCCAAACGTCTCCGTATAATCTCATTTTTAATCAGAGTTGATTACGATGGGCCGTTAAACATATGACCTCATATCGACTCTGAAAACTCCCCCCTGATGGATAAACAAAATGAAGCACAGTCAGAGAACAACTCTCTAAGACTCGTTCGCAACTGATAAACAGGACACAAAAGCACCAGCTCTCTCTCTCATATGCACAATAAAGAAAATAATTCATGGCCATTGAGCCCCATATCAGCTCTGAGTCTCGCAGACTTCTCTGAAAATTGGAAATAAAGCAAATCTATTCTAAAAGAGTAACTTACTAATAACAGAAATAAAAATCAATGCCTCAATCCAACCAGAGAGTCAGTTTGCTTTTTGATCAATATTAGAGAGGCCTTTCTTAGCTCAATGAAAGCAAGCCAAAATGGAACCTCCATTGTTTTTGACCTTTAGGTAACACTATGCAATATTGGTTTGTGTGGAGCCAATCCCAATCTTAATATCATTGCATAGGGGGGTGGTGTAGAGTGGGGTGGTGGTGGTGTGGGACAAGAACAGAGAGGTCAGTTATCACAGCGTCCATTTGCGCCCCTTAATATTAAGAGCTGAGTCCGCCCACAGGCACGTGGGGGGTTGAGGGAGCTGACAGACTACCTGAAAGAGGACTTTATGCACGGACTCATGGGCCGTGAGCAGGGCTGTGCCAAAACCAACTAAATGTATTTCTATTAAGAATCCCCTTTGTTAGCACTTTCAGTAAGAGAGGTGGGGGGGTGGGGTGTTGGTGGAGGTTGAAGAGCTGAATAGCAATTGGGTGAGGGGCTGAAAATCAAACTCCATTAAACATTTAGTGAGAGAATTTACGGCCTGGTCTGTCTTCCGTGACACGCGAGGTGAAAGGAAGCATAGAATTGGTGCTGAAAAACAAATTGAGCACAAGATATATAGGGGAATCCACAGAGAAAGATAGACAGAGAGAGAGAGGTAGAGAGAGGGAGAGAGAGAGAGAGGGAGAGAGAGAGAGGGAGACAGAGAGAGAGAGCACATGACAGAGTGCAGCACAAAAATGACTTATCATAATTTTGCTCCATACAGGAAAAACTAAAGGTGTGAAAAAGGTGACAGAAAAGGCCCACGTGTGTGTGCTCTGCCTCCCCCTATTCATCAGCTGTGTGGCCACTAAATCCTGGCACTGTGAGCTGTAGACAAACAAAGAGCGCTCCCGTGGACTAATTGTAATCACACTGAGAGCGCCCGCAGGCCAAAGAAGTAGAGATTTTTTACATCCAGGATCCTTTTAATGGCATCCATGTCATAAACTACAAGCAGGAGAGGCTCATTTCTCATCCACCACGCTGTCAGCAGCCCGCCTGCTGAGAGATTGATCCTTCTTCACGTCCCCTTTTGTTTGCGCATGCATAAACTACCAGATATCGTGCTTCGAAACTGGGAAGAAAGTATAGTTTCAGCCGTTGCCGATGTTAATGGGGAAATGCGCCGCACTGCCTGACTGCGTGTGCGCACACGTCGGTGAACTCGTTGACTCACCATGCGGCAGCAGCTGGAGAGCCAAAAATCTCCGAGCTTTTCCGAGCCCCGAGCCGAGTGGAGTTCCCTCAAAAACCCCACGTTGTGTTTCATCGAAAAATTTAAGAGCTTTCAAAAGGCTGCCACTCTGGGTAACCCAGGCCTGGCCCTGGCTGGTGGTCCCGCACATCAAACGGAGGACGGAGGCCAATCAAAGAGGCACTCCGCTGCAAAATAAAAGGCTTCGCTGCCGAAGGAATGTTTCGGAGCTGGTTCCCCTCCAAAGGCCTTGCTAAGCGTTTCCTTTGCCCGTGTAAACAAGGGGCTCTTTCTCTGGTGCCCTGCTCTCTAGCAACCCCCCACCCTCCCCTCGACACACACACACACACACACACACACACCTCATCACCCCTCTCAGCCTCCCTGCTCACCGTACAGAGGGTCAGTGAGCCCCTGCCTGTGACCTGGGGGTGGGGGCTCTGCTAGTGATGGTGGAGGTGGTGGTTGTGTTAGTGTTGACGGAGAGAGTGTGTGTGTGTGTGTGAGTGTGTGAGTGTGTGTGTGTGTTAGTGTTAGGAGGGGGGTTAGTTTAGTGGAACAAGAAGAAGCCAACAAAAGGCTCTCATCTACATGGCCAACTCAGTGCACTTAATGACGCGTGACCAAGTGGAGGGAGACCCAAACTGTAAACACACAAACACTGACACGCAGAGCGCCAACAGCAACATCGACAGGCACGCACACAAACCAACACACACACACACACACACATATATACACACACACACCCAGGCACGCACACAAACCAACACACACACACACACACATATATATACACACACACACCCAGACACGCACACAAGGCTCCTTCTACGGGCCAGCCCTTCACCCAAGGCAAGAGTACAGAGGAGTCTGCTCTCTGCTCTCCGCCTGTTAAACACACATACAGTGAGGGGCCTCAAGACAAAACCTTCACCTCAGAACTTCCCCTCTGGTGTTTGTGTGTGTTTGGTGTGTGTGTGAGTGTGGGGGGGGCTAGATTGTCCAACATACACAGCTGTCTGTCTCTTATATAACTCAGCTGGCAGAGTACCACACAGCCCGAGAAGAAACTGATCCCTCTTCTCCTTGTGCCTGAGCCAAAAGGCATAACACACCTCTGCATAGCCTCCTCCTCTTCCTCCTCCTTCCCTCTCCACCTCTGTTTCAGCCCCTAACCCACGCTAGCTGCTAGGCTAGCCCTCTGAGCTAGCAGCCCCGCTGCAACCCTCCACCAGCCAGCCGTCCACCTCCGACAATCTTGCTATTGTTCACAGGTGGGCATTGCTTCTGCCAGCATGCGGGTTATTTATAAAAGCAGCCATATATATAGAGAGAGAATGTGTGAGTGTGTGTGTGTGTGTGTGTGTATGTGTGTGTGTGTGTCTCTGTGTGTGTCTGTTGGAGGGGGTGTTTAGGGTTCCTTGAAGAGTTAGAGGACAGGGGGGGGGGTTGCCCTCATATCTGTCAGTATTAATATTTGTTAAGACCACAGCCTAAACTCTGACACGTGTGCACTTGGCATTTCAGAAGGTTCTAGAGGAGCCTAGAGGAGCCTAGAGGAGCCTTTTTTTAAAAAAGGAGTCAGGAGTCATTTGAAGGTGATGCTGAGTCTTGTGGCTAGTCTTAGTGTGCGGGGCCAGGCCCAGCAGGTACTGTACCTACTGACACTGAGGTGGCCCTCAGAGCTGCCTCCCTCCCTCCTGCCCTCCACACGCTCAGCCCTAATGGATGCAAATCCAGTGCAAATTACACTCATTTCAAATAAATACTAGGCTGTAATTCAGACATGCTCTCACACACAAATACACCTGATACACACACACACACACACACACACACACACACACACACACACAGAATTACACACTCACCCAATTACACAAACACCACTGATACACACCGACATACACACAAAAGATACACACACAGACACAAACAGGAACACAATGCTTTAAAAAGTAATGCCTGGGGGTACAATGGTGAAGACCTACCTGACAGTACTATCATTAACAGAATAGGAATTCTGGGGGGGAAACTTCAGTGAAGGTCACAAAGCAGACTTGCAGAGCTTCTTTTGGCAGCCCCCTGTGTGTGTGTGTGTGTGTGTGTGTGTGTGTGTGTGTGTGTGTGTGTGTGTGTGTGTGTGTGTGTGTTATCTGGCAGGCAGTGGGGCTGGGGTGGCCTAGTCCTACTTACGCTTGGTGCACCGCTGCGATCCCGGGGCCTTGCTCCATCCGTGGCAGCACTGCCCTCCACAGACATTCACCCTGCAACAGCAACCAGAGCACATGGTCAGATGCATACGAAAGACGAGTCCCCAAACACAAACACACACACACACACGGGCGAGCTATACACATAAACACCAACTAAACACACACACAGGCACACAAATAACCATACCAATACACATACTTATAAATTAAATACACCCATTTAGATGAATTATAGACACACTGATACATATACAACACACACACACACAAACAATGCTGGTGGCCTCTTCTGACCAGCTGGCCACAGAGCCACCTCCCTGTAGTGGCTCTGGTTCCTGATCTGGGCTCTCATCTGATCTCTCTCTCTCTCTCTCTCTGGGTGAACTCTGGGTGGCTGTGGCCTCCGCTGGGCATGGTTCCCACAGTAATAATCATAGCGCGGAGACTAGGCTACATTCAGCGCTGCAAGTGGCATCCTGCAAACTGAGCCCACGCTGGTAAAAACAAACAGCACGGAGAACTCGAAAAGATGGAAACGTGAACCAATAAAAATGGTGATTTGGAATTATAGCAACAAAAAATAATCAAAGGTTGTGGTGGAGTTTTATATTGCTTTGTTTGTTTCCTTTATCCAATCATTCCGATACATGCAACTTGTTTCTACCATGTACGTTGCAGAATATTGTTACAATATGTATGACAGAAAATAGCTAATTAGCTAATAGCTAGTAAATATATATATATATATATATATATATATATATATTATATATATTTATATATATATAGGGTTAGAAATTCAGAGGAGAACAGAGTGTCAATGTCAGTAGCCTAACTAAAGCACTTGAACTTGGGAGCTTGATCATTACATCGGTCACTTTGCCCACATAAATGTATTATGAATCACATGGTAAATGCATTTGACTATTTGCTGAAAGTTATGTGTAGCTTTCAGAAAACTATAATAGAAACGTAGCCTATTTTTGTAGAGCGTTATGCAGTCGTTCAGTTACCGGTAGAAGTGGGACACAAAAGTTTCAACGTTCACTCGCAGGAAAAATAAACTCACTGCAGTCTACTCCTTACCCTGATACTTTAACTTGTTGACTTGTATGTCTGACGATCTGTTGCTGCGTAAACTGTTGCTGTGTGTCCTGTCGGAGCGGGATACTTTGGGTCGCCTGACTGCCCATCCTGCGGGTTCGAACCTGGCCGCCGGCGAAGCTGGCCGTCAGTTCGACATTGTAGGTTTGCGGCTGTCCCGCGGCTCCTGAGCGGGATGAAATTGAGCTCACATGCACCCTGTCCGTACCGCTCGGTCCCGGTTGCAACACGTAGTATCTCCTAAAGCCGCTCTGATCCATGGATACAAACGCCGGTGAAATTAACAAACCTATGGAAAACAAAAGGTTCCATCTGATCCAAGCCATATCCATTCACGATCCTCTTAGAATCCTACGAGGAGAAACTTTTGCAGAGGAAAAAGTTAGACGTTGAAAGCTGATTACAAATGCGATGTCCGTTTGGGGGATATTTGAAAATGTATTAACTCCAAGTTAACGCAAGTGGGAAAAGTACGGTAGAAGTAGTCCTAAAAGTAGTCATTTACTCTTCGCTCATGTTATACCACACAAACTTTAGAAAAGAGACCATTACAATTCTAAATACAGTAGGCTAAACTCCGACGAAATAAAAAGGTGAAAACCAAAATAACAAAAAAGCGCTACAACCGCGCGAGAAAACTATACAGAGCAGCGTCTTATTCCAGAGATGCGGAGCTGGGCAGCAGATGTTAAGGCTGCTATATGCCTATCGAGTGTGCAGATGAGATCGAAAACTGTTTTAAAAAGTTTCCCCGTGTGTGTAAGGGCAGGAGTTAGTGTGTCAGACTCGAGCAGCCAATCTCAAGCAGACATGACGTCAGGAATGGGACTTCTTATTGGGACACACATGTAGGGCTGAACCCTGAAAAGTTTGGCATGCCTCTTCAAAAAATCCTATAGAAGTTCAATGACTGATCGGGTATCAGAATCTACTTTTGAAAAAAAGGTTATTGAGAAGTAAGGCCTGCGCAACTTGCGAGTTCACCTTGATTGGGCGCAATGGCTCGTCATATAGCTTAGGCGTAAATGTTTCTACAATTAGTTTGTATATTAGTTATAACTTAGACAGAAGTGTCTACTCACGTCGAGACAGAGTGTTATTATCATACCTAAGAAAGAGACAGGTCAAAACGGTTTCTTATAGACTGCAGCATGTAGCCTATGGGCTTATTTTATTTATAAGGTATTTCGTGTGCCAGCATGTTTATTTATTGTTGGCGGATGCTGTCATCCCAATTTGAATGCCTTGTTTGTTATTTTGGTCATGACAGCTATGCTGGAACTTTAGTCTCGGAATCAACAGGCGCCATTAAACAGTTATAGTTTTAAAATAGCTCACATCCGCTGTTGCGCTACTATTTTACTAACAATAAACATGGGCAGGCCAACTACGGCATTCTGAACTCAGGGACTAACTCCTAAATCCTGTTCTTAAGTCACTGTCCTGCTAGACTCTCATTCAGCTGACTTACCAGCGACCCCTGGGTACTAAATTGCTGGGCGGTGACGCACGCGCTTCACGTTCCTTTCAAGAGAGCGGAGATGCCGGCAGGCCCACAAGGGAATCCATTAGGATGTGGTTGTAAAAGAAGCGCAAACACAATGACAGATGAGCGCATTTAGTTTATTCCGCTGAAGTAGACAATCATACAGGTATTTCTAGACGTAACAGGACTGTGCTGTGGTAATTGGTCTAGACTATGCAGCACTTGTTTTAACAGAGGACTGCTAAAATGTATGTTGATTAGGGAGATTATTATATGCCTATAATGGTTGTCTGTGATGATGATAATTTCTGAAACATTTTGTAAATGTAAATGCTTATTTTATAAACACAATGAAAATGTTGTTGTAATTAGCTTAACACAGAGATGGGGCATTAAGGTTTCTTTGGAGTGTAGGTACTTAGTGACAATGAATGTCATGTCTTCTTGATTGGTATCTATGTGGTTTTCAGTAAGGCATTTTGAAGGAGTAACTATGATAGCATACAAAAATGCATATTGTGTCATGTTTCTACATAAAATCAGTATGCAATGCCAACAGTGCACTGTACTTGCATTCTTAGTGCATTTTCAGAACAGATGATTCTTTGATACTGATCAGTAAATGGACACCTCTTACGTTGACAGAGCAACAGAAATGCAGACGGTCCTCAAGTTGTATCTTGACTGCAACCAGAAAAATCAAAGGCCAACATTTGATACCAGGTAGGTTGCTAAGTAGAGAAGACTTATTCATGACTATATATTGCTTTATATAACTACTGTATGAGTAGATAAGGGTTTGCAACAAAGCAACTGAAACAGTGTAATATACACTTTATATAAAGTGTAACCACATTAGTGTTGCACATGTTATGTTGTACTATGGCTTAGAATAAAATATACAACTTCATTAATTTACTTTGGTTAAGGGTATGATAACTTATGGTTTCATTCCAAACTACAAATAAAGCCACTGAACTCATATGTTTGGCTATTATGTATGTGGTCCTAAGAATGGTGGCACATCCAAAAATAACATCCAAAAATAGCAGCATTCACAGAAGAATTAGATGCAAACAGGTTAGAGAACAATTTACACCCCAGGAAGTTTTCAACAGCACAATTTGGCATCAGAGGAAAAGGGCGACCCTGGAGCAATCCCATCTCTATTTCTCCCCAGTGAAGAGCACCCTCCCTGGGAAGGTTGGCTTAGCTGCCTCCTGAAGACAGAGTGACAAGGAAAGGCTAAAGTCAGCACAGATCGAAAAGATGCTACAGAAAAGCCCGGGTCATAAACCAGAAGTCGCTGCAGGAGAGGGTCCTCTGCCTCGCCGAGGACATTCCAGAATTCTCCATCACACCACAGGGAGCGTGTCGCTGCCCGCCACCTCCATCACTCCTTCCCTCCCTCCATTCACTTTTCTCTCTGTATTTCTTTATTTCTCTTCTTTTACTCTACTGCACACACACTCCTTCACTCTCTCACTCTCTTTTTCTCTGAGCAACACTTTCATGGCTCAGTGCCTCTCTGGTGATGAACAGACGTTCTGGCCTGTCTTGATGTCTATAAAGCCTTTATATTTTCCCCAACCATGCCTCCATTTTTCATCCCCCTTTCGTCTCCCCTTCTTACACGCCGTCTAGAAGACTCCATGCATGGCTTTTTTGTACGCGTGTGCGTGTCCGTTGATAAATTCTCATGTCTAGACTGTTCCTTTCCACTAAAACCATCATTTGTTGTCTATAGTGTTTCCCCGGCCAGACAGATGGTCCATAATGAATCATGAGCACTTACAACAAAGAAAGAATTTATTCTCATTATGGGCTGAGTGCAGTTGTGTTTAGTTACATAGTTGTATGATCTGTAAAACAAGGAAAAGGTGTCGCAATAAGTGTATAGAACAGATACTGCACAGAGCTTGGAGTAGCTAACCAGGTCATGTTTGGAGATATAGCACATGATGCAAACATCGCTAATGAGGACATACTCGGATCAGTACAACATGTTGTTTGTGTGTTATTCTGCTGTAGTATTTCTTTAATTGGTGTATTCGTTGTGCAGTCAGTCTCGTTTTGTCGTCTCCAGCAGATATTCTTCTGCATGGGAAACGCTTCAGAGTTCAGCAGCTCACTTGGTGATGCGCTTGTGTTGAAATATAAAAATAGAGGGTTACTAAGATTAAGGCTTCCAGGCGAGCAGACCCCGTCCTGCCGCCATCTTCCTTCAGTCTTGATTATCTTGACATGTCCGCAGCTTCCAGCGAGGGGCGGGGACAACTTGGCCAGAGAGGCGTGCTCATTGGCTGCGCAGCTGGGTGCTCAAGTCTTGCAGCTCTTTGATTAGCTGTTCAAGCTTTTTGACATCATCGCTCAGGTCTGCCTGGATCTCCCCTGTGACCACATCTGTGTACAGTTGCTGGAAGGGAATTGACAAAAGAATCTTGAGCGCACAAGGTGAAACCATTCCCTTTATAAAGACTTTACCTTCCCACATTATCTGAGGCTTAAACTCTAGTGAATAAAAATCTTAGAGATCTTAAATAATAATTTACGAGACAATCCATACAGACGTGAAGGAATAGGCCTGAAATAATTTTGGATGCTGATATGAGTCACTGATATGACTTCAATGGAAGATCAACAGATGTTCAATTAATTCAATGAAGCTAATACATTACTCATATATCTAATTTAAATCAATATAAGTAAAAATGTGCAGTAGGATATGTTTTGCTAATTGTGCGTATTGCTCTGGGTGTGGGCAGGGCTGAAGCAGACTGGCCGCTCACCTTGGCTTTGGTGGTCAAACTCTTAAGGCTGAGACGCGAAGAGTTCAGCATCTGCATCGCTTCCTGGTGGTTAGTCTTCGTCCTACAACAGCTGAGAGAGACTACATGGCGTGTGTGTGTGTGTGTGTGTGTGTGCGTGTGTGCGTGCGGGTGGGGGGTTGAGAGAAAGCGAGAATGTGTGTGTGTATATATGTGTGTGTGTGTGTGAGAGAGAAAATGTATGTGTGTGTGTGTGTGTGTGTGTGTGTGTGGGGGGCATGAGGAGAAGAATAGAAGCAGAAAAGAAGAAAAAAAGACAAAAAGAGCATCAGCATTGTCAGAGGGCAGTCTCTGCCACCCCGAGGCCATGACGGTGCTACTGACCGCAGAGGTGCCACCGGACAGAGGGGTCAGGTCCCAGAGGTCAACCAAGGTCAAACCACTTTCTGGCCAAAGGCGACCCTGGGTGACCTGAGGGACACGTGCTGGGGTGAAGTGACCGTCTGACCTACAGGCAGAGGTCCACCATTAAGCCATTAGAGGGACGAGTGAGAGGGACGCGAGTCAGGGCAGCGGAGGAGGGTGGACTGGGCCAGCGGTCTCCTCCGGTGGGCTACTGAGTGGAGCCAACACCCGACAACGACACACACTCACTGGGCCATGCATTCCTCCGACCGGCGAAAACCCAGACAACCAAGAGAGTGTGTGTAAGCATGTGTAAGCGAAAGAGAGCTACAGAGCCAAAGTCAGAGTGTAAACGAGAGTGTTTTGTCTTTGTGTCTCCCGACAATTAAATGTGTGTGTGTGTGTGTGTGTGTGTGTGTGGAGCTGCATGTCTGTGTGCACATTTGAGGGAAATTCTGGAGAAAGAATGTATGTGTGAGTGTGTGTCAGATGGTGTGTACAGTATATGACAGAGACAGTGTGTGGCATGGCTGTGTGTGTGTGTGTGTGTGTGTGTGTGTGTGTACTGTATGTGCATGCGTGAGTATGTCAGAGGGTGTGTGCATATGACAGAAACAGTGTGTGGTATGGCCATGTGTGTGTGTGCGGAACATCTCTTGCCTCATTCTGCCCTACACTCACCACTGTCTCAGCTGTCCCTGAGAAACCAAATTAACCTAGTGCCCGTGCCCTTTGCTAAACTGCTGCTCAATCACAGCCGCCATCACCACAATCATGTGATCAAAATGTCATGCTTTCTCCGAGCCCAGCTCGCTGAGGCGCAGCTCATCCCAGACACGCTGAAGAGTGACCACAAGAGCGACAGAAACAATGCTCTAGCACACACCCAAACACACACACGCAATGGGAACAAACAAACAAGACACAATACAGTCTAAATAAACAGTGGAGTATTAACTGCAAGGTCTGCAGGCGCTGGACTCTCTTTAAGAGGCCACTGCGGTGTGGGCCGAGGGGAAGGGTGAGGACGACGGCCGCATTCAGAGGGACGGCTCGTGCGGCTGTTTACCGCCGGCCTTTATCTGGCCGGCACGCGCGAGGAAGGAGACAAGCAAAACAACAACAAAAAGACGAGACTCCACCTTCGTTCGTTCCGCTCTCTCTCTCTCTCCTTTGCCCTCTCTCTCTCTCTGCTTTGCCCTCTCTCTCTCTCTCCACCTTCGCTCTCTCTCTCTCCTTTGCCCTCTCTCTCTCTCCTTTCTCTCTCTCTCTCTCTCTCTCTCTCTCTCTCCCCCCCCCTCTCTCTCTCTGCAGACGGGGGAGTCTCGTGATTAATGGGTTGGTGTCGCCTCTGCTCAGCCGCTGCTCTTCATCCTTACCCTCCTCTTCCTCAGACTACAAACTCCAAACAAGCCAGTGTGTGTGAGTATGTATGTGTATGTGTGTGTATGTGTGTGTGTGTGTCAAAGCGTCTCTGCTTGGGGGTGTGTGTGTGTGTGTGTGTGTGTATGTGTGTGTCAGAGCGTATGTGGGGAAATCTGAATGAGGTGGGCAGGGCGTGGTGAGTCTCGTTGAGCCGTGATCCATTAGCACGGCCGGCCCCTCTTTATAAATCATTAAGATGGAAACACCCGATCACTCACACACAGTCAGTCATTTTTTCTCTCTCTCTCTCTCTTTTTCATACACAAACACACACACACACACACACACAAATGCCTGCCTACCAACACGCCTGCTCGCACTCTCCTGAAGGACACAAGGGCAGCCGAGATGGGCCCCTGAAATCTGTATGACGAGGTGAGAAAGTCTGTGTCTGTGTCTGTGTCTGTGTCTGTGTCTGTGTCTGTGTCTGTGTCTGTGTCTGTGTCTGTACGCATGTATGGATGTATGTGTGCTTATGTGTACATCTACTGTACATATCCTGTGTGTGTGTATGTGTGTCTGCATGTCATTGACCCTATGTGTTGGCTCCTTAACAGCACAGTAACACACAGGAAGTGAAAGCGCTCCCTCTTCCTCTCTCTCCCTGCCTCACTCCCATTACCATTCCACATGTCCAGCAGCAGCAGCAGGAGGCCCCATTCTCTCTGCTGATGTTTTATTCAGTGTGTCTCCCCCCAGCCCAGATAAGTGAGAGGGATAAAGAGAGAGAGAAGAGAGAGAGAGAGGGAGAAAGGGAGATTGTGATACAGAAAGAGTGAAAAAAGGGGGAAGGGAGTAAGAGAGAGAGATGAGAACAGAGATGGAACAATGGAATATGAGAGATTGAGTAAGCAAGGGAGCAAGCCATACAGAAAGAGAACAAGAAAAAAAGGAGAGAGAGAGAGAGAGAGACAGAGACACTGGATGAGTGGGCCTCCTGCAGCTCTGAGCAGGAGCAGGGCGGTGGCGTAGCATCTGCATCCCCTGCCACGCTGGGGCTCCTTCAGCGCTGAGCGAGGGCACTGGGCTTCCCGTCTCCCCCCAACCAAACCCTCGTCTCCCACCTCCTCCACCACCTCCTCCTCCTCCTCTCGTAGCTTTCATCAATCACCCGTCTCTTCGCAAAGGGCTCGGACGGCGTGGCATTAAGCGTGATGGAGTGACCTGTGCTGCCGCCGCTGCTGCTGCTGCCCCTGTGCGCCTCTCCACCTCCAGCTGGTGTGTGGTGAGCGTTCTGGCGCATAATGGCTGCCGTGCATCAGCCAGGTGGGTGCTACACATTGATGGTGGTTAGTGAGGTTCCCCCTTCACTGTGAAGCGATTTGAGTGTCGAGAAAAGTGCTTTATAAATGTATTGTGTTGTTGTGTGTTATGTGTTGCATCACACGTCTGCCTACTTCACCCCCCCACCACCACCACCTAAACTCAGCTGAATGTCCCTCCTCAGCCCCCCTCCTTCATCCCCTCTCCGCTCTCTCATCTCTCCTCCGTGTTCATTGTCACCCTCCTCACCTCGTGCCTTGGCTGCGTGCCAACACACACACACACACACACACACACACACACACACACACACACACACACACACACACACACACACACACACACACACTCAGCGTTCTGTGCGCTAGCATACTAATACCCAGGAAATGGAGATCACATTTACATTCCTGAGATCTGGAAAGAGTGCTTGGCGCAGTGGCCATCAAGCATACACTCTTGCATACAGTGTTTGAAAAAACAGCCTTTGTGTGTGTGTGTCCAGGCTATCTGGATTAACGGTCAGCCAAAGTCTCATCTAAGTGAATTGGAAACAGAAGATTGGGCAGCGCAGTGTCCAGAAACCTCTGAGGGCAGGTGAACGGCAGCCAGGGCAGAGATGATTGGCTGAGGATGTAGTGATTGACGGCTGTGGGGCGGGACTCACTCACCGTTGGCCATGTGGCCGGCTTTGGTCATCACCTCTCTAAAGGTGGTGAGGTCCTTTTCCCAGCCACTGGCCTGCGTCTCACACCGATGGGCCTTAGTCAGGAACTGCAGAGCCTGACAGACAGACAGACAGACAGACACACACACATATTACATTACAGATGAAAATGGAAGTTAGACAATTGACCTAACAAGACCACAGACTTCTGGTCTGGTACATGGCTTTAAATATATAGGTATATATTTATTTATATAAATAAATATATACCTATATATTAAAAAACCATGTACCAGACCTTTTATATATATATATATATATATAGATATAAAAGCCTCAAGTCTGGCTGACAAAGGGAATGGTGGGGGGATCAAATGATGAGTGGGTGAGGTGAGGGCTTATCACTGGCGCTGGAGACGTGATTAAAGAACGTCTTCATCAACGGCCCATTACGCATGCACTTCATCTGCGTCGGGCTTATACATCACCCTCCCTGCTTCCCCTGCCGAGGCGAGCCGCACTCAGCCCCCACCACTCACGCCGTCAGCCATCAGTTATTAACGAGCCTATTAATAGGCCATTAATGCAAACGGAGGCTGGTGGCCATTATTGAGTTTTATGGTCGGCCGTTTGTTCGCTACATTCAGAGATATGAACAGTGACACAAATGACGACCTTTTTACTTGATCATGCACAGAGACTATTAGCGCATACTGTTCTGTCACCTGTAAGTTGGGCTAAAGCTGAGAAGAACTTATCAGGTAGATTTTTTGAGATGGGAAAGCCTAATGACGAAGTGTATGAATACCCTGGCTTGAAGCTTAGGCAGAATGCAGATTAATATCGGTTATGTATCTTCATCTGTCAAATTTGGACTCAAGTCCTTTCAGAAGTTAAACATGGCCAAGCAAAAGCTCTGAAATCCTGTTGCACAATCAGATGGTGGTTTGTGACTAACTTTCTCATTGTCCTCTACGTTGTTGCTCTGTCCGTCTCCATAGAGACGGGCATAGATCCGCCATAGTTGGGCGTCGGTGCTGCAGCAGGAAGTGACCCGGCCCAAGAGTTCCTTCAGCTTGGACTTGTGTGTGGAGGCTTGGGCGCCTTGGTTATCCGTCAAGTCCTCCACCACCGCCCGCACCAGAACCTCCAACACCTGGAGAACACACACACACGTGATTCATACAACAGGCGCCGCCAGTCAACAGTCAAAATACACCAACACAACCATGACACAAGAAAGCATTCACTATAAATGTGTCAACTTGATATGTAGGCGACAGACATAGTATGGCCAAAAAAACTGGAACAAATTCAAAGGTGTGCAAATAATAATGAAAGTTAATTGACGTGTAAAGAGTGCATTACAATAGTAAAATCAACCAAGCAGTGGTATAATCATATAGAACACAAGCACATAAAGATGAGCATTTCATCACAATCCTCAGTGGCTCGTACACGGTGGAGGCGCCCAGGCCTGCTGACAGGCAGGGCCCATCCTCACAGATTAGTCTCACAGACAAGTCCAGTGCAGTAAGCGCATATTCACACTGATCTAAGCTACACAGCATCATCATATACAGCCACATTTAAGCTTTGATGAGAAGTGAGAGAGTAGTCGTCTTATTCAATATTTGCGCTTACTTTGATTTGGACCATTGAGCATTACAGCAGCAAAGCTACTCGAGCTCATCATGGAAAAAGATACTGTCGTCCATATATATGGCCTGCACATGTATAGTGCATGCATAAAGGTTATGCATATTTTATAGAGCACACGCAGCGAGGTAAAGCCATACCAAGAATGAGTTAAACGCGCATGTGCTCCATCACACATTTTTAGGGGACAGTTTTGTAGGACAGCCACCGGACAGGATTCTCAGTCACCCTAATGTAAGTCACAGACACATACGCACAGACACACACACACACACACACACACAGAGAAAAATCTCTGCTGACTGCCATCTGTGAGATATTTCACACTGGCGCTGTTTCCTCGCTCGCTTTCGATTTCGAGTCACACTCGGATAAACGCGTGGCATTTCCCCCTCGCTCCCCGTGCCATATGGTTGGCACCGGCCGAGTGCTGAATAGTAACGCCGCTCGTTCTGGAGCGTGCTCTAACGATGGACCAAGGGTTTTGGGAACCGCATCCGAGCCGGCGCAGGGCCAACCGTGAGCCGACACAGCACGATTGAAACAACATGGACTAAGAGCCCTGGGCAGTAAGGAAGGGCAGGACAACACAGATTGAGCCAGTCTTCTCTCCCTCCCCTCCTCCATCCTCCTCTCACTATCCATCTCTCTCTCTCTCTCTCTCTCTCTCTCTCTCTCTGTCTATCTCTCTCTCAGGACAACACAACACACATTGAGCCAGTCTTCTCTCCCTCCCCCTCTCCCTATCTCTTTCTCTCTCTCTCCCTATCTCTTTCTCTCTCTCTCCCAGGACAACACAACACACATTGAGCCAGGCTTCTCTCTGTCCCTCCTCTCCCCTATCTCTCCCCTTTCTTTTCTCCCCCACCTCAAGCCCCTTCTGCCTCACTCTGTACTGAGAGTTTGGACATGAGGGGAAAAACTACATTCCCAGATCTCCAAGAGAAACAGTTTGCACTCGCTACAAAGAAGGGCTCAGGAAACTCAGCTGGAGACGATGGACGTCTAGGACATGACATACACACAGGTGTGTTTTATGAAACTAGTGAAATGGCCAAGGTACTGTCGCAGTAGGGTAGCCTCCTGCACAGTAAATTCAGGGGTCGACTAAAAGATCATACCTGGCAACTTCAATTTATAAACTATACGTTTCAGATAACAAATCCAAAAAAGGTTTAAATACTGCAATACAGTAAAGGCCGCTGCAGTCCCCATGCAGAGGAGAGGTCTCTTACATGGGAAGGAGCAGAGCGGAGGAGCCCAGAGGCCATTCCTGTCTGTCTAGAGGAGGGGATTTATGGCATAGTCCTGCATGAAACAGTGACCATACTGGTCTGCTGGCATGCCTGCACGCAACACCAAACCAAAACAGAACACAGCAGATGCAGAGTGAGGGTGGCAGAGACCTAACACACACACACACACACACACACACACAGACAGACAGACACACAGATGTCTGACTTTGGAAGGTAAGATGGTTTTGGCAACACTGTAGCACATGTTTCACAGTGCCACCTTGTGTTTCTAAACGTGCTTCTCATTTCACTTGCGTATGTCTATGCCTGTGTGTGTGTGTGTGTGTGTGTGTGTGTGTGTGTGTATATGCCCCATGAATGCCCCTGTGACAGTGACAATGCATGTGTGTGTGTGTGTGTGTGTGTCCTGACTCCTGGCCATGAAGTGTGTGTAGGGGGGGGGTTCTGTTCTCTTTTGAAGGCTGTCCTGCAGCAAGCACTGGGGGCCTGTAAAAGAACAGCTTGAAGCACAGGTGTGTGCTGACTCAGTCCCAACTCTAATGCTGCTGCCGCCCTTCATCTGAGCGGGTGGTGATGGGGGTGGGGGTGGGGCACCTCCGAAAACTCAACTTACAGCTTTACAAGAGGGGCCATCAGGGCGATGGGGAGGCTCTGACAAGGCACAAGAAGTGTGTGTGAGTGTGTGTATGTGTGTGTGTGTGTGTGTATGTGAGAGAGAGAGGAAGAAGAAAAAGAGAGAGAGGGAGAGAGAAATCACATTCAAGTTTGTGAGTTTGAGGGGGGATCCCAAACTCTTTCAAGTGTGTGTGTGTGTGTGTGTGTGTGTGTGTGTGTGTGTGTGTGTGTGTGTGTGTGTGTGTGTGTGTGTGTGTGTGTGTCGCCTGCCCAACTGCGATACAGAGCCAGATCCTCCCCCTCCCCCAAGCGTGTGTGGTTGTGCCAAGCACTTCAAACGCGGCTCAGAAACATTTCTACGCGAAGCACCAAACTTAATTAGACCATTAAGGACCCAACTCGCGCCGTTCTGACGTCAGCCCATCACGGTCAATCCATTTATTAACTTCAAAATGAAACGCTTTCAAACTTCAAAAAGGTCATCCTCGCCCTGGGACGGCCGCGGAACACAAACACAGAAGAGCCCTGAGACGGTGCTGATCTTTTCACACAGTGCGGGGGAAAAAAAACACTGAAGTGGTCTTTTTCGCCTACTCTTTCTTGCTGACATTACACAAACTGGCACTGCATATAATCTGCTATAGCGCTAGTGCTAATTAGCGACGCTTTATCGAGAGTGAGGTGGCTACAGTTTCTGGAACCCCGTCCAACTGCCATGGAGCCACAGGCGACGTTCCAACGTGAAGCCTCCCTGTTCCGTGTGTACTCGAGGGGCCGGTTCTGTAGCGGTGCGTGGGAACACTGTCTGGCTCGGGTCATCCCAGAGCTCTCAAAAGAACCGGGAAGAACCTGGGAACTGAGTAGGCCGTCCACCCTTTTTGTTGCAATGGACATTTGTATCCTGACACACTCATGCAGACGACAGCCAGGCTAGTTGCTGAAACCCCCCCGTCCCAGTTCGCTCTCTTTATCGGTCAGATAGCTCCTTGTGTAAACACTGGAGCTTCTGCACTTCATCAGGGCCGGTCAGACATTTTGACCGCGTCTCATGGATATCTTGTGGCCAGACCCCTGCTACTGTGGCCATGCTTAAAGTGGGGTGTCTCTAAATACAGCAGACCCACTAAACTACACGAACAGTAAAGCTGAACTACCCTTCTGCATCCACATCTCAATAAGGTGGGGCTCTGTGTGTTAAACCACTGCACTGATGTTGCTTGCGTACGGATGGGAGAACTGGTGCAATGTTTTTCCTCCCCCATCATGTTTCTATTGAGTGTAAAATCAAAAGCATATGGTGTGTGTGTGTGCATGTCTGTGTGGGAGGGAGCGAGGTATTTTTGCTGAAGCGTCAAGGTGAAATAACAAGCTTCCCCGTAGGGAACGAGGTCTTCCTTCTCTCCCACCCAATCTCTCTCTCTTTCTCTCTCTCTCTCTCTGTATTTCTCCCCATCACACACACACACACACACACATGCCCTTAAAGAAAACTACAGTCCCCCATAGCACTTTGGAGGATGTGATGTGATCTCTTTTTTTGTCTGTATTCGCTTCACTCCCTGTAGGTAACAGATGAGCTGTCACCACAGACCCCCACCCCACCCCCCACTCACACACATAAAGGCTCTCAGCACGAAGCAGCATCCTCTACACTTCCTCATATCAAAACGCTCGTTCCACTACCTAGTCATTCACCTGTAAAAAGGACCCTCCCCTACTTACTCGGGGGTGGGGGGATTGTGGAGGGGATGGACTCACCCCTCACTAGTCCTGGGGCCCCCACCCTACCCCGCCCCACCCCAACCCAACCCCTCCCATTCCTGTCCTCTGGCACCTTGAGTGACTGTCTGGAGTCACGTGCGGGGGCCCCTTGGTGCCAGAGGTGCTCTCGCTCTGATTTTATACCCCATAAAGCCCAGCATATGGGGGCCATTAGGGACGCTGGACCGACACATGCATCGCACCGCACGGCTGCAGGGACGTGCAGAGGGCCACATTAACGCATCTCAACAGGCTCGTCTCTCCCTCCCTTCCTTGATCAATCTCTCTCACTTGCTTTCTTTCTCTCCCTCCCTCCCTCTATCTCCATTTCCCTCTCTCTTTCTCACTCCCTTGTAGGTGTGCCATGGTCTGTGCAGGGCTTATCTTGTGCTCTGTCATAGTGCCTAACCACTGCAAAGGCTGCTGGGAGATTTTCCTCCCCCAACTTGGGGCCGTGTAGGGGGCAGTGACTGACAGTAATTCTCCCGCTCCCACTCTCTTTTCCTTCCTTCTCTCTCTCTCTCTCTCTCTCTCTCTCCTCTCTCTCTCCCTCTCTCTCTCTCCCTCTCTCCCTCTCTCTCCCTCTTTCCCTCCCTCTCCCTCTCCCTCTCTCATTTACTGTATCTGTCCATTGGCAATTTCTCATCAGTCCGCTCGATTTACTCATCCAAAGAGGCTATCCGTGTCAGATATTGGCAATGATTGCAGCGATAAAGATGGAAGTCTATTCCATATTTCCTAGGGTTCCTCCATATAGGGAGGGGCCTTATTCCCAACCCAGTGTCGCCAGAGTGGTAGAGAGAGAGAGAGAGAGAGATGGAGGGGGGCAGGGTAGAGAGAGAGAAAGAGAGAGAGAGAGAAGTAAAGGGGGAAATTGAAAGGATGGTTCACTGATATTCCTGTGGTATCCCCTTATAGTGTGAAATTAGGAGGAAAAGTAATATCCTCCTGGGGAGGGGAGAGGGTGTGGGGGAGTGGCATGAGGCTGATATACGTTCAGCATAGGAGAGTAGGGGGTGATTGTGGTGGTGGGTGGGGGGCATTGATATTTGATCCAATTTGAATGCGCCTTTACTTTCTTTCTCCTCCAGAGACAGGAGGGGGATAGGGAGGGAGGGAGGGAGGGAAGAGAGTCATCTGTCTCCGGTGTCTTCAAGGAATGTGTATGTGTGTGTGTGTGTGTGTGTGTGTGTGGGGGGAACATGGGTGGGTCTCAGTACGCGCCTGTGATGGTGTACATGCACCTACTGTATATGTGTTTTTATTCTCCCATGTGCTCTAGGCTTTAGAACATGTAACCACTTTCATTACACTTAGTCAGGGATCAGGTATAGGGACAAAAACCCATTCTGTACAATGATTTGTGTGTGTGTGTGTGTGTGTGTGTGTGTGTGTGTAAACATGCGTATGTGAGCATGCTTGCCCATGTTCTTAATCAGAGATTCATAAAAGAAGACACCATGTTGCGGGTCCTTCACGCATACTTAATAACAATAAATTGACCCGCCCTTCAAATTCACTATTTAAATATAAACGTCAACGAACAAACAAACTCATGAAATGGACAAAATGGGAGCAGACAGAAGACGGAGGAGGAGGAGGAGGAGGAGGAGGAGGAAGAGGAAGGCTGGAGATGATGGCATGCAGAAAAGAGACGACTGCCAAAGAACAGACTCTAAAAGGATGTGCTCAGTGCCAAAGCCTTCTGATAACAATCTCTCAAAATTATTCAACAAGCTCCCTGCAATAACTCCCTATAAATAGAACATTAAAAAAAACCTGGCGCTCTAAAAATGCCTTCGAGTGGATGTGTAGGACGACGGCCATTTTGAAGATGCCAGTCTGTAAGAAGCGACATGTCCTCTATTGTGTCATTTAGCTTTGAAACGACTGTCATTAGATGAACCTGTGCTTCAGAGTCAAAAATCTCGTCTTAAAAATAGCACTACAAAGGGACTTTTATGTTGTAATAGTCTTTCAAGAGTTATATATATATTTTATTCCTGGAAATTGGGTTATGTCTTCTCTCATCTCTGTCTCTCTCTCTCTCGCTGTCACTGTGTGTAGTGTGTGTGTGTGTGTGTGTGCGTGCGTACATGAGAGAGAGAGAAAGACAGACACCACCGGCTGTGACTGACATGACGGCATTAGGACAGATTAATCAGTGCTGTATCCCCCGCATGGACGCAACCCTTGATGTGAAGCTCTCTGGCCGAAAGAACCCTGTCTGCCTTCAAAGAGACATCTTAGACTACCGAGTGCTAAAAGGGATAAAAGACGAGAAAAAACACACAGACAAACACACACACATGGATGAGAAGGAGACGACCAAGAAGAAGAGGAAGAAGATGAGGAAGAGGATGGGGGAAAATAAATAAAGGAAGCACAAAAAGTTTGGAATGTGAATTAGCGTCCCAATTACTGGGGAGCCATCCTCAGTAGCAGTGGGAATGCTGGCGCTGTTGACCTTTTCAACTTGTGTGCCTTTTTTAAAAAAACATCTCCAGGCCTAATTGCGGAAGCGCTCGCATCTTTTGCCAAGCAGAAATGAATTCATGGAGCTGGGGAGCGGAGGATGAGGAGGGCGGTGGTGATGGGGAGGATGTAGACTAAAGACAGCGAGGGGAGAAAATAACACGTTTGGAGCAAAACCCCCCTGCTGGCTTCGCAAAGCTAATTAGAGAAAGCAATGAGGCCCTGGTTTGCACAGCGGTGCATGGTAAGTGTGGTTCGATGCGGGATGGAGAATTATGGCAGCCACCCTCTCCACACACACACACACACACACACACTCCCATTCAATCCCCCCGAAGCCCAATCGCCCCCCCTTCGGAGTCGTAACTTCAAACGCCTCGGCTCGGTTGGCGATGTAGACTGTTGTGTCTGTGCCCGGCTCCTCTGCGAGAACTTAATTGCTCAGAAATAACTCTGTCTTACTCGCTGTTTTTTTTTATTCAGACATTTACACCACCAAACCCCTCTCCCCTCCCCATACACACACCCACACCCACAACCCTACACATTTTGTTCAGCTGCAAACAAAAGAAATACTGTTTCCTTCTCGTTCTGCTTACCGCAGGTCATTTGTTTGCATCAACTTAGTATTCAAAGGCGCTTTGGCAGAGCAGAGAGAGATTCAGAGGAGAAATTATGCCTGCTGTTTGAGAAAGAGATATACAATTGGGGCGATTAGCGGCTCAGTTTACACTGGGCCATCTAAACAAACTTCCAGAAGCTAGTTCCCTGCCTGCAACTGCACAGCGGCAGCATTGCTTTTTTGGAAGATGGCCTCTGCCTCTCTCTCTCTCTTTCTCTCTCTCCTCTTGATTCTGGATGGCAAAAGGTGTGGGTCAAAAGGCTCAGGTAGGGGGTTCCAGCTCCACGAGGGTGGGGCCACGTTCTAGCACACCCTTCTGATGGAGCTTGCGGGAGGTGTTGCAGTTTTATTTTATAGTATCAGAAAGGTTGCAACATGTGTGCTCCACCTTTGTGAGGACGCATAGAATAGGCACTTGCGGGAACAGGAAGGTGCTAAAGGACAGCAGCCCTTTTGGCTACCCGCATATGAAGCCTGAGACTCGGTCATTACGGCTCTAATGAGAGTACAGACCATTTCAGAGGGGCTGTGGTCCACAGTTAAAATGACGGAGCGCTCATTGAGAACGGAAAGCTTAGCTAGCGCTCACTCCGAAGCTAATAAGGCTGTAAGGTCTGAGGTGATTCAATTTGAGCAGGACCTCTGGGATGAGACTAGTGCACGGAATGTGAGGTGTTTGTTGTAGACCACCAGCAATGATCATACTGCTTATTTCATTATTTCATGAGAGGAATGGACAGAAAGTTTGTGTGTATGTGTGTGTGTGTGTGTGTGTGTGTGTGAGTGAGTGAGGCAGAGAGCTGGAGACAGACATGTTGAGTGAGGCGTCACTTACCTGGGCGTCTTTGAATTTGTCGCGCAGGTCCAGGAGTCGGTGGTAGGCCCGGATGGCCTCGCCAAACTCGCCCACATCGACACAGACGACGAGGAAGTTCTCCCAGATCTGCCAGTGGTCGAAGTTGCATCTCAGAGCCTCCTGCAGGGTGCGGAACGCCTTGATCCTGAAGGAACATTGATGGTTTAGTTCATCAGTAGTAGAGTACATCAGTCAGCATGTTATGATATCCACACATAAACTGAAAGGGGTATATCAAAAAGCATGTTTACAGATATTGGCTTGCAGTAAGTGATAAAGCAACTTCAGTTACATAACTAGTACAGAATGACTATATTCTACACACCCACATCATAACATTATGAGAAATGGGGAAAAAACCAGGGTGAGGTTTACAGTGAAGATTAGGGATGATGCTAAGAAAGTGCTGTTGACACTATCAAAGTGCTGTTACCTGGCAATTAGAGAGTATTACAATAGTACACTTCATGACATGGGCACAATGTAACAGGGGCTGCATTATGTGAAGTGTTTCATCTGATCAAAATTTCATCTGATGTGAGCTTTAAGTGTTCCAAACTCTTCTGAGTCTACGATGCAGTCGTAATGTATGCTCTGATGTGATGCTTAGCTGTGATGGTACGTAACTCTACAAGCTGTATGCACCCCCCCACTAGAGAAAAAAAGAGTAAGCACGTGCCCCATATAGCTCCCAGCTATCTACAGTAAACAGTGTTTTCCCACATCATTTCAGGACTAACTCCTACACTTACTCAGCTAGGTGTCCCCGCCAGTGTCAAAAGACTGACTAGCCGGGGCGAAAAACAACCCATTGCCTCCACGAGCATCTCCTAGCCTTCATACCCATGGCAAGTCAAATACACTTAGAAGAGAACACTCATTTGTCTATTCCGTACACAGAAAAAGAAACACACACAGAAACACACACACACACACACACACACACACACACACACACACACACACACACACACACACACACACACGGGTCTTCAAAAGTTTCGGCTGAATTAGCCACGCTAACCAGGTTTTAATAGAAGCCCCAGGTTTTTAATTTCAGGGCTGAGAGCACAGCTCTGATTTGAACAGGGACAGAGGGGGCGAGTTCCCAGAAAGGCCCAGCAAAGAAGAAAGAGAGAGATGGGGGGCAGAAAAACGAGACAAGCTACCGGGAATAGGTGTTAGGACTTTTCAAAGGAAATAAGAAAACCCGCCCATCAGCCCAAAGTAGGGAGGTACTAATTGACTTACACCCCAGAAAGCTGGACTAGATGTGAGTGGTGGAAGATCGAGAAGGGAACTGGACGAGGGGGGTGCTCTTGTCTGGAAAGCACCAGGGAAGCTGCTAAGATTTATCTTTACAATTACTGATGCCCAAGTAATTTCTGGAGTAATTGAAAAACCAAGGAGGTCAGTTAGAAGGCAGAGCCAACACGCCAAGGGGAAAGGGTGGTGGTCAGTTGATGTGTGTGTGTGTGTGTGTGTGTGTGTGTGTCTGGGTGGATGGAAAGCAGGGATCAGAACATCAATCTGTTTCCCCAGACACATATATCAAGGCTATCTTTCCGCTGCAAGTGCACGAACTGCGCCGGAGAGTGAGTACGCCTGATAAGTATTCCGTAATGTCCTCCTTTACCAAGACGAAGTCAGGAAGGGCTCCGAGGGGAAATCAATGCTGTCCGGTTGAAGGCCGGGGTCCACGACTGACTTTTGCCCAGTCGTGACAGGCCGGCAATCGGATCGAGACCCCGTTTTTTTGATGGCCCCTTAGACAGTTCAGTGCCGCCCGAGGTCAGGATTAGCCGATATTAATCCATCCGTTAAAGGTCAGACCCACAAAAACCCACGCAGGATTTTATTGCCCAAACACCTTGTCGAACACTTAGCATGATAGCTCGGACGCCAGCGATCCCATAAAGTGAAAAGGGTTTCTTAACGAGCTTTTAATGAGCTGGGTCTGTCTGGCATCAGTCACGTTAAAAAAATGGCAAAAACGGGAGCGCAAGGGCTGAGCACGAGGCTGGAACTCCACGATCACCAGACCTCTTCGACACCCCCCCCCCCCTCCTCCCTTCCCTCCTGGTCTGACAGGCAGAGCATTATGGGTAATCATGCATCTTACTGGCAGCAATTGTTGTGACATGAACAGAAGATTCCTTCCTCCTGCCTCAGCTCAGCAGGCTGTCATCCGAGTAAGTCAGAGAGCAGATCTACTGTACGTCTCTGCAGAGGCCAGAGACTGTATGAGGGACGTTTCAGAACTCGCAAAAAAAGTCTGCTGAGCGATTACACTGCCTGCCTGTCTATGTGCATACAGAAATCTATAGAAGAAATGGATCAGTGGGATATCAAAGGTTCTGCAGACATAGACCACAGCTAACATGCATCTTAATGATGCAGGGTAACGTCACTTCTGTTGACGTTCAAACGAAACAGAGAGCTAGCTCGCTACTCCCTTCCACTCCCTCCCATGCAGTTGAAACTCTCCCAAACGTGCATCTTGTCTGTAATTTGCTGGAATAGTTTGTTATGTTTTTATGGGCAAAATTGGCCCAAGTTGTTTTGTTGCCGTTTTTGGAGCCTAGGCTGTCCACGGAGACCGCGTGTTTTACTGTGTAATCGGGGCACAGGCAGCTAGTGGATGGTGAGGTGATGTTAGCTGTATGTCACAAAAAATGTTTTCGCTTAAAACTCACTTCTGTCTGAGTTTGATGTAGGCGGAGGAGAGGTTATTCCAGGCTTCAGCGTTCTGCAAAGGGAGGAGAATGGAAGAGAAATTAGTGGTTATGGCACAAGAGAGAAGAGAGACATTAAGAGGTAAGGGGGCGCGCGCGTCCGTGTGTGTGTGTGTGTGTGTGTGTGTGAGTGAATGAGAGAGATTGAGAGAGAAAGAGAGGGAGATTAAGAGAGAAAGAGAGAGAGAGAGAGAGGGAGAGAGAGAGAGAAAGAGACTGGGGGGAGGGTGATCCTTTGAAGTTGGAATAATCAGCAGCTTTCGGTGCTGGGGCCAGAGACACTGGGTGTCTATCAAGTCCGTTGAGAACAAAAAAAAAATCAAAACAGGAGACACATGATGGGAGTAAGAGCAACCAGGTGACCACACGAGATAGGATGGAGTGTGTGGGAGTGTGTACCAAGAGGTGCAAGTCTCTGTGCTATTGTATGCACATTAGTGAGTGTGAGTGAGAGTGTGTGTGTGTGTGTGTGTGTGTGAAAAGGAGAAAGGAAGAGAGAATAACTATAGAACCAGTCAGGTATATAGGTAAAGAGAGACTTTTCAGTAATAATGTGTTCTCATTAAGGAGCTCGACGTCGAGAGAGAGGGAGAGACAAAAGGGAGGACATAATAACTCCTGGAGAGGTAGCGAGAAAGAGGGAGGGAGGGAGAGAGGGGGGAGGAAGGGAGAGAGAGGGAGGGAGAGAGAGAGAGAGGGGGGAGGAAGGGAGAGAGAGGGAGTGAGGGAGAGCAAGAGTGAGAGCGAGAGCAAGAGAGAGAGAGAGAGAGGGGGGGGGAGAGAGAGAGAGAGAGAGAGAGAGAGAGAGAGAGAGAGAAACATGAGAGGAAAGGAGGTGCCATCAACCTCAAATGATAAATGTTGATGGTGGGAAGTATCACGCGTGCCTGTGTTTGGGTATATGGGTGTGTATATTATGCGTGTGTGTGTGTGTGTGTGTATGTATGTGTATATGTATGTGTGTGTGCGTGTGTGTGTGTGCGTGTGTGTGTGTGCGTGTGCGTGTGTTACTGAGTGTGAGGCGACTTACATCTGGCTCCAGTCCCACACACCTTTGGAAGGCTCTGGCGGCTCCCTCATATCCATCCAGTGCAAAGTAGGCACAGCCCAGCGAGAACCACACACCGATCTGGGAAGGAGAGGGAAGGAGAACGAGAGAGAGAGAAAGAGAGAGAGAGAGAGAGAGGGAGGAGGGAGGGAGAGAGAGAGGGAGGGAGGGAGGGAGGGGAGGGAGAGAGAGAGAGAGAGAGGGAGGGAGGGAGGGGGGAGAGAGAGAGAGAGAGGGAGGGAGGGAGGGAGGGAGAGGAGAGAGAGAGAGAGAGAGGGAGGGAGGGAGAGAGAGAGAGAGAGAGAGGGAGGGAGGGGGAGAGAGAGAGAGAGAGAGAGAGAGAGAGAGAGAGAGGGAGGGAGAGGGAGGGAGAGGGAGGGAGAGGGAGGGAGGGAGGGGGTATATTGAAAGTAAAGTTGATGGAGAGAGAGAGAAAGGGAAAAAAACAAAAAGACAAAAGCACCAGATCACACGCATATCCATTGCTTAACGACGTCATTATGTGTAATTAACAGCCACACACATTCACCCAAAAGACACACACACACACACACACACACACACAGGCCTGTGTCCAAAGACTTGGGTGGGCTGGGTAATGATGCAATATCAGGTAGGGCGGCCTGAGCATTGACAAACTGTCAGTGATGACATCAGGTTCCTCTCCACCTCCTCCTCGCTCTCTTTAACACACACACACACACACAGTTATGCGCACGTTGTGACCCGTGACACACACGACACACACACACACACACACACACACTTACTTAAGCACGAACCCTCATACTCTTCTCTTTCTGTCTGTCTCTTATGCTTTCTCCCTCCCTCTCTCTCTAAACTAACCTCAACTCTTGTTCACTTCATGCTTTTCTCTCAGCAATGTCGACCTCGCGCGTGCGTTTGCTTTCACTCGCTCTTTCCTCGGCATCTCTCTACCTGCATCTCTTTCCAGGTCTACTGTCATGCTTCTCTGGGAAAGAGGTCAGCCTTCAAACGCTCCCCAGCTGAGCTGACAGGTGCTGCACAGGGGAAAAGGGTGTGTGTGTGTGTGTGTGTGTGTGTTCTCTCCTTTACACACACGCACACACACACACAGACCATTTGGCCCTGTGCCCGCTGGCGTTGGCTTTGGGGGTGAGGCGTGAGTGGCAGACCGAGTTGGAGGCCCCCGGAGGGTGATTGACGTGTCGGGTCCGTGCAACTTACTGCCAAGCGTCAATAACACATCATGCCCTCCTCTCTTCCTCCACCCCCACCCCCCCTCTCTATGTCTAGGCCTCCCTCCCTCCACTCTGTCGTTCAAAAACAGATGGATGGACACAGGAGAGGTGTGTGTGTGTGTGTGTGTGTGTGTGTGTGTGTGTGTGTGTGTGTGTGTGTGTGTGTGTGTGTGTGAAGGGAGGGGAAACTGGGGGCTTTGCGTCGTGGACAGGGGGGGTGCAGCATCCGCAAGAAAAACAACATCTTTCACTTCGTCCCTCTAATAACTTTTTTTTCCTCTTCTTTTTCCTCTCGGTCTTTTATTCAGTTGTTTTTGTGTCCACTGTGAGCTCATAAAGCCAGTGGCCTGCTGTGTGTGTGCCGGGCAGATCCGCGGTCCCCAATGGCGGGGGGGGGCCCAGGGGTCAGAGTGGAGGAAAAAAGCAAACTCAATTACAGCATCCTCCGGCGGGACTGACCTCTGAAATTAAATATGGACAAAGGGCAGAGAGGAGCGGAGAAAACACACACACACACACACACACACGCACACACACGCCACGTAGTCCCACACATATACACTCGGCTGCTATTTCCCATAACCCCTTGGGGCCATGTGAATCTGACGCCACAGTCTCCTCACTGCTCATCCCCTCTCCCCTCACTTCATGAAGCCTCCCTCTCCCACCGGCTATTTTGCACTCAGACTGTCTATCTCAATATTGACGCAAAGAAATGATGTTACAGACAATGATCCTACACAAATTATGCAAACACACACACGTGTGTGTGTGTCAGTCTGTGTGTGACGCATATTATGTGTATGTGTATGTGTGTGTGTGCGTGTGTGTGCGTGTGTGTGTGTGTGTGTGTGTGGTGGGTGGGACACTGGGGAAAGAAAGAGAGTGTGAGAGAGGGAGAGAGGACACAGGTCCAAACTCTGGAGACCCAGACACAGGAGACCCAGACAGGACTTCCTCTGCCTGACAGGGAGGAAGGGAGATGTGGTCACTGACTGTGTAGCTGTGTGTGTGTGTGTGTGTGTGTGTGTGTGTGTGTGTGTGTGTGTGTGTGTGTGTGTAGGGAGGGGAGACTGGGGGCTTTGCGTCAACTCTGTTCCAGGGCACACGGCATCCAAGAATTCAAGACACGGCGCTCTCGGTGAGAGAGACACACGAGTCTGGTCTGACAGACCGCTCTCTCACACAAACCTGGTCACAACTGTGCTACGATTGCCATGAACGGAGAATATCAATAATGCCTGCTCTTGCAAAAAATATATAATGATTTCAATACTGCCATCATCATCATCATCATTTGAGGCTTGTCCTACAGGGACTGGTGTAAAAAAACTCAAAGGGTAGAGTGTACTCATAAACTATGGTATAGTTTCCGTAATATACTGCCATCCTGCTTTTTAATCATCAAGAGGAATGACTTCTATATTGTATATGGGAATGTCTTTCCACGAGGCACTGACAGTAGCTTGTAACAGTTTGCAGATAACAGGTAAAGATATGATCAGAGCTGCGCACACGCACGCACACACACACACACACAAACACGCGCACACACACACACACACACACACACACACACACACACACACACACACAGGGAAAAAAAGGAAAGGAGGCAGGCGCAGTCCCATCATGACACTTTGCTGTAGTTTAGGGTACCGCAGTGCAGCATTAGTGTGAAATACCGAGTGTCGGGTGGGGCAATCAGTGGAATGGGGGGGCTGTGTGTGTGTGTGTGAGAGAGAGGGGGGGGGGGGTGTATTGCATGAGCTACACCCCAATCACACGAGCAGAGTGTGTGGCACGCTCTGATAAGCCTTCCTATCTGGTCGTGGCCTGCAACTTGGGGGCTAATAAATAATGGGTCTATCTAACGTGTGATATCCTGCTGTGCCTCTCGTCCCCGATATTAATGCTCGGGTTTATTTCTGTAGCACGCCGAGGGGTGCAACGCTGTCGGGAAAAGATGACCACATTTAACTTTAACTGACCAGATACTGGACCTTGGTGCTACATAAGCATGCGAGTCACACTGGACCTGTGCTGCAGTAGGGACAGAGGAAAGATTGTACTGTGTCAGTAAAGTTACACTAGACCGTCGGATATGACAGTCACTTGGAAAAACACTGGGAATGGGAAGTCCAATGAGTCCTTTAATTTGTCAAGGTGGTTAACGAAGGTCAAAAACAAAGCGGTCTATTAACAACACTTAACTACTTTAACGAACACTCTTCAGCATTCTTCTGAAACGCAAAGCATTATGCAAGTTTTCACACTCCCCATGGTCCCAGGTGTTGGGAGATCCATGACAAATCAGTGAGTTAAGAGTTTGAGAGTTTGATTTTCAATGATAAGAAGCAGTATGTAAAGGAGGGTGGTTTGTGTGTTGGCCTACCTGCATGGTGTTGATGCGGACCGATCGCTCGAAGCACTCCACGCACTGCTGGAACTCCTTCTGGCGCAGGTGCAGCAGGGCCTTGGAGCGCTGGGCGCGGGCACTGCGGTGCTTGGACAGCTCCCAGGCGCGGTCGTAGTACTGGTGCTCGCGCAGGACGTCGCCCAGCAGGCAGTAGAGCGACGGCGTCTCCTTCTTCTCCAGCTCACGACGCAGGATCTCCTCCGCCTAACCGAGAGAAACGAGGGAACCAGAGAGAGAGAGAGAGAGAGAGAGAGAGAGAGAGAGAGAGAGAGTGAGAGTGAGAGTGAGAGTGAGAGTGAGAGTGTGAGAGTGAGAGAGAGAGAGGTTATGCTATGGAAAAAAACAGAAGAAAACCAGCAGAAAACGATGTGGACATATGTACGCCAGAGAAGAGATAGTTGCTGTGGTGTGTAGGGGGTCCATACGAATATATAAAACATTCCGACCAACAACCGGCCGCAACCATGATTCTGTTCATTGCAGAACACCCAAATGGGGATATTAGTGTAGTGTGGTCTCAAACAGTTAACCAGTTATTCGACTATCCGTGCACGCCCATGTGTGACATGGAAAGAAACCCTAAAGATTCCTCAATTCTCTGATTGAAAAGCCTTCCTTAAAGAACTAGTAGCACCTTAGTTATCATTTTACACCTCACACTGTATAGTCTGTCTCTGACAGCCATTGATGAAGGATTGTACATTGTATACCATGGATTGTAAGAGTGTATAATTCCTCATTTTTACTTATGTGTTTATATGCGACTATGGGTGTACTGTAGGTGTGCGTATATAGGTCTAGATCATGTGTGTATATATATTTACCAGTATGCATGCATATACATGTGTATGGGCTAAATGTCGTCATGCCTCTTAATACTGTATTATGTTTAACACATGGTCTTGGTGGACTCGGTGGGGTGGACGTGGTGGGTGAGATGAGAAGAGGGAGAGCTTTAGAGGGTGTGAAGTGTGAATATACATGTGCTGTATTGTCTTTGTCTTAGGTCCCGAGGACCCCCTCGAAAACGAGATGATTCATCTCGAGGGGTTATCCTCTTAACAATAAATTTCATTAAATTAAATTTCAGGGCCATCCACTCATTAAAGCAGAACTGGTTCTAGATCTACAGTAGTTTCATTCCCCGTTATTCCACAGTCCCATACAGTGGAACAGATTCTCCACAATGCAGGGTGCACCCCTTGGCCCCGACTGCACTCTTTCGTTCACTTATCCTTTCATCGCAGTGGGCAATAAGGAGTGTGATTGCAAAAATCTTAATGACATTTCTGGACGCTGGGCCTCCTCCTAAAAGATTGGGCGCTGGCAGGGCAGCGGGCATGGGGCTGCGCTCCGCTCCGTCAACCTGAAACCTCTCTCTGACGTGCCAGGCATCCTTCAGCCCTGATAGAACCATCACCGTTCAGGCAAATTACAGGGAATTACAAATTAAACACAATACGCCACGCCTGGATGCTGAGATAAGCAAAGGGGGGTGACAGCTAAGTAGTGCAGCCTTTCATTCCGTGCCAGGAGCTTAACAGACTGAGACTTCAGGGGCAAGGGGAGGGTGTTGCGGCGTGTGTGTGTGTGTGTTGGGGGTGGGGCAATGCGTGTGGATGCTACCAACCACTCAAGACGAAGGGGAGCTAATTCAGGCTAAAGCAGGGCTAGCGCCACATTTGGCGCCTTTAATTAGTCCTCCAGTCGTAAATTAGCAGGTGGCTGATGAAACGCGCGCAGAACTGCGAGAGAGACGTGCGGCTCGCTTCCAGTTAGCCGTATGTGTGTGTGCGGGGGGGGGTTTGTCTGCCACGGTGTTTCCAGAAGGGCGGTTTACGGGAAAGCAGCAAAACTGCTGCTAGGGTGCAACAACTGTCAAAACAGCACAACACAGAGAAGAAGGTGAGACAGACAGAGAGAGAGAGAGTGAGAGAGAGAGAGAGACAGAGAGAGAGACAGAGAGAGAAACAGAGAGAGAGGGGTGTGTGTGTGAGGAATGAGCAAGCACATTGCTAATCTACCCCAGACAAACTCACCAGACTGGGGGAGAAGCTCCTGCCAGAAAGTCTGGCTCTATCTTCTCCCTCTCCCTCCTCAGTGCTGCAGTTTCACTATGGTAATCACGAGTTGCGCCGAACATCATTACTACAGCCTTGTTACAGTAAAATCGCAATTTTCCTCGCATAATCCAATTTAACACGCTGGCAAAGACACACATGCAAATACAACATGTGGGCTCGCTCACACACACACACACATACCCACAAACACACACACAGCATCATTAAGACTGCAGAAATTCACCTCTTTTAAAATCCTTAATAGAGTCTTTTTAACTTTGGAAGCAGGGCCTTCCAGAGAATTCAGTAGTGTGCTGATGTGACCCTTTGGACATGTCAGTAGAGGTGATTAACTTTTTGACAGCCTGTACAGCTTAAAAGACCACGGAAATTACATCTGCGCTACCAGCAACAGATTTCTGGGTCAAGCACTGGGAACGGTTAATCAAAACAGTCACATCTTGGATAGTGTATTTACAACTGCCAATCTAGAGCACTGTTTATTTTGTGTTATATGGTTGACATGTTCCCATGCATGCACATGATTTAACGCATACACAGGAGAGGAATACATCTGTGCACGTCACATAGTTGTTGAAGAGTACCAGTCTGAAGTAAAACGCGCCAATCTGTTGATAAATTTAAAAAAAGAACACTCCTCCAAGCTGAGCTGAGTCAAGCTGATCAGACTGAGAAGAGAGCGGAGAGAGTTGCTGTTCTTCTGTTACAACATCTCACATTGTCCAGCAACTTTTTTTAAATCACCTGCTTTATATGTAGCACCTCACTCTCGAAGGGCCTGGACTAATCATATATTCTATACATATCAGGCAAAAGCAGTCCGTCTGCTCTGAACGCCTCACACTCTAGTCTCCTGGCTGTGCACTAAGCACTTACACACAATGAAGAACAGGGAGGATTAGGAGGCATTACAGAGACCCTGGAGAAAAAGTGATGGGAGGTTAAAAAAAACAACAAAAAAAACATGACATTTCTCCCATCCATGGCACTGAAACATAGACAAAGAAGGTTCCAGAAAAAAAGTAAGGGAAAGGCTATGCCTGTAATAATGTCTCCACTCCCCTTCCCCTCTCACCAGAGGGAGAGAGAGGAAAAAAAGCCAGACTTGTTTTGTCTGCACTTTAAAGTGAAACCCTCTTGCTCTCCACACCAATAAGCAATGTCTGGGAAGTGTTTCCAGGGCTGGTTTTGGGCGGGAGGGGTTGCCGCGCTGCTTGCTGGAAAGAGGCGGTTAGGGCCCGTGAAGGGCTTCTGGGGGGCATTGCGACAAGCACTCTGAAACTCCAGCACTCAGGCGTGAGATCCCAGCCCGCCCCCCCCCAGAAGCAAAACAGCAACTGAACAAGACAACAAGGACAAAAAAAAAAAAACGAAAATAGAAAATAAACGTCCACCAGCGAGGGAAGGTCGTGAAGAGGGCTCTCCCTGGCTCCCTAATGGGGCTCCCTGTAGTTTGGCGACCACACGGGATGACTCGACAGGGGACTTACCGTCCGCCGAGCGCGGTGGCTCCAGAAAGCTGGCCTCTTACAGGACACATGCTCCACTGCACAGGTCATATTGATTTGGAGAAAACGAGATGAAGAGGGGGAGAAAAATAGAACAAGAGGGAGAAGAGGATGGGGAAGGGAAAAAAAGACGAACACAGCATCCTTTCTTGTAAGGAATGGCAAGCGTGAACATGGACTCTGTCTACGACCTTGGATTCAGCCGACAGCATATAACCTTGTGTGTTCAACCCGGGATGGGAAAAGAGCAACTGAAAGAGAGGGGGAACAGAGAGCAAGAGAGATAGAGAGAGAGAGAGAGAGAGAGAGAGAAAGGGAGAGAGGGATACTCAGATGAGGAGAGGGGTGAGTAGAGGGATGGGTAATAGAATAGAGAAAGAGGAAAGGGTTCAGAAGTGCTTCAGGCCCAAACATCCTTATTGTGTTCTGTAAACCGCACGAGGAACGGGCTGAACTCCCTGACCCTAGCTTAAGGCTAAGACTAAATAAGTCAGATATCTGCGGTGATATCTGCGGTGCCTCTGAATCTGCAGCATGCTCCAGCCCAAGCCAATATTTCACAACAGATTTCCTGTCTGTGGTCACAAAATCCAAAGACGTGCATCCACACACGAAAAACACGCGAGCAAAGTCAGTCTGTCTCTCTCTCTCTCTCTCTCTCTCTCTCTCACACACTTGCTACAACATATGCAATTAAGAAAAGCATATACACACACCTACACATAAGCATGCAGAACACACGCGTGATGCCTAAGGGAACCACCTTGAATATGAAAGCGATTGGGCTATTCACACCCATTAGCGTTAAGTGGGGTGTGATGGGGCGTTGAGCGAGCGGTGAGCGGAGAGAGACACGCTTCTCTCAATGGCCCCTTTGTCTGCCTGGCGAGTCCCTGATCACTCATCCAGAATCTATCAGCAGCCTCCACCCCAACACCACCATTCTTCATACACAGGAGATATCCTCTTAGTTCATTGGGATTTGGACAATTTCAAATGGACGTTTTAGTGGTCTGGAGAGCTAGCTAGCTGCCTGGCTGGCCGGCACTGACGCACTGTTACTGTAATTAGGGTTGCGGGAGATACTGAGCGTTACACAAGCGTCCATCTCGTGCTGATGAGCTTATGGAGGCTCAGTTCATTTTGGGGAAGAGGAGCACAATGACGCCATTCATCCTATCCAGGACATGACAGATCTCCCTGCAGTAATGACCCAAGGCAGGAGCCAAGCACGAGATACGCCTCCCTCCTCTCTCTGTGTGCTGGGTCAGAATTGTCCAACGACCCCCCCCCCCCACCCCCTTCCCTTCACCCCCATCTCTCTCACTCTCTCTCCTTCTTCCACTCCTCTTTTCACCACTTCCTTTCTTCTTTTCTGTGACCACATCATCATCCCAGGCTTTTTTCCTACACAAACAAATGCGCACACACACAAACAAACGTGCGCACACACACAAAAAAACTTTCTCTTTCTCCTGTATCTGCCCATCCCTGTTTCTCTCTTATTGTCTCACAACCCCCTTCCAGTCTCTCCCAGTCAGGGCCAGGTCAATACCATTCATATTCAGTGAGCAGTCAGACCCAGAGAGAGTGCAGACAGAAACCACAAATGGGGTCCAGAGCGTCTCCTAGTCGACACACACACACACACACAGAGAGCAAAAAGGTACTCCGGTCCAGACGACCATGCTGCATAGCTGTATTTTTATCATGCTTTCAGTTCGGAGTGGCTGGCGCGCCACAGCGCCAATACTTTTAGATTTGGAGGAGTTTTTTTATTGACCAGAATGCACTGCTGTA